>NC_062215.1:66065810-66370532 GCF_902686445.1 Sciurus carolinensis | reverse complement strand
GTTTGTACTCTAGGTGCCTGGAAAAATTCCTTGAGATTTATAAAGCATTCAACAATAGAACTCAGAATTCTGTAACTCTTTTCTATCATAGAGACACTGTAAAAAAATGAAATTACTGAAAAAGTAAGACTTTTTTAAATACCAAGATAAATTAAACTTCTGTACTTTTAGTGACTCAGGAGCAAATTGACATACATAGAGAAGGAATTTAAATTTGGTAGAAGAGAGTTCTCTTAACAGGAAAGAAATGCTTCTGGCTGTACTCTATATTTTCTTAAGTTCCACTTTGTAGCAAACAGGTGAAAGAACACTGCACTATGAGTCTATGAGTAAACATTTAAATTTATAATTAATTCACAGTGTGATTTTGAGGAAGTTATTTAACTTCTCTATGTCTTGGTATTTTAAGCATAAAGGTAAATTCTGTTGTAGACCAGTGTTTAGACCAGTGGGTTTGTTTGGTAGTGGAGATTGAATCCAGGGTTGTTTTTGCCTGAGCTACATCCCTGCTCTTTTCTATTTTTTATTTTGAGTCAAGATCTCACTAAGTTGTTGAGGCTGTCCTTTCGATCTTCCTGCCTCAGTCTCCTGAGTTGCTGGGAGTACAGGAGTTCACCACCTGGCCCTGCTAGTGATGCTAGTGGTGCTCGATTATAACAGAATCCCTGGAAGTTGAGGTGGATCATATTTAATTTGGAAAATCATATTCAATATTAGAATTTTATTTTTGGAAAGTAAAACAAAAAGAAAGTTACAAAGTTTTTACACTATTATCACTGAAAATAAAGTTCTTTGTCAGGGGATAAATGAAAAGGTAAACTGCCTCCTAATAAGTCGATTTTTCTTTGGCTATTAAGAGAGCTGTTAGTTGACTCCTGTGTCCTTTTGATGTCATTGTGCTTTACTGTTGTTGATGTTTTTATTTATATTTTAATTTACATATAAAAGTCATATATATTTATGAGATCCCATGTGATGTCTTGATTCATGTATGCATTGTGTAACATTCAGATCAGGGACATATCATTATCCATGATCATAAGTTGTACGTTAGGATTTCCTTAATTTTACTACAAGATGTGTCAGGTGGCAGGGAATTGCAAGTCCAAAGCCAGTTTCAGCAACATAGTGAGGCCCTAAGCAATTTAAGGAGACCCTGTCTCAAAATAAAAAAAATAAAAAGGGATGGGACTTAGCTCAGAGGTAAAGCATCCCTGGGTTCAATCCCTGGTACAAAAAAAAAAAAAAAAAATAGATGTGCCAGGCACATCTTGTATAATCCCTACTCCATTCTTAGGGCAGACATGTCTCTAAGAATCCCTGGTTCCTTTTACTGGGAGGATAGTGTTAGAAACCAAGATGTGCATGGTGGGTGTGCTCATTGCTTTTGGGGTGTCATTGCTTTCAAGTCTTGTCAGTAGACAGAACTAGGAATATGTATTTTAACCCATATATGCACACAAATATATAATTATTTCTATGTCTGTCCCTCTCTATCTATTAAACTAAACATGAGTTTATATTGGTAACTCTAATATGGTAACTGTGTGTGTGTGTGTGTATGTGTGTGTGTGTGTGTTGCTGGGGATCAAACATGTGAGCGAGACAAGTGCTTTACTACTAAGCTACATACCCAACCCAACTTTCTAAAAGAAATTTTTTTAGTTGTTGATGGACCTTTATTTTATTTATTTATATGCAGTGCTGAGAATCAAACCCAGTGCCTCACATGTGCTAGGCAAGTGCTCTACCATGGAGCTACAAACCCAGCCCCACCTTTTGTTTTTTAATGAGAGTTAAATTTTTCAATTTATTTCCTGAGTACTTACTCCAAATGGTGCTGTTAATATAGTTACTTATGTCTTTAATAAGTGCCACTACATTTTATCTATCTATCTATTTATTTATTTATTTATTTAGATACTGGAAATTGAGCCCAGGGGTGCTTTACCACTAAACTACATCCCCAGACTTTTTTTTTTTTTTTTTTTTTTTTTTGAGACAGGGTCTCACTAAGTTGCTTAGTTGCTGAGACTGACCTCCAACTTGCGACTGTCCTGCCTCAGCCTCCAAATTTGCTGGGATTATAGGCATGTGTGACCATGCCCAGCTGTGCCACCATATTTTAGTGAGAATGAATTAATTTATTTTTCTCAGAAAACTTGAAATGTAGGGAAGAGAGGGCTAACCACCAAATCTTGGAGGTAAAGAAAAGGTGGCATTGCACATTTCCCTTCCCAGCCAACTCTGGTGAAAGAAAGAGACAATGAGGGTAGCAAATGAACTGAAGGTTTGCTTTTCAGTTATGCCTCCTATTTACTGGTAGAGCTCACCATGTAAACTGGAGACTTCCTCTTTACTTAAAGGTGAGCCTGTATCATAAGGGGTATATTTCAGGTTTCTTAGTACAAGGGCTTCTGGAAAATTGTAATATACATTATATTTTTAGGATTCTAATTATGTTCCTTGTGCCATCAATTGAGGCAAAGTTCTGCTGGGCACAGTGGCACACACCTGTAATAACCTGTGACTAGGGAGGCTGAAGCAGGAGGATTGCAATCAGCAACTTATTGAGACCCTGTCTCAAAATAAAACATTAAAAGGGCTGGGGAGATAGCTCAGTTGGTAGAGTGCTTCCCTCACAAGCACAAGGCCCTGGGTTCAATCCCCAGCACCGTAAAAAAAAAAAAAAAAAAAAAAAAAAAGAATCTAAAATAAAACAATAAAAAGGGCTGAGGTGTAGCTCACTGGTAGAGCACAGCAACCCTGGGTTAAATTCCCAGTACCTGGCAGCCAAGGGGTGGGGAGGGGAGGGGTTCTTTTTTTTATTATTCATTAAAAGCTACTTTTAATTTTGTCTAAGTCTTAAAATTTTAGTAAAGTATCTCAGGAGCAGAAGAAAAAACAGAATATGACATGAATAGAGAGAATGAGTTCACCACAAAGCCCTAAGTAGAATTGAGAAACTTTTTATATTCTAAGCTAAAATGTTTCCTGGCACAATACATTCAAATTTTTCAGAGAGAGAAGTATAGCATATGACAATTCACTTGGAAAGCTATGGGTCTTGAAGACTTTCTCAAGAGCCTAAGCTACTGATTTTTGCTTCAAAAAATATTAAAATAGAATCCAGGCGCAGTGGTGCATGCCTGTAATCTCAGTGAATTGGGAGGCTGAGGCAGGAGAATCTTGAATTCAAAGCCAGCCTCAGCAATTTAGCGAGGCACTTAGCAACTCGGCAAGACACTGTCTCTAAATAAAATACGAAAAGGGCTGGGGATGTGGCCCAGTGGTTAAGCACCCCTGGGTTCAATCACTGATACCAAGAAGAAAAAATTACAATAGAACTTTTCACAAAGTCAGTAAATAACCCTAATTTCTCAGATAAAGGCTTTGCAAAATCAGAATGCTTCCTATCTTCTTATTCTCAATTCCTGACTATACTGCCTACTCTCCAGTCATAGTATTTTCAGCATGAGTCCATGGACATTTTCTTCATACACTTAGATTGCCTTCCCTCTCCATTCCCTCATCAAATTTCTACTTTCATCACTGACATCATCTCTGATGTGAAAATACCTTCCAGTTTTCCCAGATAGAATAAATTACCCATAGCATATGTACTTGTCTCCCTTATTAACTAATGCAGGCTAGAAATGTGTCTAATTCAGCTGTCCATCTCTAGAGCCAGTTGTAGAAAAGGCATTCAATAAATATTTGTTAAAGTAATTGACAAAGGAATGAACATATTGACATAGTTGCTTCAGATACTGCTTGGTGGAATTCAGAGCTTGCCTCTGGGTAAATATTTAAAGTGTTTAGAAGACACAAGTAGGAACGAAACACCTAGGTTCTCTCAACCACCATGTGTATAGTGTTAGAAAACTCACTTCAACTTTCTGGGTCTAATGTTTACAATAATTACAGAGTTCTACCAGATCAATTATTCTCAGTCCAAAAAGGAATTATAGCCTTAAGTATTTTGGGTCAGAAAAAACTTTATTGGCTGGGATTGTGGCTCAGTGGTAGAGTGCTTGCTACATTGGATTCAATTCTCAGCACCACATATAAATATTATTTCATTGAATAGGTTGTTCATTCCTTTGGTTTGTATCTCTGTGCCTTCCTCAATCCTGGATAATTCTTAAATTTGGTCTTTTCATGATGTCCCACAGTTCTTGGAGATTCTGTTCATGATTTCTTACTATCTTCTCTGGGCAACTTTATTTTCAAGATTAAATATTTTGTCTTCATTGTCTGAGGTTCTGTCTTCCAAGTGGTCTAGTCTTTTGGTGATGCTTTCCATTGAGTTTTTTTTTTTTTTTTTTTTTTTTTTTTTTTTTTTTTTTTTTTTTGTGGTGCTGGGGATCGAACCCAGGGCCTTGTGCATGCAAGGTAAGCACTCTACCGACTGAGCTATCTCCCCAGCCCTCCATTGAGTTTTTTATTTGGTTTATTGTTTCCTTCATTTCAAGGATTCCCACTTGTTTTTTGTTTTTTGTGTTTTTTTTTTGAGAATCTCTATCTCTTTGTTGAAATGATCTTTTGCTTCCTGCAGGTGCTCTTTCAACTGTTTATTGGAGTGATCATTCATTGCCTGCATTTGCTCTCTTATCTCATCCTTTGCTTTGCAAATCATCTTAATCATGTATAATCTGAAGTCCTTTTCTGACATTTCTTCTACCATACTGTCATTGGATTCTATTAATATAGAATCTAGATTTGTTTGGATCATTTTCTTCGCTTGTTTTTTCATATTGTTCATGTATCTTCCCCTCTAGCAGTGCAGATCTGGGGTATTGCAGATTCCCCCCTATAGGCTTATAGTGGCCCTATAGGTTTCCTAAACCTTTTCTTTAAGGGGGAGATCAATATTAGCAGTGCCCAATTCAGATCCTATGCAATCCTAGACCAAATAGCTCCTACGAGGACATTAACAATATTGTCATAATAAACAGAATGAGTTCAATTATTATCTTCACTATAACAAACAGATTTGCAATAAGGTCTGCAGTTTCTAATGGAGGACAAAGAGGATGCAGAGGGATGTAGGATGTAGCTGTTAATGGGATAAGAAAAGAATATACAGAAGTTCTAGATAATAGAAAGGGTGAGAGTATAATCAAAAGAAAGTGGTTAGCATGCAAAAAGGGAGAAAGAGACTCTGAGGGTACAGGTAAACAAAAGGAAAAGAGAGCAAGAAAAGTAAAGAAATAAAAACTTAAAATTGTTCAATAAGGAGAAAAAAGAAAATCTACAGTATAACAGTCATATAGTAGTCAAACCTCCCAGTCTTCAGTAGCCTGATGCATGAGAGGTACCTGACAATGAGCTTCAAGCCTCCAGCAGGCATCTCAGGATGGGATTTGCCCCACCTAAAGGTTGGAGCTACAGCTTCCAGGATTATCCCAGATGGCCGCTCTGGCTTCGAAATGTGTTGGCAAATGGGAGCTGCAGCTCGGGGTGTGGATGTGGTCGGCTGGAGGTCCTGGAGGCGGGGTGCAGTTGGTCAGGTAGGGGTCCTGGAGATCGGGTGTGTTTGGTGTGGTTGTGGGATCCTGGAGGCCAGGTGCAATCAGTCGGTCTGGGGTCCCAGTGATAGGGCGCAGTCAGTCGGTCTGGGGATCCTGGTGGCAGGGAGCTGTCAGTTGATGCGAGGGCCCCAGAGGCAGGGAGTGGTCGGTGGGGCTGAGGGATCCTGGAGACGGGGCTCAGTCAGTCTGACCAGGGGAACTACGGGGCCTGGCTGTTGTCTCCAGCACCACATATAAATAAATAAAATAAAGATCCATCAACAACTAAAAAAAAAAGTAAAAATAAAAACTTTATGAGCCTCTGATAAAATGCTTTCCAATAGGCCGGGTGCGGTGGTGCACACCTGTGATCTCAGCAGCTCGGAAACCTGAGGCAGGAATATTGAGAAATCAAAACCAACCTCTGGAATTTAGTGAAGCTCTTTAAGCAACTTAGTGGGACCCTGTCTCTAAATAAAATATAAAAAGGGCTGGGGATGTGGCTCAGTGGTTAAGCACCCCTGGTTTCTCCCCAGTACCCCTCAAAAAAGTACTAATTTCATAAAACCATATATGTGTGTATTCATATATATTTTATATATTCTGTATGTGGGAAGCTTCTGACTCAGTTGCATTTTTTAAGTAAATTTTATCCACTGCCATGGATTACTTCCATTCTGGTATCATTTCTTTCTGTCTTTTTGAGAGTGCTGGGATATGCTAAGCACATACTCTGCCACTGAGCTACGTACCCAGGCCTTCATATTTTCTCCATGACATTTTATATCATCTTTGTAGATATATATATCAGAAACAGTAGTACATACATTAGTATTCCTACCTTCCTCATACATTGATAGCCTAAAGAAATACTTTGTTACTCCAGTCTAAAACGTTGATACACACGTGAATAAGTCAATGGTTTATTCTAAGGACATCTCTTGTAGATTAAAAAAAATTTCCAGCAGTCTTCAAAATGAACACTAATTTTACCTTTATAGTGTGTGATAATGAAAGTGTAATACTTATAAAATAAAGACTCAAAACACTAATAAATGTAAAAGAGAAGGAAAATCCAGGCCCTGTGGCACTCACTTGTATTCCTAGTTACTCTGGAGGCTGAGGTAGGAGGATCAGGAAGATTGCTTGAGACCAGGAGTTCAGGGTCAGCCTGGTAACATAAGGAGACCCAAAACAAAAGACAAAGAAAGGCAAGCTAAGTTCTTCCTGGCAGATTCGTCCAGGCTGACTTAGTCATTTGCTTGTCATTCTTGAACTTTGGGGATATCTTTTCTATGTGCTTGTCACATTTCATAGTATTACATATATTTAAGTTTTAGCTTCTCCTACTACACTGTGAGTGCCTCAAAGAAAGGAAATGTATGTTATTTATCTTAATATTCTCAGTGTCTTGCTTTAGACTTTACCCATAGTAGATATCTAATCAATATTTGCTTGATGAACAAATAAGAAAGATGAAATGTGAATTAAGCCTTAACTGCTAAAGGTTTCAGTAGGCAGAGAAGCAATAAAGAGCTTCACTCTGGGGACTGACATGATCAGAACTGCTTTTGGGAGATTACTCTGATATAATTTTATTATGTTAGAGACCATGATTATTTTGAAGCAGTAGTTTGAAGGAGTTGGCTCATGCCAGGTTGCAATGGCCAATTGTTGAATTTTCAGGAATTTTGCAAGACAGTTGTTGAATCAGTGTCATTATTAAAATCTGGTTCTATAATGTCACAATTAAATAAATTACATAAAAATATAATACTCAAAACTCATCAGTTCCAAATTATTTTCTTATCATCTTGAGATTGTTTATGTCCACTATATATAATAGAAGTAGTAATATGATTGCTATTGTGCATCTCTTCCCAATGCCATATTTAGTGATTTAGCTTGAAATCAACCATAAGGGAAATATTTAGCCTATGGAAATGGGCAAATACTACAAATCAAGGCTTTTCTTCACCTCTCCTCCTCCAGAGAGTTGGTTGATAGGTATTTACTAGCATCATTAGAAGTCAAAATTGACAAAAAGAGAATGAAAAGTTTGTAAAACAGAATTAAGAAAATTGTAGTCAGGAGGGGGTGAAAAAAGGAAGTAAAATCAGAAGTGTGAGAGAAAAGATGAGAGGATTAGAATTATTTGGAGATTCCAATACACAAGAAACAGGAATTTGAGAAAAAACAGAGAAGACAGATGAGGTGGAGCTGAGTAGAGTATATGCGTGTGTGTGGTGGGATATCACAGGGCAGGGAAAAGCAATGCAAGAAATGTTACAAAACAAGTGTTTCTAAATTGAAAGGGCCCTCCCCTCTGACCGCATAGCACAATGAATGAAAAGATGCACATTAAGACATTTTCACATTGTGTAATTTCAAAATGTCAATGATAGAAGATCCTCAAAGCTTCCAGAAATAATAAAAACAGGGTCATATACAAAGGTACACAGGTATGAAAGCAAGAATTTCATTAGACTTCTCAGCAATTAACACTGGAAGCTATAAGATAATTTTAAGTTCAAAGGAAAAATGTTTAACTTCAAATAATATATCCCAATTATCATGTTAATCAAGTGAGGAGATCAAATAAGATATTTTCAGACAAGATCTCTAGAAGGGGCTGGGATAGCAGCTCAGTGGTAGAGTGCTTGCCTAACACCCTAGCACGTGTGGGACACTGGGTTTGAGCCTCAGCACTATATCAAAAAAATTAATAAATAAAGTTTTTAAAAAATTTACAATTTATTTTTTAAAAATCTTGGGAAATTTTTTACCTTTTAACACACTTTTACAGAAAACTACTGGAGGATATGCTCTACCAAAACGAGGGAGGAAAACACACATGGAATCCAGTACACCAGGGACCCACACAAGAAGTAAAGATTTCCAGGATAAGAATGAAGGGAAATCCCAGAACAACAGCTGTGCAGTTGACTTATTGAGCAATAGTTAAGATTGGAATGGGAAAGATATTTCTAAGAAAAAATAAAATAGATGCATTACCTGGTAAGTTTGAATGAATGGAGATTTACAGTTTTGGCAGAGCTCCTTTGGGGGAGAAACTTAACAATGGGTAGGTAGACAGCTTAAGAAACAAAAATATGAGACAATAATTAACTTCAGGGAAAAGAAAAAAGTCTAAGGGAAGAAATAAAATCACCATAAATCACACAGACCTACTGTGAAAGTATTTTCAAACTCACTATAATATATATTAGAAATTGATTTGGCTGGGGTTATGGCTCAGTGATACAGTGCTCGCCTAGCTTGTGTGAGGTACTGGGTTCGATCCTCAGCACCACATAAAAAAATAAACAAATAAAAATAAAGGTGTCCACAGCTAAAATTTTTTTAAAAAATTGCTTTAACCTATGGTTGTGCTGACAGTTTGGGGAAGATGGAGGAATGAGTGCATGAAGGGAGAGAAAGCGAGCAGAATTGGTGAGAGGCAACGAAAGGATACCACACTTAGCGGGAAAGACTCCCCTCCCCTTCATAAAGATAAAGAAAATTCCCCTCAACTTTTGGACTCCCCCTCAGACTGATGAAGAACATAAAAAAGGGGGTCCAGAGAGAAGAGCGAAGGGGATTGATGGAGAGGTTTCTTTGCAGCACTGCTGTCACGTTGTGACCCCCACCTGCCTTGGAGGAAGGGGCAGGGGTGCTACGCTCGACTCCGAGCCCGAGGATGGGCTTTGGCATCACTCTTGGGCGAGCTGGGAAAGCTGAAGCCTTGGCGCCCGCCCCACGCACTGAGAGCCACAGGCCGGAGGCGACCTGGGCCTGCTTCCCTCAGGGTACTGAGGCCGGCAGAGGCCGACTCTCTGCTGGTCCAGCTGGGCCAGAGCTGCAGGCGCCGAATCGCCGCGGCGAGGGTGACCGAGGGCCAGGCTGGAGGGCAGGCCCGCGGGAACCTCCGAAGCGCCGAGGCTGCCCCCGCGGAGGGCGGTGCTGGCCTCCATCCCCAGCTCGGCCCAAGCCCCGCTGCCCGCTCAACCAGGGCCCGCCTGATGCCCCCAGTCCCGACTCCGGCCCCGACGTTGCGCTGACCCCGGTCCGCGGCCCTCAAAACTGTGGCGCCGGCCTCGCCGAGCGACCACAGCCCTTAGACCCCAAGCCCACCCTGCAACCCACCAGGGGCCTGGGACGAGCCCGGCACCGCCGCACCAGGCGGGTGTCAGCAGCTCAGCCCGGGTAGTTTCCCGCTGGTTACCGCAGCACTGCGGTGCCTGGAGCGGAGTGAGCGAAGGCCTGTTTTACACCTAAGGCAGGGGACCAACCGAGCTCTCCACCTGGGCAGCGCGGGCGACCCGGCAATGAAATACAAAGGAACAGAGGGAGTGGACTGTAGAGTGGCTTTTGGGTTGCGCCGCGTTTAAGTCTGTGCATCACATCGGTTATACGTGGCATCTAGAAATATGGAGGTAAATCACCATAAGTAACTGAGAAGTCTCCACGTGGTTCCACAGAAAAGTTGCAATTCGAGAGAGAGATAAGGTGGTAGTGGGGTTAGGGTAATACTGTTTTTCTTTACAAGCTTAAGAGTACTCCGGCTTTCAAAAAGGATGTAATAAAATTAAAAAAACAAAACAAAAACTAAAACTAAAACAACCAAAAAAAAAAAAAAAAAAGAAGAAAAGAAAAGAAAAGAAAACCAGCCCCTAGTGACCTTTAGTTTTCCCAGAAAGCTTCGCACCTACTTGTTGTGCGACCGTGGTTAACTTACTTCACCCCTTGGAGCACGGTTTGCTTATCTTTTACATGCGGGAAGTAACACACCCACAGAGCTGCTTGAAGGTTGGTGGTGACAAGGTAGGCAAAATGCTTTGTCAGAGCCTGTGATGGGCACAGACTAGTCCAATGAACCTTATGAATGAAGTTATTTTAAGTGAATACGGGGGTTTGTGGCCAAAAGCGGCCTCTTGCCCACAATACCTGTGTGCTGAAGGGCTAGAGTGGATGAGATCCAATTTGAATGTGGGTTTTTGAGCAGACCAAGGCTGTAAAGGAGAGAGCAATAATAGAGCTGCTTGTGTGAACAACTCGAAGTCTTTTTAAATGTTAATTTGTACCTGGACAGCTCCCAGGTTGTGGAGGCTCAGAGTGAGATGGGGAACAAAAGGGGACAGAATTTTCAAAAGAGACAGAATATGCTGTATTGCTTATGTGTATCTTATTTGATCTTATAAAAAATATTCCTTACGTGAAAAAGATGGATCATGAGTCCCATTAAGGCAGAATCTTCTCTTGTGCTCAAGAACACTGTCTAAAAGAAAAGTCAAGGTAACTTGTGAAATGTCAATCAGAAGTTTGGGTAAAGCAAATTTTCATCTTAACACCCTAACTCTAAAAACTAACTAACCTAAGTAACCCTAAAAAGATGATGGAGCTGGGATTTGAATCTGAGTTTAATGCTGAAGCCTCGTCTTTTTGTTTCTTATTAAAATGGCTATTGTTTTTGTTTTTCATGGTACTGGGGATTGAACCCAAGAAGGCTTTGCCACTGAACTATGTCCCCAGTCCTTTATTTTTTATTTTGAGACAAAGTCTCATTAAGTTGCTGAGGCTGATAGTAAACTTGGCGATCCTCCTGCCTTAGCTCAGCTTAAAGTGTGTTATTTAAATAGAAATTGCAAAAATAATATGCCTTTGTTATATTACTCAGTTGTTCACGTTGGTTACCACTGTGAATGGCTTGGTGATCAATCCTCCAAAGCTCCCCCCTCCTCAAATACAAACATACACACACTTAAAATGAGTTATACAATGTATTGTTCTGCAACTTGTCTTTTTAAAGTTTAATGATATGTTAAGGCCTACTTCCATCTCATTATATATGTATATATATACGCTCCTCACTTTTTCAAATAGTTGCATAGTATACCGTTGTTTAGATGTATTATAATTTATTTAACCACTTTTCTAATACAAAATTCAGGAACTTTCCAATTTTTTGCTATTACGAACATTGCTTTAGTGATCCTCCTTGTATATATTTGTGTTCTTTTGTTAGCATATCCGTAGGACAGGTTTTTGGAATTGTGGGGCTTCAAAGCATGCATCTTTAAAATGTTGGTAGCTACTACCAAACTATGCTCAAAATGAAGCTGTTGGGCTGGGCGCTGTGGCACATGCCTGTAAACCCAGTGGCTTGGGAGGCAGAAGGATCGAGAGCTCAAAGCCAGCCTCAGCAACTTAGCGAGGCCCTAAGCAACTAAGTAAAATACAAAATAGGGCTGGGGATGTGGCTCAGTGGGTAAGTGGCTCTGGGTTCAACCTCTGATACCAGGAAAAAAAAAAATGAAGCTGTTGGTCTTAACTGTATGCCTACCACTGAGTAAATATGTTTTAAAATAGCTGACTTCCTTTAAAGTAATGGCAGCTTTGTGGAACTGGTGGGTTACTAATGGAAAAGGAAAAAGAAAGATTATGATCAATTCTTTGAAGCAGAAATCCTTTTTTTTTTTTTTTGGTACCGGGAATTGAATCCAGGATGCTTAACTACTGAGCCATATCCCCAACTCTTTTAAAAATATTTTATTTAGGGATTGGGGTTGTGACTCAGTGGTAGAGCACTTACCTGGCATGTGTGAGGCACTAGATTTGAGCCTCAGCACCACATATAAATAAATAAAATAAAGGTCCATTGACAACTAAGAAATTTAAAAAAATATATATTTTATTTAGAGACAGGGTCTCACTAAATTGCTTAGGGCCTCGCTTGATTGATGAGGCTGGCTTTGAACTTGTGATCCTCCTGCTTCAGCCTCCTGAGCCACTAGGATTACTGGCATACCACTACGCTGGGCAGAAAGTCCTTTCTCTTAGGTACTTTGTGTTTACCCAAGTTAATGGATTCATTGAAACTTGGCAGGGGAACTTTGGGTTTGTGCTTCTAGTGGTTCATAAATCTTATTTAAAATAATATGGTATTTGGATTTCTAATGGTATGCTACTTTTGTAAGAATACAAATAAATATATGATTGTTCATAGTGCCTTAGTAGTAATCTGTTGCTATAGATCCAGAGTTTTAAATTTGTTTAAAAACAAGGTACATTTAGGGGCTGGGGAGATAGCTCAGTTGGTAGAGTGCTTGCCTTGCAAGCACAAGGCCCTGGGTTCAATCCCCAGCACCGGGGGGAAAAAAAAAAACAAAAACAAAGTACATTTATGCTGTAAGTAGATTCTGGCTCCTCAGAGGAGCATGACTTTAAAGAGAAACCAAACAATTCCAAAGAGAGTGCTCCTTCCTGTGCTTCCTAATAAATGTTCAAAGCTCCACAGGTCATTCCCCCTAGGCTTTGAAGAACACCTCGAACATATCATATAGCAGAAATGAAAATAAAATACCCTCACTCTTCTTCATGTGGCAGCAACTATGTAAACCAAGAATGTTATTTTAGTTTGGGTTTGAGGGTTGTAAAGAACAGGGATGCTCCCTTAAAGTACCTCAAGCAATTTGGTATTATTGTAAATCAACACAGAACAACAAGGGGGCATAGAGTTTCAAGAGAATTGGATTCCAGAAAGCTCAAAATGAAACTCGAACTGCAGGAGTTATGGCTCCTCACATCAGGGTGCTTGTATTAATGTGATTCATTGACTCTCCATTTTCTTAGGTACATGATCTTCCTCTTCCCCTTTATTCCGTGTATCTTTTCTATACTTCATAGTTTCTCCTCTACAACTTTGTCTTATCAGCCAAAGTGGTGGAGCTCACCTATAGTCCCAGCTTCTCTGGAGGCTGACATGAGAGGATTACTTTTAAGCCCAGGAGTTTGAGACCAGCTTGCCTAGGCAACATAGTGAGACCCTATCTTAAAAAACAAACAAACAAAAACAACTTTGCCAGTAAGTCAAACTCCTTTCTCTTAACTTATAGGTTTTTTTTTTTTTTTTTTTTTTTGCTTTCAGTCACATGTCCCTATCATAATTCTCTTTCTACTTTTTAAAAATTTTGCAGTACTAGGAGTCAAACCCATGGCCTCATGCTAGTTAGAAGAGTGCTTTACCACTGAGCTACATCCCCAGGTCTAGCTAATTCTTAATTCAGAGTCCAAAGAGGGAGAGTTAGTTCATCTTTGTATGCCAAGGTATATTACAGGTCTTGGCTACTCAACGGAGTAGTTGCTCTTGAGTTACTTTTGAGTTTACTTTTGGTCTGACCAGTAGCAGCAAACTGTCCAGGATCAAATGTTAAGAAAAAGGTAGATCAGTTTCATTTAAGAAGGTTTTTGGCCATAATAGACATGTGAGTAATTCTTTAACTGGTGGTATTCATAATGTAGAGCAGTCGTGTTTTTTTTTTTTTTTTTTTTTTTTTTTTTTTTTTTGCGGTGCTGGGGATCGAACTCAGGGCCTTGTGCTTGAGAGGCAAGCACTCTACCGACTGAGCTATCTTCCCAGACTGAGCAGTTCCTTTTAATACAGAGTATTTATTGAATACCTACCTAGTGTTTTACAATACTAGGTTCTGGGCAATTTTTTTTTTTTTTTTTTTTGGCAGTGCTGGGGATTCAAACCCAGGGCCTTGTGTTTGCAAGGCAAGCACTCTACCAACTGAGCTATATCCCCAGCCCAGTTCTGGGCAATTCTAAGGTAAGTAAAATACTAGCGTCTGTGTCTCTCTCATAGAAGTCAAAATATTATGAAGGGTGGATATATGGATTAAAGATTAATACAGGGACCGTGGTGGTAGCTCGGTGGTAGAGTGCTTGCCTAGCATGCGTGAGGCACTGGGTTTGATTCTCAGCACCACACAAAAATAAAATAAAGGAATTGTGTCCACCTACAACTAAAAAAAAAAAAAATTAATATAACACCTGTAATCCCAGCACCTCAGGAGACTGATGCAGAAGGATCATGGGTACAAAGCCAGCCTCAGCAACTTGGCGAGGCCCTAAGCAACTCAGTGAGACCCTGTCTCTAAATAAAACATAAAATAGGGCTGGGGATGTGGTTCAGTGGTTGAGTGCCCCTGGGTTCAATCCCCAGTACAAAAAAATTATTTTAATACAAACCATGCAGTACAGCTATACAAATATTTGTTTATTTATTCAACAAATATGTAGGGGCTGTGGTTGTAGCTCAATGGTAGAGCACTTGCCTTGAATGCATAAGGCACTGGGTTCAATGCTCAGCACACATAAATAAAGTAAAGGTATTGTGTCCATCTACAACTAAAAATTTTTAAAAAACCCAAATATGCAATGATCATTTACTGTGCACCTAACTCTAGAGATTGAGCATCAAGTAATTTCAACTCCTTGGAACTTATGTTTCAGTGTATTGTGAAGAGAGACAATAATGTAGTATGTTAGATAGTGATCAGTAATGTGGAGGAGGAAAAAATAAGAAAAAAGAATAAGGGGACTGGGGATGTGGCTCAGTGGTAGAACACTTGCCTGTCATGTACAAGGCCCTGGTTCAATCCCTAGCACCACACACAGAGCAATAACGATTGTTCAGAGTAGGGGCTACAATTTTAAATAGGAAAGGATCTCCTGAGAGAGTGGTCTTTGAGAAACATCTGAAGAAGGTGAGGCAATGAGTCATGAATTTATCTGAATGAGTCACGAATTTATCTGGGGACAAGATCAGTTAGTGAACAGTCAGTGCAAAGGCCCTGAATAGACATGTTGAAGGGAAACCAAAGAGATCGGTATATCTAGAGTGGAGAAAACTAGGGATGAGACTGGGAAACAAGGACAGAGAGGAGAGGGAGAAGTAGGGCACCACACCATACTGGAACGTGTACACAAATGAAAATTTTAGTGATTGCTCCGAGTCAAGAAATACTGGAGGGCTTTAGGCAGGGGAGTGATGAGGTCCGACGTTTTTTGGTAGTGGTTGACCCCAGGGGCCATCAACCACTGAGCCATATCCCCAACCCTTTTAAAATATTTTATTTAGAGATGGGGTCTCACTGAGTTGCTTAGGGCCGTGCTAAACTGCTGAGGCTGGATCTGAACTTGCTGTGTTTAGACTCAAGGGGGCCAGAGTGAGAGCATGGGGACCCATTGGAGACTACTGTACTAATCCAGGGGAGAGCTCTGTGGCTTGGACTAGGGTGATAGCAGTAGTGGTGGTGAGGACTGG
The DNA here is from genome assembly GCF_902686445.1 of Sciurus carolinensis. NCBI lineage: Eukaryota > Metazoa > Chordata > Mammalia > Rodentia > Sciuridae > Sciurus > Sciurus carolinensis. The sequence continues at coordinate 66,354,908 of NC_062215.1, read as the reverse complement.
TAATATTTCGGCTATATTCTATAGATCAAGGAGAAGTGCTGATGAATCAGATGTAGAGTCAGGGATGACTTCAAGGATTTTAGTCTGAGAAACTAAAAGAATGGGTGCCATGAACTGAGATGGAGCAGATTATAACCGGAGCAGGTTTTTGGTGAGAGCATTAGGAGCTTGGTTTTAGACATAAATGACTTTTTTCTCCTGCTAATCAAACCCAGGACCTATGTTTGGTTGGCCAGCACTCTACCACTGAACTATACCCTCAGACCCTTATGATGCTAAACATTTGGAAATTAGATAGATCAGTGCTGTCCAACATGGTAACCACACGTGGCAACTGAAATTTGAATTAATCAAGTGATATTAAAAATCCATTTTGTTATCAAAATAAAAAAATTCAATTTCTCCGTTGCTCTAGCCACATTTCAAATATTCAGTAGACATATGTGGCTAGTAGCTACCATGCTGAATAGCACAAATAAGGAACATTTCCATTATCATTATAGTTAAGAGTTCAATTGGACAGCACTGATATAGATGACATTTGAAGTCATGGGCCTGTGTAAGACCATCTAGAGTTAGTGAGAGAGAATCAAAAGAGATTCAAGTGAGCTATGGCTCAGGGATAGATCGCTTGCATAGCATATGTGAGGGACTGGGTTTGATCCTCAGCACCACATATAAGTAAATAAAATAAAGGTTCTTCAACAACTTAATTCACACACACACACACACACACATATAGATTTAAAGACTAAGCTCTTTGTATAAATGTATCTAAGTATACAAATTGGTGGGGGCGGTGGGATGGCAGGGTGTCAAGGGTGGGTTTCCTTTTAAATTAAAAAAAAAATGTATGAATTAAACTTGCCAAGTGGATAGTTGGGCAAAAGACATTCCAGATGTAGGATATAGTTAAGAGAGGTATAAAATAAGGGCTGGGGTTGTGGCCTCAGTGGTACAGCACTTACCCAGCATGTGTGAGGCATTGGGTTTGATTCTCGGCATCACCTATAAATAAATAATAAATAAGTAAAATTAAAAAAATAAAGGTTCGTTGACAACTAAAAAATATTAAAAAAAGAAAGAGGTATAAAGTAGCATGGTATGGTTGGGAAACTACAAGAAAGCTAGCATTTTTGGAGCAAGGCCATATTACTTTAGTATAGTTAAACACACACAAGCACACACACACACACACACACACACCCTCTAAACCTCTTCTTTGCTTCAACAGTTTGGGACTGAGCATGTGGTGCTAAGGCTAATCAGTTCACGTCTAATTGGAAGGCAGAATGAGACTGGAGAAAAAGAATTTTCCTTGTCACTTGCAAATTGTGAATGGGAACAGATGTAAGAATTAAGATTAGAGAAATGGATACTACCTCCCAAGTTTCTTTCAATGATCAAAATCAAATGTGATATTCATTTTCAATATTTGGAATTCTGTTCAAAAAAGATCTGAAAGTTACTGGAACTGTATTTCTATCTGGATTTGGGCAAACTGAAAAAAAATTGATGTAGCTAATCAGCTATGGCTTTGATGAAATGTATTCACATACAGACAATCACCAGGCCCCATCCTGGAAGCCAATCATTTCAGAACATGTTTTTTCAAGATGTCAGTTTGTTTTAATAGTAGGTTGTTATACCCAAACTACCATATTCTTGGCTTTCATTCTTTTCTTTCTTTTTTTCCCTCTTTCTTCTTTTTTGTTTGTTTGCAAAAAGCAGTTACTTAAACCATCGGGAAAAAAATCACAAAACTGCTTTTCAGCATTTAAAAGAAACCCTTTCCATTTACATGTGTTTTGAACTAAAATAACCTAAAAAATGTGAAGATTTCATGAGAATAAAAAAACTTTAAAAAATAGAATGTTAGAATCTCACGTTGTCATTCTACGTTCCTGCAGTTAAAGACTATGTCATTATTTCCATTATACTTACCTCTTAATTTTCAGAGCTTATTAGCCTTGCTGTAAAAACTTGTTCCAGTTGAAATTTGGCAAGCTGACAAGGCTGCATGCCAGAAGTAATTTACTATCCAGTATGGTTTGCGAAGTAAAAGAAGCTATATATAATAGAAAAAGAAATGAAAAGTTACTGGTTCCAAATATTTTAATGTGTATAATGTGTGTCACCTCAAACTTTTCAGCTTTTGTTGTTGGCAATGGGAGATAACATGAAAGGTTTGAAAAGTACAGATGCTTTGCATTCCCATCAAACTGAGGGCTCTGATGTTCTTAGGCATCAAAGACCAGTCTGTGTCTATCACTTCTGCTCTGACTTTGAAGTATACCAGGACTCTCTGTGTGGGAGAAGCAGGCAGGGGACTTGGAACAAGGCAGGGGGATGGGATTCCAGGTGCTTTGCCTCTCATTATTGCTGAAATAAGGTATTTCCCTTTATCAAATAACAATAATAGTGAAAAAAAGAGAGGAGCATTTCTTTCTCTGCTGTTTTTAACCACTGAGCTGTCTGTGAACTTCATCTTCAAATGTGACCATGTGAATATTCCAAGGAAAAGTTCAAGTTTACTTTGAAGTTGATGTTCAAATACTTTGAAGGCAAGAATGGAAGTTTTAACTTGATTTGCAAACATCTGGATAGTGTTCATCTGGCAGACTCCTTAAGAGATTTTCTCAGGACCTTAACTGAGAGCCCTCTGCAGTTTTCCAGACTGGCTCATCCCACTGGAATGGAGGCCAAGTGTTCCTCTAAGTCTTGGTATGATCAGGATCCATACTACTGGGATCAATCTTACTTGACAATCTGGGGGGGAAAAGCATAATAATTTATTTTAAAACAAATACTAATGTATTGTAGGCTAGAGTACAATATTCATGTGAACTCTTTTAGAGAGGGAGAGAACTGCTCATTTGTTGCAATATTTCTCTCTCTGTCACACACGTAAGATTAATAAATTGGAGTCTTGAAGAGAATGATATATTCAGAGTCTGACAATTAATTTTTACTTCTTAATTAAGGTATGACTTTCATAAAGTGTACAAATCCTAAGTATACCTCAGTGGGTAGATTTGTTACACATGTATACAGTCTATGTGATGGTCACCTGGATTAAGTGTAGACCATTTCCAGACACAGAAATCTTCCTAGTGTTCCCTCCCAACCAGTACAATCTTACTAATCTGACATCTGTGGTGATTTTTAAAGATAAAATATAAGAGTTAAAAAATGAAGCCAAGCTTTCTGAGGGACATCCTAGAGTTCCAAATTTAGTGCACTTTTCTCTGCCTGTAGTTGGCATCATGCAAATGGTTTCCTCTGCTGTCTTGGGCTTTCTCTAGCAAGTGGTTTTTTCTTTTTTCTTTCTTTTTTTTTTTTTTTTTAGTGCTGGGAATAAAACCCAGGGCTTCAAGCACACCAAGAACTCTATCACTAAGCTAGACCAATAGCCCTTAGTAGGTACATTTTACTTCTTCATGAGCTCCTTGCATTGATATTTTTAAATATCAATGTAATGTGATTAGGAGGGTTAATAAATAAAGAACTTAGTGCACATAGTAGCTAGGCATATAGTCAGCCCTAGAGGAGTGGTAACTATTATTATGAGATGCAGAAGTGAAAAGGAGGTTTTGCTATTTCCATTATAATAATTCTTAGAGCAATATAAACATAAAAGTTAAATTTTAAATAAGGGAGGAGAGTATTTATACTTAGGTTGGCTTAAAAATTGTAGTTAGCCAGGTGCAGTGGCCCATCCCTGTGATCCCAGCTGCTCAGGAGGCTGAGGCAGGAGGATTGAAAGTTAAAGGCCAGACTCTGAAAGTTAGGCTGGCCTGTCTCAAAATAAAAATAAGAAGAACTGGGAATGTAGTTCGGTGCTAAATTGCCCCTGAGTTCAATGTCTAATATCTTAAAAAAAAAAAAAATCATAGTTAACTTCTTAAGGTTGCTATCAAATTTGCCTTGAAAGGAAAGACTACCGTTTGATAATAACACCCAAACTTGCTGCCTTCCTTCTACCTAAAGAAACTTTGTAAGTGCCTTTTCTTATTCTCATACCTTTATTTATTTAGTGATTATTATATGCAAGACTCTATCCTGCCAGTGAAGAAAATGGGGGAAAAAAATCCCTGACTATCCTGAACTTACTATCTAGTTTATCCCCACTCCTACTGTTAACACTGGGCCCAGAGATCTAACTATTTCAAAGACATTACATCTTGGTCTTTTAAAAGTCTGTTCTTGGTAATAAGGATTGAACCCAGGGACACTTCACCAGTAAGCTACATTCCCATCCCTTTTTATTTTTTATTTTGAGACAGGATTTCCCTACATTGTCCAGGCCAGTCTTGAACTTGCAATCCTCCCCTCTCTTGGCCTCCCCAGTTGCTGGGATTACAGGCATGCACCACCTATGGCAGCTGCATCTTTGTTTTTCATCCATGACTTCCTTTCACTTTCCTCAAGTATTACAACTGAATTAAGAAACGATGAAGCCTAAGCCAACCTTTGTCTCAGTTTTGAGACCAGGGGGTAAAATGTGAAGTGAAAAAAGGAAGGCCAGACAGAGAGGTGGAACCTGGTTAATTGCTGAATCTATTCCCCTTTCATAAATCACAGAGGATCAAGGGGCTAATGTGAATGTTGAAATAAACAGGTCTAGCAAGAATTCCTGCTTTGGCTTTTTATCATCTTCCAGAACTTAAAAAGAATTGAGCCATGCAGTTATATTTTTTAGGTTTAGTAATTACACCAGCAATATGGCTTCCAAGCTGGGTTGCCTGATAGTTTTCTTAGAAATGGTTAAGTTGCTTGGGCAATGGTGTTAAGGAGGGTCTGTGTCTGTATCTTATTGATTTTTCGGTAACACCCAAACTTCTCAATACCCAAACCCCCTTTCCTAAAACAAATTATGGTGTCTGATGTACACAGGGTTCCGTGATTTAAAAGATCTTGTCTTCACAGCCAAGATATTTAAATGATAAAACGTTTCTTTCCTTTTTCATCGCCCAGTTGCATTCTAATCGGCCCGTGAGAACCCAGTGTAATAACTGTTATCACACTATTTTATTAATCTAGCAGAAAGCTAGACTGTTTTGGGTGGCCGGGTCAGCCTTAGCAGCCCCTACGATTTCCAAGACTGAATGTTATGTCCTCTACATAATATCTTCCTCTATGAGCTTTTTTATTCTTCAGGTCCTTGATGTTGGAAAATGGGGTCGTGGGACCAGAGCACAATAAAAACAGAAATATCCTGTAGATAACGCACCTCGCGCTGCTCCCAGGTAATCCACCCACATTCGGAAGAGCTTTTTCTGATCTCCGCCCGCCAGAGTCTAGCTGCGTGCGCATTGGGTCCTGCCCCCAGTCTCGCCCCGCCTCCCAGCTTGAGTCCTGCCCAAGACCGCGGGGCTCTTGCTGTAATTCCACCACTAGCCACAGGGAGGTGACAGCGACCGCAGGAACCAAAGGGTCTTTCCCAACGGCGGAAGCGGAAGAGGCGGGGTGTAGGGAGCACGTTTCGTCAGTACGTGTGCATTAAGGTTAGGTCTCCCGACTAGAAGGTGGGCGCTTCCTGGGCCTGTTGCCTGCTGAGGTTCTCCTGCTGTGGGGTACAGTGCAGTCCTCATGGCGGAGATAATCCAGGAACGCATAGAAGATCGAATCCCCGAATTGGAACAGCTGGAGCGCGTTGGACTGTTCAGTCGTGCGGAGATTAAGTGAGCGAGCTAGGAAAGGGAAAGGCTGGGGCGGGCTGAGGGGAGGTTGCGGGGGTGCGTGTGGCCGGGGTTCAGGCTGGGGACGTTTTAGTTGTGCTTATTTTTCCCAACATGGTAGAAACCCATTGCCGGGCTGTGGTGATGACTAGAATTAAATTCTTATCGTTACAAGGTGGTCGATCCGTAGGTCCATTTACCCTCCAGATACACTGACTTGTACGACTTACATTAAGTATATACAGATATACTTCATGGAGCAGGGTTTTGGGGCCATAAAGGTGATAAACGGAATCCCTACCCATCAGGAGCTAACAAGGCTCTGTGAATGGTGGGAATTCAGACAAATTAAACATTTTGGTTACATTTTAAATCAGTGTGTAGAATGTACTGCTCTAGAGATGTTCGCAGAGTGCTGCGGGAGCCCGGGAGTGGAAGACTTGGCAGATGGGGACCATTTAATTTCGTTTTGTACCCCAGATCCTAGCCACAGCACCTGACACATAGATTAGCATTCAATTATTTTTAAATTACTTTTAATAGTTTTAGTGGTTTCCATAAACAGTGATTCTGGGTACTGTAGTGTGACTGAGAGTCTAAAAGTAAATATTTGTTAATCAAACAGAATATAGCAGTGGGGACTCTTAAGGCTCAGTACATGTTATTATTACTAAATACAAATATTTTGCACATCTTGCATTAAATTTTCTGATATACACATGGTGTATGTTCAGTCCTTAACTAAGTTTGGTGAATTTCTCCCATAGATCCATAATAGTAATAAACTTTTTTAGGTAGACAGTTCAGATTTCTAAAAAAATTTTACACTTTGAAAATATGGGAATAAGAGGATTTTAGTGAACATATTTGCTTATTATAAAAATCTTAAGTGTTGAGGCCTGGGACGTAGCTTCTTGGCAGCATGTGAAAGGGAAAGGCTGGGGTGGGCTGAGGGGAGGTTGGGGGGATGCGTGTGGCTGGGGTTCAGGCTGGGGATGTTTTAGTTGTGCTTATTTTTCCTGACATGGTAGAAATCCATTGAATAGCATGTGCAAGCCCTTGCATTTGATCCTGGTCACTACAAAAAATAAACCCCTAACTGACCTGAATTTAGAGGAAAATAAATCTTTATTAATACTATATATAAATAACATAAAACATTTAACATATTAGCTTTGCCTTTGGGAATATAAAATATCCTGGCTGTCAATCATGATACCTTTCCTGAATGTTTTAAAACCTAATTCTAAGAACACAGAATTGTGTAAGAGATTATTTGCCTGTGAAAGAAAATTGTATTTGGGAATTATGTTTTGGTAAACCTGTGTCTTAAATATATCCAAGTTAATTAAAAAAAAAAAAAGGTCTCTTAAACCTAGTTATTTAATTTTCTTTTATCAAGTGTTTTAGTTTAAATAATTTTCTCCTCAGGGCTATCATTAAGAAGGCTTCTGATCTAGAATACAAAATACAAAGAAGATCTCTTTTTAAGGAAGACTTTATCAATTATGTTCAAGTAAGTGAATAATTTCCTTATTTTTTAATCTGTTTACAAATTTTAAGTCAATTTAAGAATGGCAAGATTAATATAAATTTTTTGCAAAATTCCAGAATTGTGAGTACACAGATATTTTTGAACAGGATTAGAGGTGATTATTGGGCGTTGCATCGTCTGCTGAGGCTTTATCCTAGTGAAACTGAGCTTTTTTCCCTCTTTTTCTTTCTATTGAGTTAATAGATTAGAGACATAATGTGGATCAGGATTTCAACAAGAGATCTACCTCTTAATAGGCAAGACAGGCATATGAATGTGATGATAGCAGATGACTAGAAAGTCTGTAAGTCTGCCAAGTTGGAAAGAAGTATGCTGCAAGATTCTTCCTTTTTTTTGTACTCTGGATTGAACCTAGGGGCCCTTTACCACTGACCCATATTGCCACCCTTTTTATTTTTTTATTTTGAGACAGGAACTTTCTTCCTTTCATTTCTTTCTTTCTTCCTTTCTTGGTACCAGGGGTTGAACTCAGGGCCACTTAACCACCCAGCTACATCCCAGTCCTGTTTTATTTTTTATTTTGAGACAGGATCTTGCTGAGTTGCTGAGGCTGACTTTGATCTTGTGATCCTCCTGCCTTAGCCTCCTGAGGTATTGGGAGTACAGGCATGTGCCACTATGGCCAGTGATTGCTTCATTTTCTAAATAGGTGAGAAGTTTGAGTGAAGACAAGACATATAGGTTTAGTCATTTTTCAGGTGGTAGAGAATAACTGATGTGTCAGATGACAGAGCCTGGGTTCAGAAAGAACCAATAAGATGAAATGTTTAACTGGGTGTGGGTGAACACCTATGATCCCAGCGACTGGGGAAACTGAGGCAGGAGGATCACAAGTTCAAGACCAGCCTGGGCAACTTAGTGAGACCGTGCCTCAAAATAAAAATAAATAGAAAAGAACTGGGGATGTAGCTCAGTGGTAGAGCACTCCTGGGTTCAATCTCTGGAACGACACACACACAAAAATGAAATGTTTTTAAGACTTAAACATTTGAGATTGATTATAAAAAAACAAAACAAAACAAAAAACAAACAGTTGAACAAATACTACATGAGACTTAGTTGAGAATGTTTTGTTCTTGGAAGGGGTCCTAGGGTGTATAGTAGATTGCTAAGTTAGAATAAGCCATGGTGGCTGGGGATAGCATGCACACAAAAGACTCTAGGTTTGATCACTAGTAGTGCCCCCCCACCAAAAAAAAAAGCCAGAAGCATATTGTATCAGAACTATAACCTAACAGTATCAAAAAAAGTAGTGTGCTGGGTAAAATTGTGAAGGACATTGGCAAGTAGGCACTGAGAATATGTTGATTTGAAAGGTAATGTGTTGTACTTATCAATACATATCTGAGGTATTGTATTAGGCTCAAGACTTTAAGAAGAACTTTGAGAGAGTGGTTTAAAGGCAACAAATTTGAAAACCTTGTGGGAGCAATCATTGAAAGAACTAGAGATATTTAAGGAGATGAGTGACAAATGATTTCACTCTTCAAATATTTGAGTTACCTCACGCAAACTCTTTAATGTATATACTTCCTTGAATGCACATAGTTGTAGAAATTTATTATAATATACAGGCACTTATATTTTTTAATTTTTTGGTGTTGGTCATTGAACCCAGGGATGCTTTACCCCAAGTTACATCCCCCACTTTTTATTTTTTATTTTTGAGACAGAGTCTTGCCATGTTTCTTAGGGCCTCGCTAAATTGTTGAGGTTAGCCTTGAACTTGCAATCCTCCTCCTTTCCCATGTCACTGGGATTACAGGTATGCACCACTGTGCTTGGCACAAATGACATTTTTAAATCAGTGAAGTTTAAAAGTTTTAATTAGATTCCTTCTTCACATAGTACACGAAAATAAATTTCTGATGAGTTGGAAATTTTAATGTGGGAGAAAACTAAATCTACAAAATCTTTGAAAGAATGACTTCAGGTAGAGGAAAGATATCTTAAAAGAGACTATGAAAGCACCACCCTTTTGAGAAAAGATTGTGTGTGTGTGTTTTTTTTTTTTTTTTTTTAATTTTTTTTAAGTTGTTGTGGGCACAATATCTTTATTTATTTAATTTTATGTGGTGCTGAGGATCGAACCCAGTGCCTCACACTTACAAGGCAAGCGCTCTACTCCTGAGCTACAGCCCCTGCCCCAAGATTGTGTGTTTTAATTATGTTAAAAACAATAAAATAGTCTGTGCAAAAAATATACACAATTAATGTGAAAAGATGAGCCACAAAGTGGGAGAAAACATTTGTAAAACATAGTTAGATAGTTAGAATGACATATATACATGTGAAGAAGTACAGATCAAGAAGAAAGTAACACAGGACTGCAAAGAAAAATGGGCAAGTCTTGTTAACATGCAATTCACAAAGGGAGAACATCATTCATAGTTAAACTTATGAGACAATGCAAGCCTCATTAGTAATCAGGTAAATCAGGTAGATAAATTAAGACAGGGCATAGTCTGCCTTAGTTTCATCACATTAGTAAACATTTTAAAAACCAGCATTACAGTACATAATTGGCACAACCCCTTTGGAGTGCAGGTTTTAATGTTCCATAAAGTTGAAAATGCATATACCTTGTGATCCACCAATTTCATTTATTCACTCACATGGTAAATATTGAGGGCCTGCTGTGTACATGGCACTGATCTAGTCCAGTGGTGCACAGGAATCAATTTAAGCAGAGGAAAGTCATTGAGTCATGATTGCATATTAGTGTTGGGAGATAGTGTATCCTCTGGAGAAAAGTTCTTGGGTTCATAAGAATATATGTCCAAGAATATAAATAGCAGCTTTTTGTAATAGAGAAAAATTGGAAACAAATTGTGGAATAGCAATAAAAAAGGCAAATTCCATATTCAAACATTGAACATTATACAACTGGACCATGAAAAATTGGTCTGTACAAAGATGTACCTGAAGTCATTTTGAGATCTGGTCTCAGTGGTAGAGAGCCTGGCTTATATGTGCAAGGTCCTTGATTCGATCTTCACCACGTGTTAATGATCACGCACACACACAAGTCATGTTGAATAAAAAATATGGAGTGATGAGTGTGGCACGATACCACTTATATACAGTCAGAGCATTAAAGCTGGGTGCCATAGCACACGCCTGTAATCCTAGTGACCTGGGAGGCTGAGGCAAGAGGATGACAAGTTCGAGAGCAGCCTCAGCAAATTAGCAAGACCCTGTCTTAAAATAAAAATGGCTGAGATAGTTCATTGATAAAAGGCCTCCAAGTTCAGTTCCTAGTACCAACAAAACAAAACAAAACAAAACAAAAAAAACGCATTAAAATGAAGTCCAGAGTCATTCTTAGAAGTGATAAACTCAGGATAGTTGCTATTTCTGGAGAGGGAGAATAGAATCAGAGATGGGTACATAGGGGGCTTTATGTTTATTGGAAAGGTTGTATTTCTTTTTTTGGTACTGGGGATTGACCCCAGAGGCCCTTTACTACTGAGCCACAACCCCCAGCCCTTTTTATTTTTTATTTTGTTACAGGGTCTTGCTGAGTTCATTAGGGCCTTCCTAAATTGCTGAGATTGGCTTTAAATTTGTGATCCTCCTTCCTCAGTCTTCCAAGCTGCTGGGATTACAGGCGTGCGCCATCACTCCCAGTTGAATCGTTTTATTTTTAAAGAATACTTGATGCAAATACAGGCCTCACTGTATTTTTGGTGTTACTGTGTGATAGTGGCATGGGATTTTCTGTGCTTGAAATATTTTCCTGAAACATTTTTTCCCCCCTATTTTGGAATTTGATTCCAGTGTCTCACTCAGGCTAGGCACGTGGCCTACCACTGAACTATATCCCTAGCTCCAGGTAAAAGTTTTTAAATGGAGGATGTAATCTTATGAGAGTCTCAGCTTTCAGTCTCTAGTATTTTTCTAGTAGTGGCTTAGAAAGTGATTATATAGTAGTGTTCTTCTGAAATCTTTAGGATTTCTAAGTGGTGTTTTAGAGGTGGTAGGCTTCTCACACCTGTTTCAGCTAGTACAACCTCTTGTTTATCTGCTTTTGCTTATGTTGGTGATTTGCCCAGAGACGCTTTACCAATGAGCTATATCCTCCCAGCCCTTTTTATTTTTTAAATTTTGAGACAGGGTCTCACTAAGTTTCTGAGGTTGAACTTATGATCCTCCTGTCTCAGCCTTCCAAGTTGTTGAGATTACAGGTGTGTACCACCACACTGGTGAAGAATTTGTTTTAACAAAGTGAATACTGTTGTAGACTAGAAAGTTGGAATTAATTTATAATATAAGTCTCCTGTTGTTAACATTTTTTCTTTAAATCTTAAATTTAGCTTATAAGCTTATTAATGATTCTATATGTAAATTTTTCAGAGGTAAGATGAATTTTCAGTGAATTCTAGACATTTTATTATAAATTATGTTTATTGATAGCAAAATTTTTCTGTCACATTCTTGCTTTTCTTTTTTGTTGTCTTTCATGATTTTAATGTATTTCCTATATTTAAAAGATTATAATTTTTTCTTCCATTTTTTGTTTTTCTTTCCCAGTATGAAATTAATCTTTTGGAACTTATCCAGAGAAGAAGAACAGTAAGTTGATGATTTTTTGAAGTTAGAAAATATACAGAATTAAGCAGTGTGGCTGCTTAGCTCGAGATTTTGTTTGGGAGTCAGTTAGTGTTGATAAACTGTTTAATGTGCCCATAATGGATATTTATAATTACTTGTTGTGTTCACCAATACTATTAAATGATCAAGTAGTAATGACACTTTGTAAATGTGAGAAAACTGAGACTTTGTTTTTCATGTCCCCTTTCAGCGCATTAAATATTCATTTAAGAAGGATGAGATTGAGCATTCTATTGTGCACCGGGTACAAGGTATCTTCCGACGTGCTTCAGCAAAGTGGAAAGTATGTGATAAATGCATCCTTGATTCTTAAGGACTATGAAGATATGTATTACACCTAACTATGAGTTGAATATTTCAAATGCATTGTTCTCTGTAGTCTTAAATTGGGTGTCTTAATACTTATTCTAATGATGGTGTTATTGAGTGAAACATTTTTGAGCCAGCATTAAGAAATTGATCCCAGCTGGGTGTGACTTGGGAGTCTAAGGCAGGAGGATCATGAGTTCAGAGGCTAACCTCAGCAATGTGGTGAGGCCCTAAGCAACTTAGTGAGACCCTGTCTCAAAGATTAAAAAAGAACTAGGAATGTAGCTTAGTGGTTAAGCACCCTGGGTTCAATCCCTGATACCAAAAAAAAAAAAAGGAAAGAAAGAAATTGATCTCATACCTTCTTTTTGGTACTGGGAATTGAACCTAGGGTCACTTTACTACTGAGGTACATCCTTAGCCCATTTTATTGTTTATTTTGAGACAGGGTTTTACTAAGTTGTTGAGACTAGCCTTAAACTTGTGGTCCTCCTGTCTCACCTCCTGAATTGCTGGGGTCATAGATGTGTGCCTCTGTGCTTGTCTTCATACCTTCTTGTTATTTTGTGAGGAGGATGCTGAAAACAGTGTATTTGATATGTTAACAATTAGAAAATTACCTGGGAAATGTTTGGATATATTTCTTTTTCTTTTTTTTTTTTTTTTTTTTTGGGTGCTGGGGATCGAACCCAGGGCCCTGTGCTTACAAGGCAAGCACTGTACCGACTGAGCTATATCCCCAGCCCCTGGATATATTTCTTAGGTGAAGAACACTAAAGACTTGGAGGCGGAAGAGAAATGATTAGGTGCTTCCCGTACCTCAGTAACTTGATATTCTTCAAGTTTGGCCTGGGAATGGGCATGTTATATTGGAAGTACTTTGAATTCCTGGGAATGATAAACTTTGTATTTCTATATGTGAGGCCATTGCAGAACTGCATTGAACAAATTGGATGTATAGCTTATTTTATTTTGGAGCATGATGGGTGGAAGTGGAGAGTCTCCACTCAATTATGGTTAAGAAATCCAAGAGTGTGCTAATACATTGGGTCTTCTGAAATTCTCTGTTTCCAATAAATTTAATTAATGCAAAAGTGTATTATATATAAAGGTCAAATTCAGGCAACTAACTGCATTGCTTTTCTTGCAGGATGATGTTCAACTTTGGCTATCCTATGTTGTTTTTTGTAAGAAATGGGTGAGTAAAGCTAAGTATTGCTCCTTTCTTCCTTTGTTTGTCTGCCTTTTAAACTTCTTAATTATTGCTGAACTCCATGTTATCCCCAAAGGTGTAGGGTTAACAATGGGAAAAGAACCCCAGAAGACTGAAGCTATACTTCAGTGTAACACTTGTATTTATCTGAATGCCTATATAAATTGCTTCCAAGTCAGTTGAAAAGAAGATCATTTTTACGCGTATTTGTTCAGAAAATATTAAAAAATTATATTTAGAATGTGTATGTTTAGTAGTTTAGGGAGAAGAAAATTGACTGTGTCTATATTTGTTGATATATTCCTAGCAAGATCTTGCCCTATTAAATTTCATGGTTGATAAGGGTTCAGCACATAATGTTTGTAGATTAATAGTGATGATATCTCTGTGCAACGAATAGAAAATTTTCTTCCTCTTTTGCAGGCTACCAAAGCTCAACTTAGCAAGGTATACTCTGCCATGTTAGCTATTCATTCAAATAAGCCAGGTATGGTGAAGTCCTTCTCAGTTCTTTTTCTGTATTTTATTTAGACTCAAGCTACTTTGGAATTTATTGTGCTTGACAAAATTAAGAGAAATAATATTTTGAGAACTTAAGCTTATTAGGCAATTGGCTACAGCAGTTTTTGTTCTTGAAGCTGCCTCTTAGTTCATCTCTCGTTACTGTGTACTAATAGTTACTATATCAGGTGATCGATCTGTGGACAAGAAAAATTATATTTCTTTTTAGTTGATGGAAAATAAAATCTGGACAGTCCTTTGAGGGATGTTTAATTTGGAGGCAGTGAAATTAGGATTTCAATTTAAAGAGGAAACTATTAACACAGATTTTAGAAGGTTGACTGACACAGAGTAGGTACTCATGTTTTATAGGAGAAAGACTTTTCTCATGAGTAAGGAGTGGATGGTATGTTATTCTGTAATGGGGGTGCTCCAATATCAGTTCTCAGGGTTTTAGGCTCAGCCAGACATTTTGTACTGCACAAGAGGCTACATTTGGCACCTGCTTACTCAGAAAGAGACAGAAGACAGTTTGAGGCATTTTTTTTCAGCAAAGTGCTCTTAGCAGTTTGGAGGCCAGTCTCTGGTCCCCAGAGTGAAAGTTCAGTTGTAAGGTGATGAGACCATATGAGTGGATAGAGAAACTTCTTAAGTGATGAGATCTTAGGGAGGTCCATGCTCAATTTCAGGAGTCACATGCTCAAGAAAGCCCAAAGCAATGACTTGCCACCATTTGTGACCTTCCTGCAAAGTCCAGATGTTAGCAACCCTGGGTCATTTATACCAGGAGCAACCTTGCTTGGCATGATAGTTAACCTTCATTAAATCTCTAGGGAAATAGATAGAGTGGTAACTTGGAATTAATTTCCCATGTAGAAAGACAAAAAAAAAATTTTTAAATTATGTTCTTTGCTAAATATAGAGGAGTGCAAAATATATTAATTAATTGATTCTAAAATACAAATTTTCTTCCCAACTTTTTTTTTTTTTTTTTTGCCGTGCTGGGGATTGAACCCAGGGCCTTGTGTGTGCAGGCGCTCTACCAACTGAACTATATACCCAGCCCTTCCCAACTTTTAACACCTTTAAAATTTGTATGTGACTTACAATGGTGGTGCCCTTAGATCTGAGTAAATACGGTCATAGACCCTTATGTATCATACATCCAGAATGAACATATATTAGCATTTACCTATTTACTTGGAATATTCTTTGTTTATATATTTATTTTTGTAGTACTTAGAATTGAACACAGGAGCACACTACCACTGAGCTATGTCCCAGCTCTTTTTTTTTTTTTTTTTTTTTTTAATATTTTGTTTTAGTTGTAGGTGGACAGAATACCTTTATATTTTTATGTGGTACTGTGGATCGAACCCAGGGTCTCATGCATGCTAGGCGAGTGCTCTACCACTTTTATTCATTTTATGTGGTGCTGAGGATCCAACCCAGTGCCTCACGTGTGCGAGACAAGTGCTGTACCACTGAGCCAGGATCCCAGCCCTCCCCCGTTCTTTTTATTTTCTATTTTGAGCCATGGTCTTGCAAAATTGCCCAAGCTGGTCTCTAAATTGAAATCCTTCTTCCTTAGTCTCCTGGGTAGCTGGGATTGCTGGCATGTGCCACTTTGGCTACTCTAATTTCGGATAGAGCAACAGAAATTTTCAGTTAGAAATTCCCTCTGTCTATCCCCTTCCCCTTTTGGTAAGATTGAAAAAAAAATTCATGGAGTATTTGATTTGGAGCATTGGTATTTTCTTGCCTAACTTGATTAATTTACTGAAATGGAAGTCTGGTGTTTTTTCATTTATAGCTTTGTGGATTATGGCGGCCAAATGGGAAATGGAAGATCGCTTATCTTCTGAAAGTGCAAGGCAGCTGTTTCTTCGGGCTCTGCGCTTTCATCCAGAGTGTCCAAAACTCTATCAGGAAGTGAGTGTGTGCGCATAGGATGAAAGTGATGTCTCAACATGACTTACTGAGGGCAAATATTATTTAAAAAAATGGTATATTTCCTTATCCCTGTTATTGGGCATTGAGATTGTTCCAGTATTTTCTCATAACTTTTGTACATGAAAATTTGTATATGAAAATTTTAAGATTATTATTATTATAGTTATTTTTTGTATCAGGGATTGAACCCAAGGGTGCTTATCCATTGAACCACATCCCCAGTCCTTTTTATATTTTATTTAGAGACATGGTCTCACAGAGTTGCTCAGGGCCTTGGTAAATTGCTGAGGCTGACTTTGAACTTGTGATCCTCCTGCATCAGCCTCCTGAGCCGCTGGGATTACAGGTGTGTGCCCTTGCACCTGGCATTTCTTTATGATTTATTTCTAGAAGCAGAATTACTGATTTAAAAAGTTTAAACAGGACTGGGAATATAGCTTAGTTGGTAGAGTGCTTGCCTCACAAGCACAAGGCTCTGGGTTCAATTCCCAGAACCACAAAAAAAAAAATAAAATAAAATAAAAAATAAAAAAAAAGTATAAATATAGTTACAAACCCCCAAAACTTCTTTTTTAATATCCTGTAACATAAAATGTCAAGTATTCAAAATTTGGGGTCAATTTTTATAGTACATGTTAATCATGCATTAATTTACCTTCCTATACCTGTAATAATACCATGACTTTAATATTTGCCATTAACTTTTTAAAAAATTTTTTATGGTATTAGGAATTGAACCCAGAGGTTCTTTACCAGTGAGCTATATCCACGGCCCTTTTTTATTTTTTATTTTGAGATAGGGTCTTGTTAAGTTGCCTAGGCTGGCCTTGAATTTGCTGATTGAAGTAGACTTCAAACTTAGGATACTCCTACCTCATCCTCCCAAGTTGCTGGAATTATAGTCGTTCACCATAGTGCCCAACTTACCATTAATTTTTATTTTGAAATAATTAGAGGTTCACTAGTAGACACAAAGATAACAGTGATGTCCTGTGTACCCTTCACCTAGTTCCTCCACTGGTTACATTTTATAAAACTAGTACAACACCAAAACTAGGAAATTGGTATAAGATGTGTATGTAGTTCTTTATCATTTTTTAAAAATTGTGTTGATTTGTTTAATTCAGTTTTATTTATTTTGTTCTGTTTTTAAAACTTCAGTTAGGGTATTCTTTCTCCTATTAAGAACACTGAGGATCCACATCAGATAGTGTTAGAATTTCTGCTTCATGCATCAGACAACTTTAGAGAAGAAAAGTCTTGTATTACCTATGTGTATGTATGTATGTGTGTTTTTTTTTTTTGTTTTTTGTTTTTTTGGTGGTGCTGGGGATTGAACCTGTGACTTTATGCATGCTAGGCAAGCTCTTTACCACTGAGCCACATCCCCAGCCCATAATACATAGTTTTACTCTTTCCATTTTTCTCTCTTCCTAATGTTCCAGAATCCCTTTTTTTTTTTTTTTTTTTTTTTTAAGTGCTGGGGATTGAACCCAGGACCTTGTGCTTACAAGGCAAGCACTCTACCAACTGAGCTATTTCCCCCACCCTCCAGAATCCCTTTTTAAACAGTAATTTTCTATTTTATTTTGAGAACTTTATGTCTTTTATGACAGGTCTTCCTACACAAATTCTTAGTTTCACCTTATCTGAGAATGTCTTTTGATCTCTCCTACTTTGTGTGAGTGGGGATTGAACCCAGGGGCGTTTTGTCACTGAACTGTATCCCCAGCCCTTTCAGTTTTTTATTTTGAGACAGGGTCTTGCTACGTTACCAAGGCTGGCCTTCAATTTGTAATCCTTCTGCTTCCACCCCCCAAGTTGATAGAATTAGAGGCATGAACCATTGTGCCCTAATTTTCCCTTTTTTCCCCCCCACTTGGTGTTGGGCATTGAACCCAGGGGCACTTTACTACTGAACTATACCCAAGCATAGCCCTTTTTTAATTATTTAAAGATAGGGTCTTGCCAAGTTGTGTAGGGCCTCACTGGATTGCTGAGGCTGACTTTGAACTTAGAGTCCTTCTGTCTCAGTCTTCTGAGTTGCTGGGATTACAGGCATTCTCCACCATACCCACCATACCTTGCTTTTTCCCTTCATTTTTTTTTTTTTTGTACCAGGGATTGAACTTACGGGTGCTCAACTACTGAGCTACATCCCCAGCTCTTTTTATATTTTATTTAGAGGCAGGGTCTAGCTGAGTTGTTTAGGGTCTTGCTAAGTTGCTGAGTTTGGCTCTGAACTCATGATCCTCCTACCTCAGTCTCCTGAGCTGCTGGGATTACAGGCTTGCGCCATCTCACCCAACTCCCTTCTTTTTTGATTATATTTTTGTCAGATATTTCTGGACTCACATGTCTTTTCTTGTAGCATTTGAAAATGTTGTATCACTTCCTTCTGTCCTTGATTTCTGATGAGAAATCTGCCAGAGACTCTGGGATATTTAAGTTTTGTTTTGTAAATGTCTTCTGATACTGTTCTGCTTTGTCACTGCTAGATGGTGATGGAAGTTCATTTTGAATTGTTTTTCTCCTTTAGGTAGGATATCATATCTCTCATTGCTTTCAAGTTTTTTCTTTGTCTTTATTTTTCATAAGTTTGGTTATGGTATGTTTTATCATGAATTTGTTTGGGTTTATCAACTGTTTTTCAGTTTCTTGAGTCTATAGGTTTGGTTTTTGCTGAATTTGCAAAATCATGAGGTACTTTTTTTCTTTTTCTTATTTGGTGCTGGAGATAGAAAACAGGACTCTGTGCCAGCAAGTGCTCTACCACTGAGCTATACCCCCAGCACTGAGCCATAATTTCTTAGAGAAAATTTTCAACCTCACTCTTCTTTTTTTCCTCTGCAACTCCAGTGACACATATGGGATCTTTTATCATTGTCTCATAGGTTTCTGATGCCCTGTTCATTGTTTTCAAGTTATCTTCTCTGTGTTGTTCAGATTGGGCAATTTTTAGTTATTTTCAGGATCACTGGTTCTTTCCTCTGTTTTGTTTATGATGCTATTAAGTCCACTCACTAAATTATTAGTTTTAGTTCTCAAATTTCTATTTGGTTTTTTCTTTATGTTTTCTGTTTGCTGATACTTACTATCTTTTCATTTGTTTCAAATGTGTTTATAATTGCTCATTAAAGCATCTTTTGCTGATTTCAAAATCCTTGTCAGATAATTCTAACATCTATGTCATCTCTGTGTTGGTAGCTTTGGATTGTCTTCATTTAAGTTGCAATTTCCCTGGTTCTTTTTATGATGAGTGATTTTCCATTTTTTAGGCCTTTTGGTTATTTTTATGAGACTCTGGAAGTTAAATTTTCTGGTTAGTAGAACTTTTTTTTTCTTGGTACTAGAGATTGAACCCAGGGGTGCTTAACCACTGAGCTACATACCCAGTCCTTTTTCTATTTTATTTAGAGACAAGGTCCTACCAAATTGTTTATGGTCTTGCTAAGTTGCTGAGGCTGGCTTTGAACTCCTGATCCTCTTGCCTCAGCCCCCTGAGCAGCTGGGATTACAGCTAGTAGAACTCTTTTGATACTGTTCTGCCTATTTACTGCTAGATAGGGGTGGAAGACTGAGTAGGGTAGAAGTCCAAATTTCTCACTCAGCCTTTGTTGACACTTTTCACATATATGGATAAAATCATAAGTAAAATTTCTTGCAGAAACCTTCATTGTTAAATTACAAAGTTATATCCTCGACTGGATTAAGGACATTGTAGCACGTTTGCTGTTTCTTTTGCCAATTTAGGGCTAGACTCTATGGTTTGTTTAATTGTGAAGTGATAACCAAGGATACAAAGGCATTTTTAAGGTTTCTGATTCATACCTTTAGATTGTTTTCTGAATAGCATAAAATATTTTCACCATACCTTGTCAATATCAGCTATTTTGTTAACAAAGGAAAATATAATACTTCTGGATTTTACCAGATCTGAAAGTTATGCATAAAAACAAGGCATATTATATCTCAAATTTAAGAAAGTATCTTTAAAGATTTTCAGGCCGTTATTTCTCTTCTGTAGTACTTCAGGATGGAGCTAATGCATGCTGAGAAACTGCAGAAGGAAAAACAAGAATTTGAAAAGGCCGATATGGATATGGTGAGATCCTAACGTATTGTCACTGAACCTACTTACGAGAGAATGCTTGGAATATATTTTTCTTTCCAATTTAATGTTACATTTTGAAACTTGAAGATCAGTGTAGTGTTGATTTAATTAAATGGGCCTAGTAATAAAAGACAGTTTTGTGCTTTAAAGATAGATATTTGGAGTAATTGAAGTTATAACTGATGCTGTAATCTTAGTAAGTGGTATATTAATGGGTTCAAGGAGCCTGAGAAAGATTGTGAAATGCAAGGTTTCTAGTTTCTTTTACTTTTTTTTTTTTTTTTTTTTTTTCCTTTTTCTGGTACTGGGGATTGACTTCTGGAATGCTCTACCACTGAAATGTAACCTACAACCTCTAGCCCTTTTTGCTTTTTATTTTGATTCAAGGTCTTGCCAAGTTGCTGAGACCGCCCTTGAACTTGCAGTCTTCCTGCCTTAATCTCCTGAGTAGCTGGGAATACAGGCATGTGCTACCATGCCCACTTCTTTTACTTTTTGTATGATTTTTTTTTTGGCAGGGGGGGTGCTGGGGATCGAACCCAGGGCCTTATGCTTACAAGGCAAGAACTTTACCAACTGAGCTATCTCCCCAGCCCCTTTGTATGATTTTTAACATGATAGAATATCTTGGAGAAGATTTAGAATGTTAGAACTAAAAAAGGAACTTTGCTATTGTCTGTTATTGTGGTTTCCAATTTGGAAATATTTTACCCAGATAAAATCTTGAACAGAAGGATAATTAAAACATGTGCAGCTTGACCTGTTCTAAATGGAGAGTGAGATCTTAAGCTGTATGATCTTTCTACCACTACAGGATCCTGAGAGAAAGGAGCTGGAAGATCAGTGATCTCGTTCCAACAAGTTGTACATTTTTACAAGGGAGGGAATTGGTTCAGTGAGAGTGTGAGAGAGCGAGATGTGGTTTGTTCAGGTCGTCTAGGACTGTTAATTTTCATCCTAGTGCTTTTTTTTTTTTTTTAATTTGCCCTACTTAATGTAACACTTTGTAGGGGAATTTTGATCATCCTGAAGAAATCCTTAATGGCGAGTTGGCACGCATCGTCTACAAAAATTCTATAAGCAAGATTAAAGGTTGGTATCTTTTGAACATTTATTCATGCTAGGAAAGTGGAGCATTCTATTTATAGTGAGGAGGACTGTTAACTAATTTTGAAAATTTGTAATATGTATAAAACCCTGATTGTAGGGATAGTGTCCTGAATCTTTTAGAAAATGCTTAAAAAATGTCTAGTCTCCAAGACTATAATTGGACATTTTCAGTAGCTCACTTGGGTATTGAAAAGAAATAGAGGACTTAGTTTGTTTCCTTATGCCCTTAAGTTTAGGATGAAAGTACTTATGAATATCCCAAAATATTAATAATGGCTTTGCTTGGTTAGTGGGACTATAGGATCTCCCCCAGCCCATTTTTTTCTATTTCTCAAAAAGAAAAGGAAAAAAAAAAAAAAGTCACAACCAAAATAAGCTCCTTTCATTTGGGGTGTAGGTTAGTGGTAGAGCATGTTTAGCATGTATGAGGCCTTGGGTTCAATCCCCAACTTCTTCGAACCCCCACCCCCACTTAAAATTAAAAAACAAAAAACAAAAAACAAAAAAAAACTATTAGCCAGGTGCAAGTTCAGGGTCAACCTCAGCAACCTGGTGAGACTGTCTCCAGAAAATAAAAAAATGGAATGGAGATGTTGCTCAGTAGTAGAGTGCCCCTGGGTTCAAACTCCAGTACCACTAAAAGAAATAGAACTATAGTTAGTCCAGTACATCAAGGAAATAGTACTTTTATAATAAAGTGATTCTTTAGTGTCTCCTTGGTGATGAATTTCCTCTCCCCTCTTTTTAAATTTTAGGTGCTGAATTTCATGTATCACTTCTTTCAATTGCACAACTGTTTGATTTTGCCAAAGATCTACAAAAAGAGATTTATGATGAGTAAGTAAAATGGTAGAAAGGTGAATTATATCTATTTCTGATCTTTTGATAATGATTTGAGTTTGGTTCTTTATAAGGGAGGAAAAAGATACCACACTAAATGCTTGGAAAAAAAGCTAAGTTTTAAGAAAAATTTGTATGCTATTACATATTCAAAGAGTATGTTTTTAGAGAATGCTTTGAATTTATTTATTGACTTCCTTTGAGAAAGTTTGTCTATATTCAATAACAAATATGTCCTAAGGCTTATATAAAAACCCTGTATCCTGCTGGCATGTGGCACATACTTGTAAAGTCAAGCTGGTCAAAGACTGAGGCAGGATCACAAGTTTGAGGCTAGCTCAGTGGTAGAGCTAGTCTGTGTGAGGCCCTGGGATCAGTCCTTAGTACCAAAAACAAAACAAGAAAATCTATATCCTGCTTTCCTGGCACGTCTTTTGTTCATAAAACAGGAGTTGTATTCATAACTGTTCTTAGTGGAATGTTGCAAGTAATTTTATTCTTTAAAGCCTGATTATATTGTCTAAGAATTATTTGTGCCTACATTATATGTACTTCCATTCTTAGGTAGCACCCTGTGCTTTCATAGGCAATAAGATGAAACATGGATCAGTTTGTCCTTTGGATCTTCAGGGTTTTGGTAGAGGATTAGGTTGTGCTTTTCCTCTGCCTCCATTATAATAGGAAATCAAGAGTCAGGATATAAAGCTGTCAAGAGCTCTTGGAGGCTTTTGTGGTCACAGACAAATGCTGACTTGACTCTGAGTTAACTTGAATATTGGCATTTGTCAGTGGTGTCTGAAATATGCAACAATAAATGTGTGACAACTTTGTTCCATTGACTGTATAGCGAGTGAAGATATTCTGGAGAGCAGATTGGGAAGTGACTCTTAATATACTGCAATTGTAAAGATGTCCTTTATACATTTTTAGACCATGGAGAACTGTCTCTTTGGGAATTTTGAGTTAGTTCCTTTTTATGGGACAGATGCCAGTAAGCTGTATTTTTCAGCCTTCAGGCTATGCACACAGATGACCCTCTCACTTGGGATTATGTGGCACGGCGAGAATTAGAGATCCAGTCTCAACCAGGAGATGAGCAGCCTTTGACGAAACAAGCCAGAGCAGTGGAGGTGGGCCAGAGGGAGGAGAGGTGCTGTGCTGTATATGAAGAGGCGGTGAAGACTCTGCCTACAGGTGAACTTCTTTAAACTGTCATGTGGTATAGAAGTAATAGTATCCAGGTGTGAAGCTGACACGCCCCTTCCCCAAATCAGCACTGCAAATCTCTCTGTAGAACAGTGTACAGTGTGCCAGGCTTTCCAGCTTGTTCTTTCTTGGATGGTGAAAGTTGGAGCTTTTGTAAACTTCCTCTATTTTTGTGGTCTTTATGTTCATTTGTTTGGAGGAAATAATACTTAGGAAATGATAATTCAGAAGATTCTTAATTATCTTTTGCTAGAGTTTTGACTTATTTTATAATATTGGAGAATAAAGTGAGTATCTAAAACCTGGGTAAAGCTTTTGATTTTTGTTTCCATCATTACTCAGTTGCTTTCCCCTAGTATTTGAAATGATTGTAATCTGAATAGCTTTGCCATCAAGCTAAGGCATTTTTCCTTTGAAGAAAACATGTGGTGATTGTTGAACTAAGAGAATTGGTAATCTTATCAATGTAATCTGACTTTTCCAGAGGGCATGTGGAAGTGTTATATCAACTTTTGCTTGGAAAGGTTTTCTAAGAAGACGAGTAGTGCGTTCCTCAGAGGGAAGGTAAGGACTTCTCTTACATGGTTACAGTGACTGATTAGAAAGGGTTTGTTTTCTGAAAGAAGAACAAAAAGCATAGCTTTTTGTGGGGTCTGGGCCAGTTTTGGAACTTCAGGCTTAACCACTTTCTCTTGGTGAGTGGCCTGTCATTTTCAAGGTCTGATTTGGTTTGCCCTTATACTGCATATGGGTAGGCGGGGCCCCTCTTCTTACTGGACTGGGCCCCAAATAGCTGATAACCTCATCAGGGATGAGTGACACTATCATGCAGGAGCAACTCAGTCCCTCCTCTGAATTGGTAGAAATATGCAAAATTACTTTTGTTTGTATCAGTTGTCAGAGGCCCCAGCTGAGATCTTGGTAATAAACTGAGGAATTTTTCTGATTTTAGAGACTGGAGAGAACTATGATTCCATTCAGGAAGGCACATGAACTCAAGCTCCTTTCAGAATCCCAATGCAAGCAGTGGGTAAGAACATTGAGAGCACATTCACTGTCAGTTACATGTACTTTATTTTAGTTGTTTTGTGCTGTCGTCAATGTGTTTTGTATCTACATAGGTAGATAGATCTGTCTATCTTATACAACTATGGCCATTTGGAAGATATTTACATATGGTTGTATTTAGTGTATACCAAAATTGAAATCTGTAAAGGGAAGAGTATTTTACAGTGGAAAGCACTTGAACAAAGAGTCTGAGTTTGGGTTTATTTTGTTGATTCACCCATTCTTTCTTTCTTTCTTTGTGGTGCTGGTGATCAGACGAGGGCCTTGTGCATGCTAGGCAGGTGCTCTTCCACCGAGCCTCACCTCCAATCGCATTCATCCATCTTTTATTGAATGTTTTTTTTCCTGAACCTGTGTCTGGCCCAGAGTAACCATTGATACAGTAAAGACAAATGAGATATATTCCTGTTTCGAAAGCTGACAGTAAGAGGCACATTAAACCCTCTGGAAAAAACAACAACAACAACAAAAAACCCTCTGTACCATGTGGTGAGGTTAAAGATGTTAGAAAGTCCAGAATAATGTGCTGTGGAAATGGAAATATGTAGTTTTAGACCTGGTTTTACTGCATAGTAGCTAGATGACTTAAAAAAACCACTCAAATTTTCTGAGTTTATTTGGTTTTAAAATAGTCATCTTTTTTTTGCTACCTCACAAAGTTGTTGAGAGCATTGAATGAAGTAGTGAATGTGTTAATATATTTAAATAACTCTTCATGGGAAAAATACCAAAAGTCTTTGTATTTGTTGAGTCTTTTATTTATATGTCTTATGCCTCTTTTTGATCAATATTATTTTTATGTAATTGTAATTAATGTTTTACTATTTTGTATTGTTCTATTTTTGCATTAATATTTTCCCCAAGGTACTAGATAGTATAGCCTGTTATATTATACCAAGGCTGAGATACCCTTCTGTTAGGGCAACTATTCAGGAAAATCCTAGGTCTAGAGCTATTGAATGTTGGGAAGTCATTCACACCTCATAAATTCAGGTGACCTTTGAGTGTTACCTTGGCAGTCCTGTTCTCCTGTTATCATTTTTCTTCTGCCATTTACAGCTCCGGCTATTTCAAACATTCTTATAATGCTCAAGTCTCTGATGTTGCCTATCCTAAGACTACCACTTCAGCCATCATTGGTGACCTTGCTTATAATGAGAGTCCCTTAGCATACTGCCATTAAACAAATGCCCAGCTAATTCTACACCCATCCTTTCTCCAGATTGTTCTCCACAGAATCTCCACTCTTAACTTGGCCCTGTCAGTATTTCTAAACTCACCTTCTAGTCCTCTGATGTGTATCTTATCCTCCAGCCATACTGAACTTGGATTTCCTTTCATATCTGAGCTGTCTTTGGCCTCTTGCACCTGCTGGTTGGGAATGCCTTCTCTTTTTCTGGAGGTCTCTGTGTTCATTTGACTAGTGCCTATTTCTCTTTCAAGTCTTGACTTGAATGCTTCTTTTCTGAGAGTCCTTTCTCGTAATTGGCAAAACTCAAGGTGGTGTTTCTGATTTGTACTCATGTAGCAGGTGATTTTTTTTCTGTTATGGCACATATCAAACTGTCTTTTTTGGTAGACTGGAGACTGTAGGTAGTAGGAATGTACCCAATTTGCTCACGATTGAACCTAGCATGTAACAGTGTGTAATAGAAATACTTGGTGAGTAAACTGTATGTATTGCCATTTACTCACTTTTTCAGATTTGTAAAATTGGAGTTGTTTTAGTTTTTTTTTCTTTCTATTTTTTGGTACTGGGGATTGAACCCAGGGGGCATTGAACCACTGAGCCACATCTGCATCCCTTTTTTAATATTTTATTTTGAGATGGCCTCGCTAAGTTGCTGAGGTTGGCTTTGAACCTGCGATCCTCCTACCTCAGCATCCTGAGATGCTGGGATTACGGGTGAGTGCCACTGCGCTTGGTGGTTTTTTCCTCTTTTAAAACTGTGGAAGCTGGGGTGTAGTAGTATATACCTGTAATCTCAGCTACTTGGGACAGTGAGGCCAGCCAGGGCAGTTTAGTGAGACCCTGTCTTAAAATAAGTAAGAACTGGGAATATAGCACAGTGATAGAGTGCCCCTGTGTTCAATCCCTGGTACTACAAAATCAACCAGAGCATAAATAAGCCTTTGAACAGATAAGATTTCCTTCCTTTATTTGTCAGGCCATGTTTGTAAAGTAAAATTCAAAAAAAATTTTAAAAATTTTATTTGTAGATGGACACAATATCTTTATTTTTCATTTTATGTGGTGCTGTGGATTTAACCCAGTGTCTCACACATGCAAGGCAAGCGCTCTACACCACGAATGCAGCCTGCAAAACTTTTAAAAGATGAAAACTTTCAAGACTTGAGACACAGTTCTGAATTACATTTCAGAAAAATTGTAATGTTCTCTACAGCATCTCCACTCTTTAACTCTCCACTCGTCAGCTCCATTTGATTGAATACATCTATTTCATTATTGTGCCCCAAATACTTATTTTATCTTTATTGATTTTTATATTCTGGTGGGTGTGGGCAACCAGTCTAAATCCCTGCCTCATGCTGTGCTAGGGATTGAACCTGAGGGAGTTCCACCACTGAACTACATCTAGTCCCCTAGTCCCTCCACCCCCAGAATTTATTTGATAAGACTTTGGAATTAAGTCATGATGGTCCAGGTTTTGCGTGTGTGTGGTGGGGCATACTGGGGATTGAACCCAAGGGTGCTCTACAACTGAATTAAACCTCAGCCCTTTTTATTTTTTGATTTTTGAGATAGGGTCTTGCTAAGCTGCCCAGGCTGACCTTGAACTTGTCATCTTTCTGACTCACCCTCCCAAGTGACTGGGATTATAGGTGTATGCTCCTGCACACCATCTTTTGTTCCCCCCCTTTTTATTTTTTAATATTTATATATATATATATATATATATATACATATATATATATATATTTAGTTGTTTATGGACCTTTATTTTATTTATATATGTGGTGCTGAGAATTAAACCCAGTGCCTCACATATGCCAGGCAAATGCTGTACCACTGAGCCCAGTCCTGTCCCTGTTTTTTTATTTTCCTTATGTATAGGAGTAGGAAAAGGAGGAGGAATTCCACATTGTTCACTTTGGGCCAATTTAGCAGCCAGGGTAAACATTTTAGTGGAAAGGATGTTGAAATTATTGTCTCATATGAGATCTTTTTCTCTTTTATTTAGGTTTTAATAATTAATTTTTCAATGATCCTTTGTCTTAGATTGAGTTGTTGTTGCACCGTGACTTCTTTACGGAAGCTCTGGAGGTAGCAGAAGCTGGGATTGAATTGTTCAAGGACTCTGTGACAATGTGGCAGATGAAGCTGCAGGTGCTGATTGCCTCAAAGAGCCCTGACATAACCATGTTTGTTGAAGAAGCCTTTGTGCACCTAAAACCCCAGGTTTGTGAGTTGGGTCTTTTCATGTTTCATTCTATTTGGGAAACCTGTTAAGACTTTAGCCAAAACTACTTTGAATACTTGTTTGCTGAGAGCCAACCCTAGAGTGACATTTATTATAAATTGGTGATGGTTCAAGGACAGGAGTAGAAGAATTTACTTCCATTTAATAGACTTTCATTTTCTTTTCTTTTTTTTTTTTTTTTGGTACTGGGGATTGAACCCAGGGGCTCTTAATCACTGAGCCACATCTCTGGCCCTTTTTTGAATTTTTTTTAGAGACAGGGTCTTGCTACATTCCTTAGGTTGGCTTTGAACTTGTGATCCTCCTGTCTCGGCCTCCTGAGCCTCTGGGATTATAGGTGTGCACCACTGTGTGCAGCTTCAACATCTTATTTTTAACCCTTATTTGAAAATCGACTATATTATATAAAACTTTCTATTCTGTTTAGATATCTTACAAGTGGTGAGTATGATACAATATTATTCTCACTTGCATCCAAAGCTAAACATAGACCTGAATTTTTTTTTTTAATAATTTTTTAGTTGTCAATGGACTTTATTTTATTTATATGTGGTGCTGAGAATCGAACCCATTGCCTCACCCATGCCAGGCAAGTGCTCTGCCTCTAAGCCAGTACTCCAGCCTCCTAGAGCTAACAAATATATTTTTAAATCACAAATATATTTCTAAACTTTAAAGAGCAAAACTTCAAACTATGCAGTAAATCTTTTATATTAGTGAGGAAAAATATACTCCAGAAGGTAAAATGGGAAAAATACTATCTTACTAATAATTTGTGTTTGCTTTTGGGACATGAGTGAAAAATCAGATAGTTTAGCCTTGATTAGTTAGTTCTTGTGTTGTGGGTTCTAGACAGCAGAGCCATGGCCTGGGTAGCTGTGAGTTGGGCTGGCTGTCTGCTGTTAATGGTTTAAGTAACTGAATGATGATTGATGATGTCAATGTAGGAAGTATTCCCCAACAGAAGGGAACTAAAATTAGCAGGAGAGTATTGCTCTGGATGACTTAGAAGGCTTCTTAGTTCTGGCATGCCAGTTCCTGCTGGGGAATGAGAATTCTTTCATTATTAGGACAGACTAGAATTGAATCCATATTTTGCATATTGATTATCTTAGGAGGACCTCATCTTTATAGTGATAAATTTTCAGAGCATAGTGCTGAACAGTTATTTTCTAACATTTTTTTATTGGGAGCAGGTTTGTCTGCCCTTGTGGATTTCTTGGGCAGAGTGGAGTGAAGGTGCCCAAAGCCATGAAGACACAGAAGCAATCTTTAAGGTATAAGCTCCATGTTCTAAGTTTTGTGGTTTGGGGAATGGACTCCCCGGTTGGCTAGTGTGAGGGTTCTTGGCATGTGTCCTAAAGCCCTATTGAGTAGCCTGGGATAATTTGTTTCATCATATATAAATTTCCTCACACAGCCTATTTATTTTTTCTTTTACATTGTAGAAAGCTATATTAGCTATCACAGGTACCAGCTCAGTAACTCTGAAGGATAAATACCTGGATTGGGCTTATCGAAGTGGTGGCAACAAAAAGGCCAGAACTGTGTTTAAAAGGTACTCACAGACTTTCATAGCTGTTTCTGCTCTTCTCTACCCCATGGCCCATCATAGCCAAATTGGATGTATCATAAATAGTATCTGATGAAGTAATCCAAGGGACTTTTAAAAAAGGTAATGCTTCCTTTTACTTCTTTTGAACAATAAAAGCAGTTTATCCTCTTTGTGGCAGAAAAAATTAGCAGGTGCTTCATTGTAATCCCATCAAAATAAAAACCACTTTTGATACATTTTAAAATTTGTTTATTATGTAGTTGAGATTAAAACTATAATTGTAGTTTTGTATTCCACCTTTTCCTCCTTCAGTAAAACTTTTTTATTAATATTTATTAAAAATGATTAAATGATGTACCACCCTGTGGATGTGCTATAATTTCTTTGGCCATGGTTATACTGCTTTGATGAACATTTCCTTGGCAGTAGTATTGTCCATATGGGAAATTATTTCCTTCGAATGTAGTCTTAGAAATGGAACTATTGGGGCTGGGGATATAGCTCAGTTGGTAGAGTGTTTGCCTTGCAAGCACAAGGCCCTGGGTTCAAATCCCCAGCACCGCAAAAAAAAAAAAAAAAAGGAACTGTTGGCCTCCAAATAGATCTTCAGATGTACTTGGGGAAACTTTAGACTCTAAATGTGAGAAAGAAGAAAAGTGAGTAGGAAAAAGTTTGGTGGTGGTGAAGGGGAAGTCTCTAGAGGTTGAAAGTATTCATTGGGTCATGGGAGTGAGCAGGCCATTGGCTCTAGACATTGCATTGAATCACAACTAAGTCTTTGTTAAACCCCTTGTTTTGGAGGCACTGGCCTGGGTATTTCTTCTTATTTATAAGATGCGAAAGGCATCCTATCATTGTAGAAAATGACATTTCCACATTCCTTTTTAGTTTACAGGAAAGCCGGCCATTTTCAGTAGATTTTTTCAGGAAAATGATCCAGTTTGAAAAGGAGCAAGTAAGTATTCTAAGTATTTCTTGCCTGGGAAAATGGGCTAGTAGTTACTAATCCATGGAGCATCCCATTGTTTTAAAAACTTATTATTATACGTATAAATTTCTGGTCCCCCAGGTGCGGTGGTGCACACTTGTAATCCCAGCTACTGGGAGGCTGAGGCACGATGATCACAAATTTGAGGCTAGCATGAACAACTTAGGGGAGACCCTGTGTCAAAATAAAAAATGATGTAGCTAAGTGGTAGGGCACCCCTGGGTTCAATCTCCAATACTGTTGGGGAAGAAAAGAATTTTCTTGTTCCTTGGTTCAAACTGTTTTCCATAGAGCTAGTAGAAATGGTATCAAGCAGAGGAGAAAGTACATGTTTGGAGAGTAGAAAACTCAGACATGACTTCTTCTTTTTTTTTTTTTTTTTTCTTGTGGTGCTGGGGATCGAACCCAGGGCCTTGTGCTTGCAAGGCAAGCACGCTACCGACTGAGCTATCTCCCAAGCCCGGACATCACTTCTTATAGGAAGCCTTACCTGCCAGGCTGGGTGAGGGGCTGCTGCTGGTTTGCCTTCAGAGTGTGGATGGTGAAATAGGAAGTGAAGATTCAATGACTATTTCTGATGTTTTTAAATGAAACTTGTGAGTCAGAGGAAAGGATAGGAAAGTCACATTTAAAAAATAATTCACAAAAATCCTAATGTAGCTGTGATCCTATCACATTAACACAGCCTTTAAATTTTTTTTTTTTTTTTTTTTTTTTAATTTACATGTAGTTGGTTTTGTACTGTTGTATTTTGAAGTTAGGTGTCATATGGGGATCCTTTTTTAACAGTATTATTTTGTAAAAACATTCCTATGTTTTTATTTGTTTATCGTATTTTTAATGATGTAATGTACTCCTTTTTTTTTTCTTTTTTTTCTTTGGGTACTGGGGATTGAACCCATGGGTGCTTAACCACTGAACCACATCCCTAGCCCTTTTTTTATATTTTATTTTGAGATAGGGTCTCGCTGAGTTGCTTAGTGCCTCACTGAAAGATGCTGAGGCTGATTTAGAGATCTATTTTTTTATTTTTGGGTGGTACCAGGGATTGAACCTCAGGAGCACTCAACCACTGAGCCACATCCCCAGCCTGATTTTGTATTTTATTTAGAGACAGGGTCTCACTGAGTTTTTTTAGTGCCTCGCTTTTGTCGAGGCTTGCTTTGAACTCGAGATCCTCCTGCCTCAGTGTCCCAAACTGCTGTGATAACAGGCTTGTTCCATCGCCCCCTGGTGCTAAGGCTTTCTCTAAACTTGCAATAGCAACTGGGGTTATAGGCCTGCACCACTGTGCCCGGCTGTAATGTAATTCTTAAACCTGTAGTTTTCATATCTATTTCATTACATATCGATTTTCACCAGTTTTTTGAATATTGAAAATAGTGCTGCAGACATTGTTTTTATGTAGCTTTTTTTTTCTTTTGAGTTATTGAGATAAATTTCTTTATTGGGGACATATTTTGTATGGTTTTATATATTGCCATGTAGTCCTCCCAAAAGAATTAAACTTTTTTATAATCAGCAGGTATACTGCATTCTTGTTTCCTCTTAGCTTCTCCAAGTATCCAGTTTTGCTTTTTCTCTTTTATTTTGGCACCTCACATGATGTTTATATTTTTATTTGCGTTTTCAAAAGTTAGCCGGGCACGGTGGTGCACACCTGTAATCCCATCCCCTTGGGAGCCCGAGGCAGGAAGATCACATTTCAAAGCCAGCCTCAGCAACTTAGCAAGACCCTGACTCTAAATAAAATATAAGAAAGGACTGGGGATGTGGGTCAGGTTCAGTGCCCCTGGGTTCAATCCCCGATACCCCACCAGCCTCCACATTCCCTGCCAAAAAAAAGTTACTAGTGAGGTTGAACTCCTTTTTTCATACTTTGATCATTGTTTCTGAGTCAAGGATCTGTTCAAGATCTGCAGTATAGTACAGTCTTACAGTACTGCAGATAGTTAGGCATAATTAAATAGCCAGACATTGTATTAACATGTACTGTGGGCAGACCACTTAATTCTAAACCTCACATCTTCATCTATAAATGGAGGTCCTTATACTAACTTTTTCAGGTGTATGAGAGTTAAAAGGCCTACTTGGGATACTGTGTAGAAAGGACTTTGCATAGTGCTTTGTACATTAGGAACCCTCAACCAAAGTTTGATTCTTGTTTTATTAAGCTTGTGTGGTTAAATTGACTTCCTGTAATATAATACAATCTCTGTGAAGGGAGATTTGAATTAGGAACTTTTTTTCTGTGCTGTAGGAATCGAACCCAGGGTCTCACATATGCTAGACGAGTACTTTATTCCTGAGGTACCTCCTGAGCTCAGGAAGTAGTTATTTCATTATACAAAGGAATTTTTAAACTGAAGATGTCAGTCTACTTTAAAAAGAAAGCAAAAGGGAATACATTTTAAAAAATAGGTAAAGAATTAGCAGTTATTGATTGTCTAAAATTAGTGATAACTCTTCTGGGTTCATAATTAATAACACTTTAATACTTAGAGTTGCACTAAGAAGTACATACCTTGTTTTCCATGTGAGGAAATATTGATAGAGAGTTTAAAAAACTTGTTGAAGGTCTGCCAGGTGTGGTGCTGCATGCCTGTAATCCAGGCAACCAGGAAGGCTGAGGCAAGCAGATTACAAGTTCAAGGCCAGTCTCAGCAACTTAGTGAGCCCTGTCTCAAAATGAAAAAATAAAAAGGACTGGGAATTTGACTCAGTGGTAAAGCACCCCTGGGTTCAATCCCCACACCAAAAAAAGAAAAGAAGAAAAAACAAAACTTGCCGGGGGTCATATAAATGGGGAGTAGAACATTCTCCATTTGTTTATTTATTTCAGTCTCATTCCTCAAGCCTTTCAAATGTTTTCTGTGAAGCCTCTCATGTTTCCCACTGAAATAAAAAAAAAAAATTATTCTTTTTAGTTATACATGACAATAGAATGTATTTTGATGTGTCATATATACATGGAGTATAACTTCCCATTGTGATTGTACATGATGTGGAGTTACACTGGTCCTGTATTCATATATGAACGTAGGAAAATTACATCTGATTCTACTGTCTTTCCTATTTCCATTTCCACTAACTTCCCTTCAATCCTCTTTGTTTAATCCCCACTGAAAATTTAAGATGTTCATGCCACCAGAGCATGGACATTGACCTCACTCTGGTGGGTAGCATATTTGCCCTTTTTCTGGGTAAGTTGAGAACTAGGCTGGTTGTCTCATACCCTGACCCTCCTTCCCCTTCAAATACCTAACAGATAGTAGTTGTTTAGTAGTAAGTTTGAAATGAACTTGTGACATTATAAGCACGCTTCAGTGGCAAACTGTCTGATTGTTTTTGTTAGGAATCCTGCAAGATGACAAACTTAAGAGAATATTATGAGAGAGCTTTGAGAGAGTTTGGATCTGTAGATTCTGGTACGTAAAACTTTAGTTATGGACACGAGTGTTGGCTTATGCAGTCTGTGACCTGTGAGCAGATTAGAGTAGTGTTTAGTGTTTTTGTATAATGGCACTTGATTCCTTCCCCTGCTGTCTCCCTTGCCTTGTGTACAAGAACTTTGTACACATAGTTTTACTTAAAATTTTAAGTGTAAAGTGTAAGGATCTATGAGTTCTTCTGTTAACTCTGTGTTAGAGAAAGATCTACTTGGTTAGGTTCTCTTAAAAAAATTTTGTAGTGGGGCACAGTAGCACATGTCTGTAATTCTAATCACTTGGAGGGTTGAGGCAGGAAATTGCCTCAGCACTTAGTGAGACTCTGTCTCAAAAAAAAAAAAAAAAAAGAGGACTGGGGATATAGCTCAAGGGTAAAATGCCCCTGGGTTCAACCCCCAGTGCTTTCTAGCTTCCACATGTGAGAGAAAACATAAGACCCTTGAACTTAAGTTTGACTGACTTTGCTTAACTTCATGGACTGTAGTTCCAACCATTTTCCTGAAAATGACATAATTCAGTTTTTCTTTATGGCTGAATAAAACTCCATTGTGTGTGTGTAACATTTTCTTTATCCATTCATCCATTGATGGACACTTGGGCTGACTGGTTTCATAGTTTGGCTATTGTGGATTGTGCCACTATAAACATGGTTATATACATATTGCTGTAGTATGATGACTTTAATTCTTTAGGATAAATACTGAAGAATGGTGTAGCTGGGTCATATGGTGGTTTGAAGAAACCTCCATACTGATTTCCATAATGGTTGTGTATTAATTTACAATCTCACCAACAGTTCCTACTGGTTTTCAAGAGATCCTTCTTGGTGAAATGAAAGAAACTGGCATTTTTTTTACTAACACAAACAAATTTTATTAAGCATGGCAACAAGGTTATAGTGAACTGATTGAGGTTAATTTTGCCTTGAAAGAGACTCCACAAAATCTTCCCTCTTTAAAAATCTTAGTATTTTTAGTTCATTAAATAACAGGCTGTCATGATTAATGTGAAAGTTTTCTATTTAACCAAAAAACCTTTTTCCTACACCTTCATGTATAAAAGCCAAAGAGGTATTGCTTCATATAGGGCTGTAGGGAAATAACAGGAGTTAAATTTCTTAGAAATCTTGATCAGTATTAAATAATTAAGATTGCTTAATGATTGTCTAATCATGTTTACAGTAATTTTTTTGATTCCTTTTAAAGATCTTTGGATGGACTACATCAAAGAAGAATTGAGCCATCCACTTGGTAGACCTGAGAATTGTGGACAAATCTATTGGCGAGCCATGAAGATGTTGCAGGGAGAGTCAGCAGAGTTGTTTGTAGCCAAACATGCTATGCATCAGGCTGGCCATTAGTGAAGAGAAGAATACAACCACCTTTGTGAAATCCTCTTGCAAGCCTTCTGGACACATTTGTATTATAAGACAGTCTGTAAATTGAGAAGACAGACAAAATGGCTGATTGGTTTTGAGACATGTTTTGTGTTGTGTTAATCTTTAGTTTCAAGAAAAAGAACTGCTTATTGAATGACTACTCGTTGAGACCAAACCTACTAGTTTTTTGTTCTCCCCTCCACCCTCCTGTACTGGGGATTGAACCCCTGGGGGACTCTACCAGTGGGCTATATTCTGAGCCCATTTCCCTCCCTTTTTAAAAAAATTTGAGACAGGGTTTCACTGAGTTGTCCAGACTGACATCAAATTTGTGATTCAGTTGCCTCAACCAGAATCCCAAGTAGCTGGGGTTACAGGCATGTGCCACCATGCCCAGCAACCATAGTTCTTAAAAAACTGAATTTTATTTTTTATTCCAGGCCAAGCAGCCATATTTCTAATCTAGACCTAGCAGCTAGTTAAAATGAAAAAGGAAGTATGGTTTTATTTTCTCCTTAACTATGAAAACTATATATGATATGCATTTGAAATATGGATGAAATAAGATAGGAGAAAATGAAAACCACTTGTAATCTAGCTTAAGTTGAATATAGTAATTTGATTTCCTTTTTCAGAATTGGCTTATATTTTTAGATCATTCATTCAAGAAGTATTTGAGTGCTCATCATGTTCAGGAAAGAAGGAAGGCTTTGGGGGATGGAGGTAGGGGTTGGAAAAACAAATGCCCTAAGAGCTGGTTGGAGCAACAGAGATGAAGTTACTGGATTTGGGGGAGGGGGGAGTCCTTTAAGGTTAAGACAGTATAAAAATGTGTTTTATCTGTCCTAAGGACAGATAAGCAGAGAATTGTTTATATTTGCATTGAGGAGGCCCAGCAACAAAAGGGCAGGGTAGTAGATTAAAGTGGCAGAGAAGTATCTCAGTGGGGAGGCCTGGAAAGATGACTTAGGGCAGAAAAGGGCATTTTGAGAGCAGGGAGAGAATTGTTTGAATTATATCATTTAACATTGGTGATGTCACTGGGAGAAACATTCAGTGCAATTTCACTTAATAGTACATTATTTTCCTGTGTCATTAAATACCCTTAAAAACATTTTGAAGAATTTGTAAGATACCATTATAAAATGAGCCATGATTAATTTTACTAATCCCCTATGGTTGGACCTTGTCATTTATTCATATATATATATATATGAATGAATGTGTGTGTGTGTGTGTGTGTGTGTGTGTGTATACACACACACATACACAAATATAATATTTACATACTTTTAAATTATAAATGCTTCTGATGGAGATTTTTATCATTCATTGTTCACATCCATGGCTATTTCCTTTAAGAGACTGAATTTCTGGTATGAGTGGAATTTCTGGATCAAAGATGTATCATAGAAAATATTGATATGTATTTCCAGTTTGCTCCTTTCAAGCAGTATGAAAGTGGCAGTGTTCTTGTTTGCACTAGATATTATATTTTTTTATTTTTGACATTTTGAAAAGTGATAGTTTTAACATGCATTTTTCTGGTATTAGTGAAGTTAATGTGTTCATGTGTCTCATCTTTCATACTATTTTTAAACTACTTTTTTTTTACTAATTTATGACTTTTTAAAAAAATTCTTTTAGTTGTCAGTGGACTTTATATATATGCAGTGCTGAGAATTGAACCCAGTGCCTCACACATGCTAGGCAAGTGCTCTGCCACTGAGCTAGGACCCCAGCCCTATAAGAGTTTTTTAATATGTTGTGAATACCAGTCTTTCATTTGTCTCTACTTTGTTGCAAATAATTTCTATGTGTCATTTCTGTTGTTTTAGAAATGCTTTGAAGTTCTTCTTCTTGCTTTTCCTTTTTCCCCACAAAGCATTTAACTAGTTTTTTAGCACTCTTTGGCTATTTTTCTCTCTGCTGATTTCTGATACTACCTTTAGTATATATTGAATTCCTGTGCCTATTAGAGTGTTTTGGGATGTATTTATTTTGAGCTTTTGTACTCTTACATGTTG
This sequence comes from Sciurus carolinensis, assembly GCF_902686445.1. Classification (NCBI taxonomy): domain Eukaryota; kingdom Metazoa; phylum Chordata; class Mammalia; order Rodentia; family Sciuridae; genus Sciurus; species Sciurus carolinensis. Next base: position 66,317,904 of record NC_062215.1, on the reverse strand, counting down.
TTTGCTTGTCATTTCCTTTAAGAAAAATTTCTTTCTCAAGTCCTGGGAAGTTCAGTTTTCTAAATTGTACATGGCATTCTTACTTTATGAGAGATACCTGTTACCCATTGGATAGAGAGCAAAGAGGAGGGCCAGTTAAAGTAGTGAAGTTGGGTCACACTGGGATCATAACATCCTTGTATCTGCCTCTCAGTTGTTGCAGGTTATGAAAATGCTAGTTCACCTAGAGTTGCACATATATATGGTGGCCACATGTGACAAAATAATTCAGTTTCTCATTCACACTGGCCACATTTCAAGTGCTTAGTAGCCACATGATTATCATGTTGGACAGAACAGATAAAAGAACTTTTATTTCTACAGAAGATGCTATTGAGCATTGCTGACCTAGAGCCTGTGCAGACTCATGGGTCAACAGAATAGAACACGTGTTGATTGATTGCATTCCCTTCTCTGTAGGAAAGAACATAAAATAATATTTAATATTATGTGGTAAATTTTTTTTCAAATGTCTTATGTCACTTACAAACATATTGAGGGTGATGAAGAAAGGCCAGTGTCCCCAAAGACTGTTATAAGGTTGCCTGGTAAGTGAGCTGGGTGTGGTAGCACATGCCTGACCCAGTGACTTGGGAGGCTGAGGAAGGAGAATTGCAAGTTTGAGGCCAGCCGTAGCAACTTGGTGGGACCCTGTCTCAAAATAAAAAATAAAAAGGGCTGGGGGACTTAGCTCAGTGGTTAAGCACCCCTGAGAGTTCAATCTCTCGTTTAAAAAAAAAAAAAATGTTGCCTGGTGAGCAAGGAATCCAACTTTCATGTTAACTGGTAATGTGATTATCACACCTTACACTGGTTAGTCATTGCTGGGCGATGGGGTGGGGTCGCAGTAAAGGCTGCTTTATAGTTGGGTTTTGGGGGTGTGGGGATAAGCCCTGCCTGTTGCCAGGTACCACCTAATATGCTCTGCAGCAAGAAGGGAAACAGGTTGTAGACGACGAGACTTTGGGCATTAAAAAATAGGGAGTTCCTCTCAAATTCTGTCCCAGGAGACAGCCTATACTGTGTCCACACCTTGGGCAACTGAGTTGTCTTATTCATTTGAGGATGGATGGGTGACAGCCCAGTTCCAGCCTGAATTCTAGAGAAACTTGTAAAGGGATATGGAGTGAAATGTGAGCCTCAGGGTGTGGGATTTTATTTTGATAGTGGGGACTGAACCCAGGGCCTTGCACATGCTAGGCAAGTGCTCTACCACTGAGCTGCATCCTCAGCCCATCAATAGCATTGACAGCTGGGCTTTATATCCTATCTGGTAGACTTCGGGTAATTTAATGTTCTAATAAGAATGGAGGTGTTGAAGCTGAAGCACACCCAGCATGGTTGGGCAGGGATAACACTTGCCATCTCGGATCCAGCTAGTAGTCCATCCGGCTAGTTTTCAAAATCTGCACCGGGGATTGGATTGTTTGACTCTGCATGAGGTAGGTGGGCCGTATCTACCCGCGGCGGGCCCCGCCCTCTGCGTCGCCCCGCCCCTGGCTTCCTGGTGACCCGTGTCCCGCCCCGGTCGGGAACACCCGTGGCTGATTGGCCCCTCTGCGGCGTATCCTCGAGCTGGCAGCCAGGCCGGCGCATCACGTGGCCGAGCCGCGTCCCGGGCGCGGAGCCGCGGGCAGCCGGGCATGGACCCTCAGGCGGCCGGGTCCCAGGCGCTGGGGGCCGCGGGGCCGCCTCGGGGACCCCCGCTGCAGAGCGCGCGGGAGGCATCCCCCAGCCCGGAGGTGAGCTCCGCGTGGGCTCCAGGCAGAGCCACCACCAGCGGCCCGGGGCGGGAAGTTGCGGGGCTCGCGGGGGGGTGCTGGGCGGGGGCAGCGGAGCCTGGGAAGCGCCTCGGCAGCCCGTGAACGCGGAGCGCCGTTTGGGCGCGCGCCTGGGCAGGAAACGGCCGGTGCACTGGCTGCGGGGCGGGGAACCTCGAGGGCGTGGGTGGGCACGTCGGAGGGCTGGGAAGGCTGTGTGCTCCCGGGGCGCCTTTGCATACTTGGTAAATGGGAGGTGATGCTGATGATCGAGAGCTGGGGCCCGCTGCCGGGGTCCTGGGCCAGGACCTGGTGAGGAAGACGAGGAGAGGGGCTTTACCTTGAGGACCTCTGTCCATTGGTGGGCATGCTCAGCTAACCGAGCACCTGATGATGTCACATAGCGCACTCTTTTTATTTAATGAAACCAAAAGGCCCCGTTTGACGCAGGGTTTCCAGAAACTTGTTTTCATGTGTGCGCCAGACAGCTCCTGTTTTTCCTCCACTACCGTTCTTACAGTCATCACCTGCTCTTATTTTCAGTCCCTGCTTAGAGAGCTCCTTGAGGGTGAGAACCCTCCGTTTAGGGCTGTTTACCCATGCACCTGGCATTGTGCCTGGAACATACATACGTATATTAATTGGATGGATGAACGGAATGCTTATCTAAGCATCAAGGATGGTATTGAACCCAAGATATGAAAAATATAGCGGTAGACTTATACAGAAAATTACTTTGTATTGTAGAACAGAATGAGACTAATTTTAATTTTGTCAAGATGTGCACTTCTCTCAAGAACGAGAGGATGGTAGTGCCTGCAAAGACCTGGGAATGAGAATGTGCAGGGCAAATGGTTGGAGCTTGGGTCCCAAAGCAGGTAGAGGACTATTGTTCAACAAGTCCAGGGGGCGGGGCGAATGCCATGGCTAATCTTGTGCTGTGCAGTGGAGGGCTGTTGAAGGTTTGAGCAGTGATTAATTCTGTAAAGCTGGGCAAGGTGGCAGTGGTTTAGGTGAGCCGTCCAACCCCTTCAACAGCAATGACCAGTGGTTGTCAGTGACCATATGAGGTGAAATTGAATCATTAAACCCAGGCTTAACTAGATAGTGAATGCTAGTTGGGGTGAGTGCCAAGTGCAATTTGGATGTAGAATAAAAGGTGAATTTAAATTCAAGAAATGCTACATTTCTACAACATGCTAGGTGTTTGCAAATGTTATGTCATCATAAGCTCCTTGTAAGGTCAGAACAGTCACCCCCAATTTCTAGAGATCATATGTTGAATGAATGGCAGAGCTAGGATTGAAATCAGGTCTAATCATACAAGTTGTGAACATTTCTTGTTTTATTAGAAAGGGGTCTTGGAAGCCAGATGTGGTGGTGCACACCTGAAATCCCAGGTACTTGGGAGGCTGAGTCAGGAGGATCACAATTTTGAGGCCAGCCTTGGCAATTTAGCAAGACCCTGTCTCAAAAAATAAAAAAAGGTGCTGGGGATGTAGCTCAGTGGTAGAGGAATCAGTGAGGAGACAGTTTGATAGAAGGAGTTGTTAACTAGGGATGAAGTTGTTAAGTATTTGAACAGGGAAAAGGTAAAAAGTGAACACAGGCAGCAACTACAGGGAACAGCTACCAACCCTGAGGAAATGGGGGATGAAGTTGAAGTGATTAAAATTTACAGGTTTAGAGAATGGGCTTTGCAGAACTGAAATGCCAGCCTTTGGTCACAGGGCACTGCTTCAGCTGGTGCTAGGGTCTCTGAGCTTGGAGGAGAGGTCGTGGAATGAGGCTGACCCTGCAAGTTTTGGCAAAACTGGCAGCCGGATTTAGTGGCTGCTTCGGGCGGTCGTGCCCACTGCCGGTGAGGAGCAAGGTGCTTCTCTCACCAGCCCTGCTGAGTGTAACAGGGCAAAGCAGAAATATGGGTTGCAGGTCCCAGCCTGCACCATGGTGGAGAGTATGGGAGGGTGAACTTGGAGCTGGGAGGTGGTGACTCTATTGAGCATATTCAGATACCTGGGTCCCTGATAATTATTTTTTCTTCCTCAGGCTGGCTTTGCCACAGTGGATCATCCTGGTCAGGAGAGAGAGACTGTTCCAGCCATGGATCGACTAGGCAAGTAGACAGCAGAGACAGGTGGATGTTGGGAGAGATGGAGGAAAGATGAGAGGACAGTCCCTGTGTCTGGTTTGCCTGTCCTGTTAGCAAGTCCTGTAGGCCACTGAGTTGCCTTCTCTGCCCAGTGTTTCAGCAGTGCCCTCGTTTAGAAGCTATTACTGGAGTTTCCTTAAGGGAACCTCCTCAAGTTTTGTGTCCTTAGATATGTCACTTAGCCTCTCTTCATCTTTTTAAAATGGGACTGAGAGTACCTACCCCCTAGGGTGTTCTGAGGAGTGGGGAGAGGATTGCAAACTGTCCTGGCCAATGTAGTAGCCACTAGCCACTAATACCATGTGAACATAAGTTAAATTATAATGAAATTAAATGAGAAATTTGGTTCCTTAGGTACACTGACCACATTTCACGTGCATATTAGTCACAAGTGGGTAATGCTGTTGAGCAGCACAGATACTAGAGCGTTTCCATCATTGAAGAAAGTTCCAATGAATGCTGCTGATCTAGATCAAGCTCGTATCAGGTGCATTCACAGCAGCTAATACTTCCTTAGTAATCAGGAGTGCCATGCACAACTCTCAAGTATTTCCTTTTTTTCTCTTTAAATAAACTCTTAAACAACTCTATGTCCATTTTACAGATGAGAAGATGAAGACAGAGTAAAGTAGAAAATTTTTTAAAATTATGGCTAAAGATAACATAAAACTTTTATCACTTAACTCTTATATAGTATACGGTTCAGTGGCATTTAGCACAGTGACCGTACAGTATAATCATTACCACTGACTAGTTCCAGAACATTTTCATCACCCCAAAAGGAAATCCTATAGCCATTAAATAGTCATTCTCTATTCTTCCCTTTTTTGAGTCCCTAACTACTAATCTGCTTTCTGTCTCTATTAATTTACCTATTTTGGATAGACAAATGTGAGTTGACTATAAATGGAATCATATAACACGTGGCCTTTGGTGTCTGGCTTCTTTCAACTCATCATAATATTTTCAAGGCTTATCCATGTGGCAGCCTGTATCAGCACCTCAGTCCTCTTTATGGCTGAATAATTCCATGCATGGATGTACCATATTCGTTTATCATTCATCCATTGACACACATCTGGGGTTGTCTGTCTTTTGGTAATTGTGAACAGGAGTGCTGTGAACATCCTTGTTTTATTTGAAACCTGTCTTTAGTTCTTTTGGGTACGTATTTAGGAGTGGAATTGCTGGATCATTTGGTAATTCTCTAAGTTATTGAGGAATCAGTTAGGTACATTTTGGCTTAGTTACACATTTAGGAATTGGCAGTACAGATTTGAGCCCAGGCAGTGGCTCCAGACGCCATGTTCTGAATATTACCTTTTTGCTTCTAGCAGTTGTTATTTTTCCAGTGGGAATAACATGACTGTGTTAGGCCCGTTCCTCTCCCACCTCAGACCCAGCAGCACCGTAGCTCGCTATGCTCAGAGACCCACTATACTTCTCCAGCCTTTCTTTCCATTGTTGTGAGACCTTTTGAAAATGTACCTTCCTGCTCCCCCAGTGTTAGGAGAGGAACCATCAAGAGGAAAACATGGCAGCTGCCTGCTGCGACCAGATGGGCTCTGTTTTTCTACCTGCATTTCCCCTGTGCCCCTTGTACCTTTACTCACCTCTGACGTGCTCTTTGAGGCTGAGGGAAAGAATTGAAAAGCAAAATTCAATATAAGCTTGTATTGTGAAAGGGTATCATTTGCCAGGGGCCTTTTGGTGCAGTGACGTGTCTACCTCCTGATACTGTGAACTGTGCTCAGCTCCCTATGCCAACTGCAGGGCTGGGCCATGGATGGTCTTGTTTAAGACAAAATATCAGTGCTACTTCTAAAAACATAAACAGAACAATTTTTTTGTGAATGCCCAGGTGACTAAAGAGCTCCATACACTTGTTTTACTGCCCTCTTAGTAAGTCTGCCAAACATTTTTCAAGCTCACGAACAGGTCTTTTCTGGTGTGTCAATTTTAAGACCTTACTTTTGTGCATTTCTTAGCCAGTGGAGCCCAGAGCATCCCTACTGACATTCCTACCCATGGCGAAGGCACACATTCTGAAGAGGAAGGCTTTGCTGTGGAGGAGGAGGAGTCTGATGGGGATCTGAATACCTGGGAGCTGTCAGAAGGAACACACTGCCCACCCAAGGAGCAGACTGCTGATCTTTTTAATGAGGACTGGGACTTGGAGTTGAAAGCGGATCAAGGAAATCCTTATGGTAGGTGTGGAGTTTCCACGTGCTAACAGTTTAAAAGAGGAGTCCACATATAAGAATTCTGTCTCTGATTTGTTACAGGTCTGAAATTGGCAGCTGCTATTTTAGATTAAAAAAAAAAAAAAACAAAAAACCCACAAATTTTGCAGTGGACTCCATAATGTATCACTTTATTTTCACATGGAAAAAAATGTTCCTCTCTCTAGAAATCTTTGTGTGATTGAGCAGCTGCAGACAGAAGTACTCTGTTACTCCCTTGCTTCCTCTCCACTGCTAAGAACCTGGTCTGAGAAGCACAAACATGGATTGTTCAGATTGACCATGGGTGCACTTCTTCAGGAAGGGTGCGCTGTGTGTGTGTGTCTGCACTTATGTGTGTTATTACACAAAACAAATGCAAGTGTCTGCCCTTAGATATGTATATATTTTTAATTTGTTTTCACCCTCCCTCTTTCCTTCAATCTGGATTTTTTTTTTTTTTTGTCTTTGTTTTGTCACTGGGGATTGAACCACTGAGCTACATCCCCAGCCCCTTTTATTTTTAATTTTTAATTTAGAGACAGGGTCTCACTAAGTTGCTTAGGACTTCGCTAAGTTGCTAAGGCTGGTCTCGAACTTTTGATCCTCCTGCCTCAGCTTCTGAGTTGCTGAGGTTACAGGTGTGCACCATCATGCCCAGCATTTAATCTTTTTTTAAAACTGTCTGCAGATGCTGATGACATCCAGGGGAGCATTTCTCAAGAGATCAAACCTTGGGTATGCTGTGCCCCACAAGGAGACATGATCTATGACCCCAGTTGGCATCATCCACCTCCACTGATACCCCATTATTCCAAGATGGTCTTTGAAACGGGGCAGTTTGATGATGCTGAAGATTGAATGTGGAGCTTTCTGCCTCATGGGTAGGTGGGTTCTCCAAATCAAGGTCTCTCTTCCTGTCTTTGAGGTGAGATGTCCTAATTGAGATAATGTTCCCAATGGTTCCTGAGCCTGGGGTACACAGACTGGTGTTAAATAAGGTCCCATTGTTCTCCCCACTTCTGTTGTTGTTTATAAGACCCCTCCTTGGAAGTGTGTGTATTCATGTCTATGTCAGGAGGAGTTGTGTTCTTTATAAATAAAGATAGGAAAAAAGTCAATTTGTTTGTCTCCTTTCTTCCTTTTCATTAGGTGCTTCTGAGCAAGGCCCTACTCACTTCATTTGAAATCCCCAAATTACATCTTAAGGGTGGAATATTGAGGAACTTAAAACTACTCTGGGGAAGAAAAAGAATCTTAGTTTTGCTTCTGTAGATCTGACCAGTGGTTGGACTCTAGTTTATAAGGACTTTCTATAGGCTGAGAAACTAAATTAATTAAGCCAACATTTATATAATCCTTAATTGGCATGAAATTGTTTTCCATTTAATCTTTAACACAATTATATGAAGTCACCACAGTATATCTATATACCTGTATAAATTTTATACATATATAAAATTTTTTTAAATTTTTAGAGTTGAGGATGCAAGACCCCTCTCTAAGATCATACAGCGAGTGGCATAACAGGGACCCAGATGCACACAATCTATTCTCATGGGCCTGGCAAATGTGAGAACATAGCAGGGGACCCCCACCTACAATTGTTTCTCATCTCTCCTCAAAACTGAATCAAGGAGAAGTTTGAGATCTAAAATCCAAGTAAATACCAAAGCAGTTGATTAAGCATATGACGATATAATTTATTTTTCTGTTTTTCTTTTTTGCAGTACTGGGAATTGAACCCAGGGGTGCTCTACCACTGAGCCACATCCCCGGTCCATTTTATTTTTTATTTTGAAACAGGGTCTCATTTGCCCAGGCTAGCCTCAAACTTGCGATCCTCCTGCCTTAGCCTCCGTGTTGCTGCTATTACAGGCATGTGCCGCCACTCCCAGTTAAATATTTTTCAAAGGCCCTACGAGGTGTGTGAATGAGACAACCTGGTAAGGGAAGGCAGCAGCTTTGGCCATGAGTGGCTTCATACTGAAGTCTGTCCTAGGGTGATAAAATGTCCCTTTCGCTGTCTTTGCTAAAGGTGCAGTTACAGACCAAATCAACCCCCTCTTCCTTCTTTCCTCCTCCCAAGGTCATAGCTGCTGAGATCACAAGTCTGGCAAAGGTAAACTTGAGAAACTAAGTCAAGAAGTAGTGGGACTTGAAGAGGGTAGCGGAGCTGCTGGCGTGGAAAGGTCTCGTTTCTGAAGGGTTAGGTGGGCCCATGTGTGAGCTGGAGCAGTGGGCAGCTGAAAGCTGAGCAAAAGCAGATGTCACGACACAGCAGGTCACATAAGTGGGGGGAGCTGCAAGGTAAGGAACAAATAGGATGGACAGTGCATGTGCCAAGCCAAGAAAATTCACAGATTTCCCCTGCTGTGGTCCGAGGACGAGCTGTGAATCTAGGACTTCAACTTTTTTAAAATCCTTGGTGTTCCTCCTTCTAGTTATTTCCAGCAAAGCAGGTAGGAGGGAATTGGAGTCTATTTGATACTGGAGCAAGGAGGTAGAAAATAATGTTTTCTTAAAAGTTAAACAAGATAGAGGCATTAGGGTTTTTTATTTTTTGGTGCTGGGGCTCCATCCTGGGCCTTGTACATGCTAGTCAAGTGCTCTACCACTGAGCCTCATCCCCAGCTGTAGAATGGTTTTTATGTCGGGTGTGTCAGGAGAATTAAAAAGGGAGAGAAATTAGTTCATTCTGATTTAAATATTTAAATATTGTTTTGGTGTCCCCCATTAGATGATGTAGCTTAGAGAAAGATGTAGGGAACATCAGTACTCTCAAGAGCATGAGGTAGGAATGAAGAAAAGTATGGAATTGGAAGTGGACAGATCTAATGACATGATCAGTGCAAATGTAGACTGAAACTATTCGGATAAGATCACATGTGAAAAATAAAGCTTTGCAGGTTTAATGGACAAATGGAAACTAGTTTGATTAGGTGATGTGTAGGCAATTTTGCTCATACATACATATATTTTTTTCCACTTTTTTTAGGGGGGCAGGTGCTTTGGGGATTGAACCCCTTGTATGTGCTAAGCATGTGCTCTTCCATTGAGCTATCCCCCCAGCCACTGCTTTTTTATTTTTGTTATTTTAATATAGATTTCACAATCAGGTATTTAAAGTAGAGGTAAGATGTTAATCTAAAACAGAGTGTGTCCTGTGTCTAACCATCCTGTTCTAACATTAGGACATTTGGCCTTACTCTGCCTCAGTGGTTGTTCTATGGTCTGCCTCCTTCTTTGAGGCCAGGACTGTGACTCATCTCTTTAGTATCTCTTTCCTGACCCAGCATGAAAATGTTCACTTAATAGTGGCCCAACTTTAGTACCCAATTTTAGTAATGGGTATAATATTTGCCTTTTCTGAATTTAGGGTTAACTGATAATGTACCAGATTGGTGATGAAAAGGAATCAGTATTTTTTGTTTTGTTTTGTTTTGTTTTGTTTTTGGTACTGGGTATTGAACCCAGGGACACTTTACCAACAGAGCTACATCCCAAGCCCTTTTTAAATTTTTTTGAGGCAGGGCCTCATTAAGTTGCTTAGACTGGTCTTGAACCTCCTGCCTTAGCCTCCTGAGTCACTGGGATTATGTGTGTGGGCCACCATACCCAGCATGAACCAGTTTTTGAAGAACCTTTGAAAAGTCTTTGTGCTCAACCCTAAATTAGATTAGGATTCAGTTAGAATTCTTTATTTATGAGCTGGGATTATGGCTCAGTGGTAGAGTGCTTGCCTACCATGTGTGAGGCACTGGGCTTGATTCTTAGCACTGCATACAAATAAATAAAAGTTTCATCAACAACTAATAAAAGTATTTTTTAAAAATAATTCTTTATTAATTTACCATTTTAAAAACAGTACATAGGGCCAGATGTGGTGGTATGCCCCTGTAATCTCAGCAGTTTGTGAGACTGAGGCAGGAAGATCACAAGTTCAAAACCAGCCTTAGCAGTTTAGTGAGGCCCTCAGCAATTTAGCAAGACTCAGTCTCACAATAAAAAGGGCTGAGGATGTGACTCAGTGGTTAAGCACCCTTGGGTTTAATCTCTGGTACCAAAACCCAAAAACAACCCCACAAAAGCAGCATATAGGAGCAGAAGAGAGAAATGTCCACAAGTGGTGAGTTTGCAGCTGTACTTTAATCTGCAAGACTTTAATTCAAAATAAATAAACTTTGTTCTCTAAAACCAGTGTATCTCTGAGAAGACATACATTTGTAAAGCAGATTATTTGTTTGATAATTAACAAATCATGGTATTTAAAAAAGTAATTGGGGTTGGGGTATAGCTCAGTGTTAGAGTGTGTGCTTAGTTTGCACAATCCCTGACACACATACAAAAAGTAAGGAAATATCACAATAATTTCTAATCAACTTCTTATAATGACTTATAATTTTAGATATTCAACGAAAATTTATTGGAAAAAAATCTATTTGAATCTTTGAATACTATTTTAACTTTTTCACTGCTGTGACTATAGGACACGACTGGAACGATTTTAGAAGAGGAAGTGTTTATTTGAGGCGCATGGTTTCAGAGGTCTCAATCCATAGACAGGAGACTCCATTCCTCTGGGCTCAAAGTGAGGCTGAATATCGTAACAGAAGAGTATGGTGGAGGGAAGCAGCTCATGTGATGATCAGGAAACAGAGAGAGGTCTCCACTTACCAGATACAAATATATACCCCAAATCCATGCCCCCAATGCTTCACCTGCCTTCAATCACCACTGAGTTAATCTTATCAGGTGATTAATTCATAGATTGGGTTAAGGCTCTCATAACTCAATCATTTCTTCTCCGAAGCTTCTTGCATTGTCTCACACATGAACTTTTGGGGGACACCTCATGCCCAAGCCGTAACACTGAGCTATGAGGCCTCGGTCTCAGCACTGAGGACTGTGGCTGCTCGCTCTCTCCACATTCCTTCTGCCTACTTCAGCTACAGGAAGCTCACCATCTTAGCAGGAGCCGACTGTGGCTGGCTAGTGCTGTGTTACAAGTCTTCCTCGTATTGAACTGCACTCTACTCATTTGATCCTGGTCAGCTCTGTGGTCCTGACACTCTTTTGAAATACTGGAAATTAGTGATCTTTTCTCTTTGGTTATTTGTGTTTTCTGTGTTTGAAATTGTGAGGGGAGAGAGGAAATGCTGGAGGTGCAAATTTGGGAGTTGTAGAGGTTTTGGTTGGTTTTCAGCACTGAGGGAGGTTGCGGTTGTCAAGTGAGAAGAGGGCTGAGCTTGGGTAGGTGGAAGGATCTGATGATAAGGGCCAGCGTGGTAGCAGAGGGTAAAAACCAGGTGAGTGTAGGTGCCACTCAAGCCAAATCTAGAAAGAAGAAAGTCTTAAGGAAGAGGAAATCACCGTCTTTTATAAAGAGAAGTCAAGGAAGATGAAGGCTAAGAGGTCTTTTTGGACATGGGAATTAGAGTGCTCACATGATGTGATGATTGGGGTGACGGCATTTGTGGGAACACTGAGCTGCTGCTTGTGGCACTGTTGTCTCTCTTGACTGGGGTAGTGGTGACTTCTGGCCAGTTTGTCTCAGAATGTGTGAGGAGAGAGAAAAGGAATGGAGAGAGGGACAAAAGTGGACAGAGGCTGCTGAAAAATACAGGGGGCTAAGGGGCTGAAAGGAACAACTGAGAAACATTTCTTCTTTTCTTTTTTAAATATTAATTGCAGATAGACACAATACCTTTATTTTATTTATTTTTATGTAGTGCTGAGGATTGAACTTAGTGTCTCACATGTGCTAGGTGAGTGCTCTACCACTGAGCCACAATTCCAGCTCGAGAAACATTTATTCTGATATTTCTTTCAAATAATATTGCTTATCAAGAAAGAAACAAACACTGACCGTGGCCAGAGCCTTAGATAATGGAAGGGAGAGTAGATATGCATCCATCAGGCGTGTCTGAATGACCCTGGAGATGAGCGTTTGCTTATTTTCTCTCATTTGTCCATTTCCCTGTGCAAGCAGGCAGTTGGCTCTGTGCTTGTCGCCTTGGCGGAGGCATGTGGCTGGGTCTAGAACACTGCAAAATATTTTCTGAATTTGTTATACAAAAGGGATTTATTAATTTATTTGTATTTATTTTTGCTAAGGAGGCAAGGGGATTTTGTGCATCTTTTTAAAATTAAAAACTTTTTTTCTGTATTTTTTATTGGTGCATTATAGTTGTACACAAAGGTCAGATTCGTCATTGTATGTTTGTGCAAGCAAACAATGTAACTGTGTAATTTGGCCAATATCATTCCCTAGGTTTTGCACTTCTTGAGGAAATTTGGAGGGAAAGTGTTTTCCCCAGGGCAAAAGAAAAAAAAAAACCAGGGGAGTCAGGTCCTCAGGGAGGACTAGTTGTTGGTACCTGTGGACAGTAGGGACATCTTGCAGGAGATGCTCATTCCTTGAGCTTTCCAAGAACCTGATGGACCCAGATGGGCCTCAGGACAAGGAGGACCTTTGATGATGGACATCGGAGGACCTGCTGTCCACTTGCATGTGCCTTATGGCCTGAGGCTCTGGCATAACTCTAAGGATGTGAGAACTCTAGACAGTGTGCGGGAGTCGGGGACAGGAAATTAGGATGGCTGGAAAGAACTACAGTTTTGCTTCTTGATTCCCCAGGACATAAGAGATACAAAGCTACAGAAGTCTGGATGTGAACTAGTTGCTGCCAGGGTCCTGGGGACAAATTGGCAATGAGGTAGAAAAGGTATACTTGAGATATCACCATCAGTTGATCAATACCTGAGCACTCATAACTCTTTATTTTTATTTTTTATTTATTTATTTTTTTAAATACAAACTTCAGATTTTTTTTTTTTTTTTTTTGGCGGTGCTGGGGATTGAACCCAGGGCCTTGTGCTTACGTGGCAAGCACGCTACCAACTGAGCTATATCCCCAGCCCTTATTTTTATTTTCTATCTTGATGAGAAACTTGAAATTTTTGTACTGTGACAGAACAAACAGAATTGTGTCATTCACAGTTTTTTGAGGGGGGTGTGCAGGGGATTGAACTCAGGGCCTCGCTCATGCTAAGCACACACTCTGCAACTGAGCTCTACCCCAGCCCTGGCTGTTTACAATTTGTAGGGATAATTTTGTGTATTTTTAAAAAAAATTTTTTAGTTGTAGGTTGATACAATACCTTTATTTTTATGTGGTGCTGAGGATCGAACCCAGCGCCTCACGCGTGCCACGTGAGCACACTACCACTGAGCCACAACCCCAGCCCATAATTTTGTGTATTTTTGAGGCTCCCACTTGTTTCTATTTTATGGCGTTCTTGTTTTGGGGTGATTCTGGGGGCGTGCACTCCTTCACCCCACTCTTAGTTGGTCGCCATGTTCACAGTGGCAGTCTGGGCATCATGAGACCCTTCCACAGGAGGTTGCGGAGGGCAGGCCTTCCCCAGGCTTTACTCAGACTCCTGTACCTGGGCCAAGAGGAGCCTTTCCCTGGAGCCTTGCTCCTCTCCTCAGAAGTTAATTGCCTAGGCCATGTAGACCGTTCTTCAGGTACAGAAGCAACTGGCTGGATTCCTTCAAGCGCTGCTGCCCCAAGGAAATCTGAGACTGCCTCCCTGGGAGAGGGAAGCAAACTCATTGGCTCAGTAAATATCTTTGCTGCTCTGCCCTTGATTTTCTGAAGTTTACAGTGTTTTCACAGGATAGTTGGAATGTGGAGAAAGAGAAAAAATAACCCTGGCTGCAGCTCATCTGTGCCCCCTGCACAGTTCTTCCAGACAACTGAGAATGGTGAATCTGGAGTACTCTGTGTGTGCACATGTGTGTGCTGGTGTGAGCATGCAGGCCACGGAGAACCAGGATGGAGTGAGAAGTAGCTGGAGGGTGTAACAGGAAGGCAAGAGGCAGAGCTGGCTCTTGCTTTGTTGACTTAGCAAGTCCGACTGCAAAGCCAAGGCCTTTGGAAAGAATGGCCTCCTTGCTTCCGGGAGTTTCTTTTGAGCTGGTTCCCAGACTGAGCTAGATTCTGCCTTGTTGGTGTTCAGTTGGGTTCCAGAGCACCCGGGTTTGAAGAATTCCACCAGGATTTACACTTAGTGATGGTCTGGGGGTTAAAATAGGGCTGTGTTTTCTAAGGAAGATATTTCCCTCCACCTCACAGGGTTCTCTGGTCCTTCTTTCCTCTGAATTAAAATTTATCCCAGGAGGCACCGTTCCACTTTCTGATCATTGCAAGATTTTCCTTTTCTTTATTTTTTCTGGTGACGACTTTTCATTAGCTGTTGAACAAATGTGGCAGATACAAGTTAGAGCCTTGTGTTTGGCAATTCCAGGCAGGGCCTGAATTTCTCCTGGCTGCGGCCTCTGGTTTCATGCCACTCATCCAGCAGGTGGCAGTAAAGACCCATCGACTCCACAGTCTCCAGTGTGACCTATGGGGAAATTCAGGAGCAGATGCTTAGGTCGGCTCAAGTTTACTTCCCTGTTAGTTGGTTTCTTGCTAGTTGACAAACTCACCTGTGAATTCTTAGTATTTACCCCAGATTTTATACATGAGTGTTCTCAGAACAGGTTACTGTGAGATCTTGGGTGAAGGACATCAGATACCCCACCCCAACACCTGACCTTCAATTCTGGCACAGAATAAGTGCTTAACATGTGCTTGCTGGCTTCAAAGTGTGTGTAGATGCAAAGAACGGTAAAATGTATTGCTCTGTATTCCTCTGCCAGATTATATGCTAGGTGATCGTTCTAATGAAGTAGGGTTCATAGAGGCTCGGGGAAGGCCAAATAGCTAGTCCAAGGTCACAAAGGTAGATAGAATATGACTCAAGTCTTTCAATTCCAAGTTTTTGGGCTTTGTGTTTGCTCTACTGAAGTAGGAAATGTTTAGATTTAGCAGAAGTCTAGGATGAATTTTCTTTTATACAAAGCAGAGGAATCCATTGTAGATTTGGTGTTTATTCATTTATTTCTGAACATCTGCTACATACTGTGTATATACAGTGTATACTCAGGACGAAGAGGCAGAGGACCTACCTAGTTCCTGCTTTTAGGGAGCTCAGACTCTACAGGGGGAAGCGACAAATAGGCCCTTAAAATACTGCAGAAGGACCACCATAAGAGTAAACCCAGAGGAAGAACTGGGAAGTCAAGGAGACCCCTCCAAGATGAGACCTTAAGGACTTGATCAGGCAAGTGGTGGTGGGGGCATCATCCAGCTTGAGGGAGCAGGGTGTGCAAAAACCTCAGGTATGAGAAGACTTGAAGCGTTAGGGAGAACTGGCAAGGTACAGAGTAGGCGATGAAGTCCCATAAGCAAGGGACCTTGAACATTATGCCAAGAGCTTGAAGGTTTCTTAGTAGGAAGGCAACAGGGGCAAATTTTCATTTCTGGAAGATTCTTCCAGTTTCTGGTGGAGAGTAGAGGTAGGAGACTGAAGGCAGGGAGGCCAGGCTGGTGGGGGCTGTCGTCCAGCATGAGAGGATAGCAGCGATGGAGGTGGAGGGAGGGGGACTGATTGGGACTACTTAGAGAAGGTAGGGCTGACAGGAGTGGGGACGGATTGCCAGGGAGGGGAGGGCAAGGGGAGGGGAGGCTCTGGGATGACCTCAAGGTCTGACTTGGGCAATCAGGTGGTTGGAACAATCTGTAAAGTGTGAGTGATCTTCATCATTTATAAGCATTTTCACAGCCATTATTTCAAGAGGATGGTATTCCACATTTCTGATGTACATCTGTGTTCTCAGGGTTTGGGGTTTCCCAGGACTTTGTAGCCCTGCATCCTGAGATGTGAATGTCATGCCTCCAGGGAACCCTCTGCCCTCTTTTCTCTTACAGCAGACACTCAGGATAGTGCCTTTCTTGCATAGGGTGCATGCAGTGGACATCCCAATTGCTTCCTTCACATCCTTTCTCCTTTTCTTGGTGACTCGACCTTACGCATAAAGCCTGTGGACTTTTTTTTAATACCTTTATTTTATTTATTTATTTTTATGTGATGCTGAGGATAAAACCCAGTGCCTCACACATGCCAGGCAAGTGCTCGGCCACTGAACCACAACCACAGCCCCCAAGCCTGTGGGCTTTGGGAAAAGCTCATCCCATCCCCCAGCATGGGTCCTGGGCACAGGTTCAGGCCTAAGTTTGTGCTTATGATTGCATTCTCTGGCCTCTGTATTGTTTTCCTAGGCTTGCCAAAGCAAATTGCCAAAAAGTTAGTGGTTAAAACTATAGAAATATGGGCTGGGATTGTGGCTCAGTAGTAGAGAGCTTGCCTAGCATGTGCCAGGCACTGGGTTCGATTCTCAGCACTGCATACAAATAAATAAATAAATATGTTCATCAACAACTAATAAAAATATTTAAAAAAAAAAAGACTATAGAAAAGTGTTCACGCTCAGTTCTGGGGAGCCTGAAGTCTGAAATCAAGTTGTCAGCTGACCTCTCTCAAGTCTGTGCGTTGTCTTCTGGTGACTGTCAGCATTCCTTGACTTGTGATTGCTCTTTCTAGTCACTGCCAGTGTTCACATGGCTTTCCATTCTCTTTTCTTTTCTCATAAGAATGCCTAGGATTAGATTTAGGGCTCCCCAGATTAATCTAGGATGGACTTCTCTCAAGAGCCTTAATTGCATTTCAAAAAAAGATCACATTCACTGGATCCAAAGATGAGAAGGTAGCATGTTAGGCGGGCTACCATCCAACGTACCACAGCCTCTGGATGACAAGACAGCAAAATTGTAACCACGATGATGTTGTTGAGCCCTGTTAACCTGTTCAGAGGATGGCCTGCTCCTAGACTTTCTGTTATAGAATTCAGCAAACCCTCCTTCTTGCTTTAACCCAGTGTGACACAGTGTGACCCCTGCCTGCCCCATCACTAGCTGCTGAATGTGCCCTGATTGATACACAGTGTCCATCTGGAGTCCTACCTACAGTCTGTTGAGTGTGGTAGAAATGGTGGCAAGAGAGTGGAAGAGTTGGGCTCTGTGGTTGGTATTCTGTGTGACCTTGGGCAAGCCATTACTTTGCTGACCATCAGTTTGAATATAAATGGGCCCTTGTCCTTGCAAAATCCTCTTCAAAATGGAAGCCAGTGTGGTTTCTTTTGTTATGGCCTCTGCATTCCAAGAAAGACGCAATGGAACTGGAAAAGGGCCAGACACTGGAGTGATGAAGGGCTTTTACCACGAGTACAGGCTCTCCAGTTAGAATTTTCCAGCCTGGAAAGATGGAGGTTGAGGAGGAAATGTAATCAAAGTCCTCCATGTGATAAGGCATACTGGCAAGGCAGAACAGGCTTGTTCACCAGATCCCAGCATCCTTACAAGCTTAGAGAGGTACTTCTGAACGTTCGAGAAGTTTAGAGTAAGCGATAGAAAGCGCCGTTTTACAGGATGGAGAGGTGTTTGGGTGGCTTGGTGCAGTGCAGCTGGAGCCGGGGAGACCTCTGTTGCACTTCCGGCTCCAGCCTCCCGATCATGAGCAAACCTTTTCTCTGAGTCTGAGATTGCTCATTAGTAGTTTGGGGGTAATAAATCTGTTAATAAACCAGAAGGAAATTTATGTGGACTAACCACTGCTCTACCCACCCACCAGCATGGACACCCCTCTGACTCT
Source organism: Sciurus carolinensis (assembly GCF_902686445.1). Classification (NCBI taxonomy): domain Eukaryota; kingdom Metazoa; phylum Chordata; class Mammalia; order Rodentia; family Sciuridae; genus Sciurus; species Sciurus carolinensis. Next base: position 66,300,127 of record NC_062215.1, on the reverse strand, counting down.
ATTTCCCACTTGTTACTATAGACAGATTAACTGCAGATCTTGCAAATGCATGAGGTCTCATCTTCTCTCCTTGCTCTAGGACTGCTCAAGTGACTCCCCTGTGACTCCTGCATCATCTATTTCCCCCTCTCTACCAGATTATGCTCAGATGTTTATTTTATTCATTCATTCATTCATTCATTCATGGTGCTGGGGAATTAACCCAGGAAAGCTTTACCACGGAGCAACATCCCCAACCCTTTTTTTGTTTTGAGATCAAATTTTGCTAAGTTGCCCAGGCTGGCCTCTAACTTCTCATCCTCCTGCCTCAGTCTCCCAAGTCTCTGGGATCACAGGAGTGTGCCACTTCACTAGACTTCTGAAATGTTTCAAAAATGCTATCATTTTTTCCCATCTTAAAACAATTTTTCCTTATTTCTACTTTTCCCTCTAGCTGTTGCCTACTTTCTCAGCAAAACTAAAGAAAACTCCTTGAAAGAACTGTCTGTACTCATTGTCTTTTCTAGCTCAATTGAACTTGAAAATTGAACATACCCACATAACTACCACCCAGATTTTAAAAAGTAGTACCAGTATCCCAGGAACCCTGTACCCATTCATACCCCAACTAACTGCTATCCTGATTTATTATGCCATACATTTGTTTTATCTTTTTAATTTTATTATAAAATATGTATCACATGGGACTGGGGTTGTGGCTCAGTGGTAGAACACTTGCCTAGCATGTGTTAGGCACTGGGTTCGATCCTCAGCCCATATAAAAATAAATAGATAAAACAAAGGTATTGTGTCCATCTACAACTTAAAATATTAAAAAAAATGTATAACATAAAATTTACCATTTCAACCACTTTAAAATGTTCAATTTACTGGTATTTTGTACACTCACAATGTTGTGCAACCATTACCACTGGTAGTTTCAGAATGTTCACTTCAAAAGGAAAATCCAAGCCATTATAGTGGTACACACCTATAATCCCAGGTACTCAGGAGGCTAAGGCAGGAGGATTGCAAGTTTGAGGCCAGCCTCAGCAACTAAGTGGGATCCTGTCTCAAAATTTTAAAAAAGGGCTAGAAATGTAGTACAGTAGTAGAGCACCTGCCTGGCAGCTTACATGAGGCCCTAAGTTTAATTCTTAGCACTGCCCCCTACCCCCACCAAAAAAAGAAAAAAAAAAAAAAAAAAAGAAAAAGAAAAAGAAGGAAAACCTATACCTATTTGTAGCCATCCTCCATTCCCCATTCTTCTCAACCTCTTGCAGCCCCAGTAGTCTGCTTTGTATCTCTATGAACTGGCCTATTCTGAATATTTCATATAAATGGAATTGTGTCATATATGACTTTTTGTGCCTGGTTCCTTTCACTCAGCATATTTTCAAGGTTCATCCACATTGTAGAATGTAGCAGTACTTCATCCTTCATTAAGGCTGAATAATATTCCATTGCATGACAGTACCACATTTTGTTTATACATTTATCCATCCATGGACATTTGGGTTGTTTCGACCTTTGGCTATTGTGAATAGTGCTGCTATGAATGTTAATGTCCAGGTTTTTATTTGAATCCTAGTTTGGTCTGTTTTGAAGTTTAAACAGGTCACATGACTTATTTTTTTGGTCTGACTTTATAGTCTACCAATATCATACTCATTATAGAATATGAGACTCGTCCATGTTGTTGCCCTTAACAGTAGTTTGTTTATTTTTGTTGCTGGGTAACATGTCACTATGACTGTGTGACCATTTGGCCAATCTATTTTTTTTTTTTTGGTACTGGGGATAGAACCCAGGGACACTTAACCACTGAGCCACATCCCCAGCCCTTTTAAATATTTTATCTAGAGACAGGGTTTTGCTGAGTTGCTTAGGGCCTCACTAAGTTGTTGAGGCTGGGTTTGAACTCGTGATCCTCCTACCTCCCGGGTTGCTGCCAGCTTGGCTGATCTATTGTGGAAGGATTACTTGCAGTGTGGGGTTATGCTGCTATGCCAGTACTGCCATGGATGTTCTCATTTATGCCTTCTGATGAACCCAGGTACAGGTTGCTATTGGAGAGATGCCTGGGAGCGGAATTGCTGGGCTGCAGATTGTGCACGTTGTCTTTTGTAGGTAGTGCTAAAGGATTTCCCCGGGTGGCACCAATGTTCACTCCCATGAGGAGTGTGTGGAAGTTACATTTGCCACACACCTTTGCCAACACATGGCATTTCAGTGTTTGCTTTGGATCTTAACTTTGCTGGCACATGGGCGTCTCCTTTGGGCTTGCCTTGAGCCGGGTGTTCACTTCAGCCATTCCATCCCTGTTCTTGCTAGTGGTCGTGCTCAGTCCCCATCTCGCTGACCAACCTGTAGCCTTGACAGATGTGCACACCCTCCTCCCTGACACACGTGCCTCAGAGTGGCTTCCAGGGCCCCACACTCTCTTGGCCTTCTTTCTCCTCAGCCACCCCACTTCGCCTCTGTTGTTCTTTCCTGACCTCTGACTTGTGAGGTGCCCTCAGCGCTCAGGACCTGATCTCTCCTCTCTCTAACTCATTCTTCCAGCAATCACAAACAGCAGCACAGCTTCAAGTACCATCCCAATTCTGGGATCACCCCAATTTACATAACTGCCAGCTTGACATTTCCCCTCCAGTGTTTAGTAGCTATCTCAAATTTGGCAAGTTCAGAACTTCTTTTCCTCCAAACCTGCTCCCTGTCTCAATGGCAACTTTTCCTAATGGTTGCTCAGGCCAGAAACCCTGGAGTCATGATCTTCCCTTTTTATCATACCTCACAGCCGAGGTCAGGAACCTGTTCGCTCTTGCACTCCAACACGTCCAGAAGCGGCTGCAACCCCACTCCTGCCTTCCAGGCCGGAGCCACCATCACTGTTCACCTGGATTTTTGGAATCACTTACAATCTGGTCTTCCGGCTTCCTCTCTTGAATCTTAGCACAGAAGCCAGGTGATGCTCTCCATGTTAAGACCATCTTTTTCCCCTGCTCACACTCCTCCAGCGGCACCACAATTCAGAGGAAGAATCGAGGTTTACGATGGTGCACCAGGCCTTGCGCAACCCACCTCCTGTACGGATCTCCGACTCCTTGGCTCTCTCCTCACCACACCCTCAGGCTTCTCCTGTTCCAGCACTAAGCCAGGCATGTCCCTGCCTTAGGGCCCTCAGGGTGGTTACTCTGCTGCCTACCTGGACACTCTTCCCCCAGGTCTTCTTATAATTAGATCCCTTTTCCCCTAAGGCCTTACTCAGCTGCCTTGAGGATTTCTGCTCAGTATCTATGAACTTGAAAACTGACTTGTGGTCTACGTAAGACTCAAATGTTTTTCTTTCCTCCACTCTCAAAGGCTGACAGGGGCCATTTTCCTGGCTCTTTTTGAGGACATGCATTTCTTTCTGACCCTCCATTGAAGATGTATCCTGACTTTATTGGAGGGTTCCCCTGAAGGGCTCTCCATCTTGGTGGGGCTTGGGTTCGTCTCTTCCATGCACTCTGAGCCTCAAATGCTAAAGTTGGAGGTCACTTGACCTTGGTGCACATCCTCCAGCTTCCACATCCTCCCTGGGTTCCCGCTTTCCCTTCTTTTTTGGCCTGTGACTATTCTGAATCCTTCTGTCAGCTCATGTGGTACCCTATAAAGGATTAGAACCATTTCATCCAGCATTTTTAATGTTTTCAACAGGAAGTAGATCAGAGTATCCAGTTTGTTCTATTGCCAGAAACAGGAGTCTTTTGACTCTGTGCGGGAGGAAGGAAGTGTGTGACAGGAGAGACGAACAGGTCCAGGACGACTAAGCCCCAATCCCAGCTCTACCTTTACCAACTGTGGTCTTAGAAAGGCCCCCATCCCCTCTGGGCCTCAGCTTCTTACTTGATAAAATGAGGGTTGGGGGATAGGGTGGCCTCAAAGAGGCTGTGATTCCAGGCTACGGGTTTTCCATGTCTCTGTCTTGATGGAGTTTATGAGTGTGTGAGGAAAAACTCCCAATTTAGATGGCCTTTCTGTATTCTCTGTGACCTGCCAGGCCCTGGGTCTGGTTCAGAAGAGATGGCAGCTGGGTACCATGGCACACACCTTTAATCCTAGTGACTCAGGTTGAGATAAGAGGATCACAAGTCCAAAGCCAGCCTTGGCAAGACCCTGTCTCAAAATAAAAATAAAAAATAGAAATAAAAGAAGAAAGATAGCAGATGTAGAATGTCAAAGGTAGAAAATATAAAGAATAATTAATTGATTCCTCAAAGATCTGAGAGAGGCAGTCAGGTGTGGTGGTGCATACATGTAATCCCAGTGACTCAAGAGGCTGAGGCAAGAAGATCACAAGTTCAAGGTCAGCCTAGGTAACTTATCAAAGCCCTGCCTCAAAATAAAAAATAAAAAATAAAAGGGCTGGAGGTGTAGCTCAGTGGTAGAGGGTTTCTGGGTTCAATCCCTTATACTGAAGAAAAAAAACCAAAAAAACCGGGAGGAGAGGGGCATAGAAGAGACACATCACACGTGACATGAGAGTCACTGTTTTGGGGTTAATAGTTGGGAACAAGAATTTGGACATGGGAAGTCTGTGGGTGAGGATCTTCTATTCAGTCTCTGGAAAGGAGGGTCCTAAAGATAGAAGCCTACGTTGCCCTCCCTTTCCTCCTCCGTTCTTCCTTCCTTTCTTCAGTCTCCTTTGTTCTTTGTTTGAAAAGTATGGCCAGGCTTGGTGGTGGATGCCTGGCTTGGGACACCGAGGCAGGAGGATCGCGAGTTCAAACCCTCAGTAAAAGTGAGGCGCTAAGCAACTGAGTAAGACCCTGTCTCTAAATAAAATATAAAATCAGTCTGGGGATGTGGCTCAGTGGTTGAGTGCCCCTGAGTTCAATCCCTGGTACCAAACAAAAAAAAAAAAAAAGAAAGAAAGAAAAAAGAAAAAAGGAAAAAAGAAAAATATATATGTATCTATGTAATTTTAATAGATTTTATTTTGGATTTTCAGAAAACCTGAGAAAATAGATGCACAGCAGTGTGAATGGACTTAGTGTCATTGAACTATACACTTAAAAATGGTTATATGGTAAATTTTATGTCATGACTGTTTTGTCACAGTTTTAGAAAATCAAACAAAGCAGAAACAACTGAGAAACTGCCACAGTTTCTGTATGTGCCACACCCAATTTCCCTATATATGGGGACAGAGTAAAGAAGAATAATAAAAATGGATACCCATGCACAGGATACCTAACTTACCCAAAACAATGTTCATAATTCTAGAAACCCACATGATCCCCTCAAATGTTACCCTTTCTCCTCACTCCTTGCTGATAATCACTATCCTGAATTGTCTGTCATTTTCTTGCTTTTCTTTATAGTTTTGCCACATGGACCAACATTCCGTATGTTGATATGTTGTTAGGTCTGGAGAGTTTGGGTACTTCTTAATTAAAAAATTTTTTTTAGTTGTAGATGGACATAATACTTTTATTTTATTTATTTTTGTGGTGCTGAGGATGGAACCCTGTGCCTCGCACATGCCAGGCAAGAGCTCTACCACTGAGCCACACCCTAATCAGAGTTTGGGTTCTTCTAGTAAACAAAATCACATTGCATCTATTAGATTGTAATTTGCTTTTTTCCATCAACATTGGGTTTGTGGGATTCATTCATGCAACTGTAGTTCTTTCACTGTTACGGCTGCAGAGTATTCCTTTTGTATGAATAGAGCATCCTTTTGTATGAATAGAGCATACATTTGTTAATCCGTTCTCATGTCTATGGGTGTTTGGGCTGTTTGCAGTTTTTATTTTTATGAGCAGTCTGAGCCTATGTGGTTGGAGAGCTTCTCTAGGCATATTATGAAGAGTAGACTGATTGGGTCGTAGAGTGTGTTTCCTCGATAATACCCGTTTTCCAAAGGTGTGGTGCCATCTGCACTCCCACCAGCAGTGCCTGGGACTCCCAGCACTCCATTTCTTCAGAGCTCTCTGGTGCTGGTCTGTGTCCCACCTCAGTTGTGTACGTCCACATCTCAGACGCCCTTGGCCATACTCGGGCCTTACTTGACCTTTGGTCTGAATACCTCTGGTTTGTTTAACCAGCCCAGCGCCAACCCCTGGCTGACCCGAACTTCCTGCTTTCTTGAGAGTTTGAGCTGTTGATTGGATTGTTGGCTGAGGCTCTGGGTCCAGGCCCAGAGCTCCAGCTGTGGCTCCAAATTCTGGGTTCCAGTAGGGCCCTGTGGATCTGAGGGGTTCCAGGAGGTTAGACATCATTTTCTTATGCTAAGGTAGGTGGCATTGGAATTTTCCACCATAGGGGAGATTGTGTCGTCGTCTCCTCTGACCCTTCCCACCCCCTCGACAGTCAGAAATCCTTGAGAGTTTTAACGACTTTTCTTGAGGCTTTTTGGCAGGTTAGCACCGGCACTGTCAGTACTGGCAGGAGGACGTGACATCTGTGCTGGCCCTAGGCCAGGCTCCATGGACGTCTCTGTGCATGGTGCCAGCTCATCCAGCCGGGGGCCTCAGGTGTGCGAGTGTACAGAGCCAAGCCCTGCCGGGTTCAGGGCAGCCCCAGGGCCCACCTCCTATTGTCTTCACCTTCCTGCCAGACACTCCTTTTTAGATGGTGGCTGTACTGGGGGTGGCACCCTGTGTCCCAAGCTCAGAGTTTCTGGGTTTTCCTTATGGTAATCAGGACAGCAGAATGGCTACCCATATAGACCAGTGGCTACCAACACAGACCCACCTGCCTTAGAATATCAGTTCTACCTCTTACTGCCTTGGCATCTAGTGTGACTTGATAACTTAGCTGCTGTTTCCTCTTGTGGGTCCTAAATACAGGTACAGGGTTATTAAATGAGAAAATGGGTGTAAAGTGTTAGCATTCTTCTGGGACATGCAGGACACCAAGAACTGTTTTGCATAGTTATGATGATGTGGAAAGAACTGGACTTAGAACTGGGAAGACTTGGTTTCCAATCATGCTACTGTCACCTCTTAGTTGTGTCATTTAATCTAAGTCTCAGTTTTCCCTATTGTAAAATGGCAGTGTAAGGATTTCTACTTCATTTGGTTCATTGTAAAAGACAAAAAGTGGTTTGCTTGATAAATATTAATGACTATTACTATATGAGTTGCAGGACTTTGTTTCCTAAAAAAGGAAATAGAGACAAAGTGATATAGAAAAGAATCATTTCCTTGGGATAGCCCAGACTTCATAGTTTCAAGTACATCAACATTGTTTTAACAAGAGAATACATTATAAACTCTTTGGAAAAGAGAAAAGAAGATAAAATAAAACTCCCTTATAATCCCACCATCTAAATAAGAGCACCAGCAGCCTGTTGGTATCCTTCCAAGGTTTTTCACATATATTTTATTAAGAGATCATAATTATAGGATACATACAGTTTTGTATTCTTTCTCTTTTACTTAATGCTGTATCATAAACATTTTCTCCTGTTTCTACATGCTATTTGTAATTGTAATTTTTTTATGGCTGCATACCATTCTTAATTAAGACCTTTATGCATAAAGTTCTTAACTATTTCACATTTTTTTCCTGAAGATTCCAGAAGTCAAATTACTGGGTCAAATTACTTTTTATAGCTTCAGAATCATATAGGCAAATTGCTTTCCAAAAAGGTGGTATCCATTTATAATGCAGTCATGCCTGATATTGCTCAGGCAGCTGCATCTTCATTGGTATCGAGTATTATAGACACCATTTTCTTTGGGCTGATATATGAGCAATGTCTCATCTGCATCAGCAGCAGTTGCCAGTCAGAAGAAGTAAAAAGAAGTTAAGAAACCACATTAATGCATTATTGCAGACTCGTGGAGTTCAAAGAGACCTTGAGCAATGTATTTCCTTCTTCTCTGATTTTACCTTCTGCATTTGGATTATAAAGATACTATAGTCTATTATTTTTATTTTTGATACTGCTAGATATCAAACCAGGGCCTCATACATGCTAAGCAAGTAGTCTACATTCTACCACTGAGTTGCACCCCCTGCTCCTTAACATAATTTTAAAAATTTTATTTATTTATTTTTTATAGACACAATTTATTTGTTTATTTTTTTTATTTTTACAGACTGCATTTTGATTCATTGTACACAAATGGGGTACAACTAAAAGTTTATTTGCTTTTTTAAAGTTTATTTTTTAAAAATTTGTGGTGCTGGGGCTTGAACCCAGTGCCTTGCATGTGCTAGGCAAGCACTCTGCCCCTGAGCTATATCCCCAGTCTAAGGTTTATTTTTTAATATAAGATTTACATGTGACTATTAAAGACATGTTGGAAAGTATAAAAAAAAGCAATCATCCATAGTCCTAAGGTTAACATTTTGGTACATTTCTTTATTTTCTTCCAATTAGTTTTGCATAAACATTTTTGTATGATTACATGAATGGTATGAATAGAAACCATAGAAATGAAATGATGTACCCCATTTGTGTACAATGAATCAAAATGCAGTCTGTAAAAAATTAAAATAAATGAATAATTAAAAAATAAAAGTCTCATTCTAAAAAAATTTTTTGTTTCACCTTTCATATAATTGCAACTGTTATATAAATCATTTTAAATTTATCTTTTTCAATTAACATTATAATAAAGATATCTATATAATTACAAGCATATACAGATGACATTTCATAGCCCATGGATTTTATTTATGTTATTATTGTTATATGCTCACTCTTATTTTTGGGGGGCTCAGGGCCTTGCATCTGCCACTGGGCTAAATCCCCAACACATACTGTTGTTATTTGGTATTGGGGATTGAACCCAGGGGCACTCCACCACTGAGCTACATCCCCAGCCCTTTTATTTCATATTTTGAGACAGGGTCTGGCTAAGTTGCTGAGGCTGCCCTGGAACTTGTGATCTTCCTGCTTCAGTCTTGCAAGTAGCTTGAGATGCATATGCACCACTGTGCCCTACCATATTTTATTGACTTTTTTTTTTTAAAGGAAATATATACCCATGATTTAGAAATTTTCTCAATTGTTCAAGGTATTCAGTGAAAATTCTCTTTCCTACCCTTCACCTCAGTCGCTTCACCAGGGACCCTGGTGTCATTTCCTTGTATATCCAGAGATGTTCTATGCACACACAGACATAAGTGAGGTTTTCTACACAAACACACTCCTGTACATATTGTCTTGTACCTTACTTTTTTGTCTCTTTCACCTAATGTGTCTTGGAAGTCATCTCACAATAGCCTGTATGGATTTTTTAAAAAATATTTTTAGTTGTGGATGGACACAATATCTTTATTTTACTTATATATGTGTTGCTGGGGATCAAACCCAGTGCCTCAGTAGTGCTAGGCAAGTGCTCCACCACTGAGCCATAACCCCATCCCAACCCATATGGTTTTGACAGTCTTTCCTTTTTAACAGCTAATAGGATATTTTACATGATGTACCATAAATGCATTATCCAGACTCCTACTGAAGAGTATTGATTCCTTGCTCTTTTTCTTTCTTTCTTTTTTTTTTACGGTATTGGGGATTGAACTCAGGGCTTGTGCTTGTGAGGCAAGTACTCTACCAGCTGAGCTATCTCCCCAGCCCTCCTTGCTCTTTTTCTATAGACAGTGTTGCAAGCAATGGTCTTGCCCTTCATGCATGTGTTTAGTAATAACTGGATGATAAATTTCCATTAGTGAAATTTTGCTGTCACTAGATGCATCTTGACATGTATTCTTTTTTATTTTTATTTTTATTTTAACTTTTTTAAAAAAACTTTCCAGGGGGTACCGAAGATTGAACTCAGGGCCACTCAACCACTGAGCCACATCCCCAGCCCTGTTTTGTATTTTATTTAGAGACAGGGTCTCACTGAGTTGCTTAGCGCCTTGCTTTTACTGAGGTTGGCTTTGAATTTGTGATCCTCCTGCCTCAGCCTCCGGAGTTGCTGGGATTATAGGCGTGCACTACTGCTCCTGGCTGTATTCTTTATATTTTGATAGACACTCTCAGTTGGTCTTCCATAGAAGTCATATCTTTTTTTCTTTTTTCATTTGCAGGCTTGGGGATTGAACCCAGGGCTTCATTCATGTTAGGTAATTGCTCTACCACTGAGCCACAATGCCAGCCCTAAGTGGTACACTCAACCCAATAATATATGAGTGCCCATTTCCTCATGCTGTTATCAACACTGTATTAACAATGTTCTCGATCTTCAACAAACTGCAAGGTAAAACTGATATTCCTTTTTTTTTTTTTTAAACCATATAGTGAATCCAGCAGTGCTTAATCACTGAACCACATGCCCAGTCTATTTTATCTTTTATTTTGATACAGGGTCTCACTAAGCTGCTTAGGGCCTTGCTGAGTTGCTGAACTGGCTTTGAACTTGCATTCTTCCTGCCTCAGCCTCATGAGCCACTGGGATTACAGGTGTGGACCATGGCTCCTAGCTCCAATTTTTTTAAAACTTTTTTTTAGTGGTTGATAGACCTTAATTTAATTTATTTATTTGCATGTGGTGCTGAGAATCGAACCCAGCATTTCACACATGCTAGGCAAGTGCTCTACCACTGAGCTACAACTCCAGCCCTCCAATTTTTTAAAAAATGTTTTTCTTATAAGAAAGGCTGCAAAGTCTTTCAAAGCCACTTGCATTTTGTTTACCCTGAGCTGAACAAGACATCATTTGTAATTGCTGAAAGATACTCCGTAGAGAGGACTTACCACAGTGTATCTTACCATTCTTTTATGTTGTTTCTTAATTTTCCCTATTAATAATACCATAGTGAACATCTTTTTGCATAAATCTCCAATTTTTTGGATTGGTTGCTTAGAAACAATTCTTGGAAGTGAAATTTATGGATCAAAGGGCATTCATTTTTTATTTTATTTGTTTTGGCATTTTAAAGACAGGGTGCCAAATTGCTCTAAGGCTCATACTAGTTTATGACCCCACCAACAATGTAGAAATGTGTTCGATTCACTTTCCATTGCCAGCAGTGGCTTACCATATGTAAAAAAATCTCCCAGTATACAGTTTCTGTAGATTTATCTTTGCTCTAATCCAGTGTTAATCTAACCTTTAAAGCCAGGAGGCTTTTCCTTCTTTGAATTGCAAACCAAATCCTTCCTGTCAAATTGAGGCCTGGCTTTATTCTGTAAGGACTTAGAGTTCTGCATTGGAGATGTCAACTTCTATATTCTTTCTTTGTAAAACCTCATGGCCAAGTTTGCATGAATCATTATAGAAGAAAAACATTGCCATTGTTCCAAGAAGTGCTTCGGTGTTTCTCTACTGGATTATGGGTTGGAAGAGGTAAAGTAAGGTGCATGGCCATGGAGGGGTGGGGCTGCTCAGGTCTTGGGCTCTGCCAACTGACTGGGATGTGGCAAAATCAGTGAGGGTGGCCCTGGGGAAGGGTTCTGTGTTCTGGGCTGCACCAGAATAGGTTATTACTTTGAAGTGTAGATATTTTGTCTGCTCCACATGTCTTTCCTCTTCTGGTCACAGGGGCTTCTCTCTTTCTCTTGCCAATTACTGTATCCTGATCTAAACCTGGCCTTTCCTTTTTGGCTAGAAATCCCTTTTCCTCTTGGCTAGAATGATTGACTCATAAGTGGGCACTTGACCCAAGAATGAGCAGCCCAGTCCTTCATGGGATCTGACATAGGAATGCTAACATACGCTATATTCCTATGAAGCTCGGTAAACTGGAATGATTTAGGTTTAAGGCTGTGGTGGTTCTCTATTCCCTCATGTGGAAAAAGTGACTTGCACCTGCGAAAGAAGCCTGGGAATATGAAAATAAGGAAAAACAAATAGAGATGTGGCAGGGGAGGTGGAAAGGGATGGTCTTCACGCCAGCCATTTGAATGCTGGTCTGAATTGGATGTCATTTTCCACTTATGGAGATATTCTAGTGTGCCTGGAGGGACCAGAGAGCTTATATCTAAGAGATAAGCACAGAGAGTTCTAGAAAGAGGGAGCCAAGAGTTGGTACTAGAGGAAAATATCAGTTGTTAGATTCAAACATCTCAGATATTTGAGATGATGGGATGAAGCAAGATAAGAGTTCACTGCTGGAAATTTGAGGAACATGTCAGGAAGTACAACGCCAAAGAAGAGAAAGGAGTTTGTTGCATTTATCCAGGTACATGGCAATCTTGAGCTGCATCAGTGGTGGGAATGGAGAGGGAGCAGTGGTTGCAGGGAGCAGTGCAGTGGAAGAATTCTGAGGGTGTGGTGACCTGTTGGCTATCTGTATTCATCTGCTTGGGCTGCCATAACAAAACACCACAGATGGGTGACTTGAACAAGAGAAATTTGGTTTCTCACAGTTCTGGAGGCTGGGAAGTTCAAGATGAAGGTGCCAGCAGGGTTGGTTTCTGATGAGGCCTTTCCGTTCATCTTGCAGATGTGCTTCTCGTTCTTACATGGTCATTGTTTCTCTGGACATGAGTGAGAGGAATCTCTGGTGTTTCTTTCTAGACACCAGGCCTGTGAGATTAGGACCCCATCTTTATGACCTCATTTAACTTTCATTGCCTCCTTAAATGCCCTCTTTCCACATACAGTTACGTTGGGGGTTAGGGTTTTGGCGTATGAATTTTGGGGGAGGACACAGTTCAGTCTGTAACACTAAGTAGAAATAAGTATTTGGAGTAGGAGATTAATTTGGGCTTATTTTTTTCTTGTGACTTGAAAAGATATTTGTATTCACAGGTACATGTGATTTAAAAAAATTCCTTCTTTTTACTTATAAGCAAAGTATATCATAAGCATTTTCTCATACTGCTATACCATTTCTAAAGGCTACAGTGCACTCCTGATTCTATTCTAGTATTGCTAGTCTTTCTCTTAACTAGTTTCCCTGGGCTAGCCAACAAGTTCTAAGCCCTATCCATCCTCCTCTGTCAGGTTCCCTGTCACCATACCTTCCTCCCTCCCTCACTCCACCAGCCTACCTTAAGACCAGAGGCCAGGGGCTCCCTCACTGGCCTACTGTCACCTGCCACTTCTTGTACCCACTCCATTCACCTGACACAGAGGAGAGCATGAAATTGAAGGCTGTGTTTTAATGGCACTCCTTCATGTTCAACATTGACTGGATGCTAATGTCGAACTCGTCAGCGAGGCACAGGAAGTCTTCCACAGTCCAGTATTAACTCAACTTGGTTACTCCCCAGCCTTCCACCTCTCTCTGTTTCTCCCTTCTTTCCTTTCTTCCTCCCTCCCTCCTTCCTTTCTATCTTCTCTTCCATCCTTCCTTCTCTAAGTACTAGAGACTGAACTCAGGGGCGCTGTACCACTGATCTACATCCTCAGTCCTTTTTATTCTTTGAGACAGGGTCTCACTAAGTTGCCAAGGCCGACTTGGAACTTGGGATCCTCCTGCCTCAGCCTCCTGAGCTGCTAGGATTATAGTTGTCCACCATGGCTCCTGGCTATGAATATCTTTTAAAAATTTCTTTAATTTGCTGTTATTTATAGAAGTTCTGTGACTTTGTATATTGATTTTTTATTAAGTAATAAATAATAAAGCTAAGAATTTGTCTATATATTTTTGTGTTTTCTGTGAAGCCAGTACTATATATGAATAACAAATGTCTATTTCATTTTTTAAAATTCTTATACCTTGGTTTCTCTCATCTAATACAATGTTGAATACAAAGGCGATAAGCAGGCATTATTTTCTTTGGTCTGAAAGGGAAAACATTCAAAACTGCACCATGAAATGGGATTTAAAAAAAAATTTAAACTTTTTTTTTTTTATTAGTTGTTGATGAACCTTTATTTATTTATTTTGTATGTGGTATTGAGGATAAACCCAGTGCTTCACACATACTAGGCAAGCGCTCTAACACTGAGCCACAATTCCAGCCCCATGAAATGGGATTTTTGCTGCTGATATACACTTTAGGAGGTAGGAGATTCTATTCTAGCTTCCTAAGGATTTATTTTTATATTTCTATTAATATAAATGGATAATAAAATTTATTTTTAGAAAATTTTGTTTACTGAGATATGGTATTTCTCTTTTAATCTGCTAAAGCAACAAATTAATTAGTTTTATTCTTTTTCTTTTTTTTTTCCCCACAGTCCTGAGAATTTAACCCATGGGTGCTTTATCTCTGTGCTACATCCCCATCTCTTTTTAGTTTTTATTTTGAGACAGGGTCTTGCTAAGTTGCTGGGGTTGTCCTTGAACTTGGAATCCTCCTGCCTCAGCCTCCTATGTCAATGGGATTACAGGCGTGCACCACTGCACCTAGCTCCACTGATTATATAACCCATAGCTTTTTAAAAATGTGCTTCTTCACTTATAAACTCTTGGATTTTTTTCTAGATTTCTGTTTGTAATTGACTTCAGTTTAAATTCTTTTTTTTAAATGTTGTTTTAGATGTTGATAGACCTTTATTTTATTCATTCGTTTATTGTGGTGCTGGGAATCAAACCCAGTGCCTCACACATGCGAGGCAAGTGCTCTGCCACTGGGCCATAAAGCCAGCCCCTTCAGTTTTAATTCTATGTGATCAGAGAAAGTGGTCTATATTGAATATCAGTCCTTAGAAATTTCTTAAGATCTGAATTTAGTTAAATCTCTGAAATGTTCCATGTTTTTCTGGGAAAAAAATGTATTTTGAAATAATTTGGTACAGTAGCATCTATCCTTTTAGAAAGTTAGATATCTTATATATGGAAAACCTTCTACACTGTTTTCCAATGAGTTATCATCTTACATTCACACCAGAACTGTATTGCAGTTCTAGTTGTTTCACATCCTTGTCAACACTTGTAATGGTCAGTTCTTAAATTTTAGTCATTCTATTCTAGTGGATGTATATTGCTGTCTCATTGTGGTTCTATTTGAATTTCTCTGATGACCAATGATGTTAAACTATTTTTCTTCTTTTGTGCTGGAGACTGAACCCAGGGCCTTTTGCATGCTAAGCACATGCTTTACCACTAAGCTACACCCCCAGTCCTGAGCATCTTTTTATGTGCTTATTTGCTACCTGTGTATCTTCTTTAGTAAATTGTCTGTTCACATTATTTGCCTATTTTCTAACTCAGTTTCTTAGTATCGAGTACAGAGTTGTTTATATATTCTAGATAGAAGAAAATTTTCAAATACATGTTTTGCAATATTTTCTTCCACTCTTTCTCAACTCTGGCCATTTGACCATTCTTACCAGTGACACACGAGTGGAAGTGATGTATGACATTGTTGGGTCAAATTTTAAGAAAGAGTGAAGCTTCTCTACTGTTTTGGAATATCTTTCCACTGACTATATACAGGCCCACAGGGGATGGTAGAGTCACAAGATGGATGGAGTCTGGGTCCCTTTGTCCTCACATGGAGAAAAGCTGCTTGTCCACAAGGAACACTGAAGTTATCTCTAGTGAAAAATACATTTCTACTGTGAAAGACACTGACATTCTGACATTCTGGAATCTGTATGTCATAGCAGCTAGTGTTCGTCTAACATAACTGCCTTCTTTGATAGCTTTGGAGACTAAACATGAATTCCTAATCAGGGTGATATATGCAGTTTCTGTTGAATAAATTTTTGTTTCATGAGGCCATCTGAAACAATTGCAGAATCTGTTCTTCTAACCAGGTCAATTTACTTGTTAAGGACTGACTGATAATCTGGCTTGGAAAAAAAATTATGTCAACCTTTTTTTTTTTTTTTTTTTAAATCTTTCAAGTGTTTCTTCATGATGTTAAAATAATTTCAGTGAGTTTTTCATATGAATTCACAAACAGGTCCACAGAGGAAATGTTTCCACTCTTTGTTCATTGACTGGATCAATTAAGTTGCTGCTGGGGCCTTAGAGAGCCTCCATTTAGTAAGCACATACTCTGTGCTAGGCACTTTACATGGATCTATCTCAGGCCTCAAAACACCATGAAGAGGTGGGGAATATAACTCCCATTTCAAAGCTAGGAATACTGAGGCTCAGAGAAATGTAGCCACTTGCTTAAGGCTGCACCAAGGCTCAAGCCAGGTGTGTCCAGCACCAGACTTGTGCTCTACTGTCCTGGTGGGAGTCAAACTGAATTGGAGGCCATAATTCTGCCTCATTTTCCTCAGCATTCCTACTTCTGGGCTTCCTGAGAGGGTTTCAGCTGTCAACCAGATGGTTCTGAGGTCCAGGGCTGGGGCTACCTCAATAACCAGTTCCTTCCTGCTTGCAGTGCCAACCAGAGAGAGTGGTAAGTAGGTGATATAACCTCACATGGAGAGGACTAGGCGTGTACACGTGTGTGTCTGTGTGTCCTGGCACCATCATAAAGGAAGCTTAGCAACAGTCTTCTCTCTTCCAACTCTTTCCCCTCCATTACAACTTCATTGAACTTCTCTTCACATCAATCAGGAGTATGGACTCTTTCCACCCTGAGAGTAGCATATTTCTGAGAGCAATCATAATATTCCTCTTGTCCCTGTGCACTGCCAGTGAGGTTTCTGGAAGCCATTTTTGGAACTTGTCTTCAAAACACATAGTGTCTTATATACTATGATAACAGCTAGGTTAAAAATTTTTTTTTCTTGTTTTGGAGATCAAACCCACTAACCACTGAGCTACACCTCCAGCCCCACTAAAAATAAGCTTGTGGGGCTGGGGATATAGCTCAATTGGTAGAGTGCTTGCCTTGCAAGCACAAGGTCCTGGGTTCAATCCCCAGCACCGCAAAAAAAAAAAAAAAAGTTTGTAAAGGAGAAAAAAAAACCAAAAACAAAAGCAAAGAAATGTGGTTATGAGGGTTTTTTTCCCCTTTATTTTCAAAATTTTCTGTGATGTGGTTTTCTTATTTATTTATTTATTTATTTTTTAGATATTGATAGACCTTTATTTTATTCATTTATTTATATGTGGTGCTGGGAATTGAATCCAGTGCCTCACACATGCCTAGGCAAGTGCTCTACCACTGAGCTACAACCCCAGTCCTGGTTTTCTTATTTTTATAATTCAATTCATGAAAAATGCAATGGATTGAAGAAGCTATGTGTTGCTTCTCTGTGTGAGAAAATAATACTGCATTTCCAAGGAGGTCTTAAAAAATTATTTTATTATTATTATTATTATTTTGCGGTACTGGGGATCGAACTCAGGGCCTTGTGTTTGTGAGGCAAGCACTCTACCAGCTGAGCTATCTCCCCAGCCCCCCAAAATTATTTTTATTATTAAAATTTTGGTAAAATATACATAAAATTTACCATCTTATACATTTCAATGGTACAGTTCATTGTCATAAAGTATATTTACGTGGTTGTGCAACCATCACAACTATTCAGACTTTTTCATTGTCCCAAACTGAAGTTCTGTACTCACTGGTAGTCCTTTCCTTCCTCCTTGGTGACCTCTATGAATTTGACTCTTTGGTACCTCATGTACATGGGATCATACACTCTTTGATGGGATCTTACAATGTTTGCCCTTTTGTGTGTGTGACTGTTTTTACTTTGCAAAATGTCTTCAGGGTTTATGTGTGTTGTAGTGTTTAAGGCTGAATAATATTCCAATTGTGTGTATGTATCTATAGCTCTATCTTTCTCTATCTATATATCTATATTTTTATATCTACATCACATCTTGTTTTTCTCCACTCATCTATCAGTGACCAGTTGGGTGCTTTTTCCCTTTTGGCTATTGTTTAAAATAATGCTGCTAGGAAATTGGTTTACAGATATTGGTGGAGTCCCAGCTTTCCATTCTTTTGGAACTGAAATTCTAAGTCCCAAATTGGAATTCAATTTCAAATTCTTTTGGAATGTGCTTAGAAGTGGAATTGCCACCAAGGAGCTTCTTAGAACTCATTTCTTGGACTTTCAATGGTCTTCATGGGTACTGGGGATTGAAACCAGGGGTACTCTACTGAGCGACATCCCCAGACCATTTTTAATTTTGAGACAGGGTCTCACTCAATTGCTCAGGGCCTCAGTAAATTGCTGAGGCTGGCCCTGAGATTGGTATTGCCCTCCAACAATCTTTCACTCTAATGCCACCTCCTCCAACAATCTTTCACTCTAATGCCACCTCTTCTTCCTGGAGGACCTAGAGTAACACCAGGAGTCACAATTGAGGAGAAGACGGTGCATGTTTCTGAGAGTTTATTTAATCTTTGAAAAGTTAAACTTAGGATTTCCACCTCAAGGATTGTCCAGCATGCCACCAATTTTTAATTTAAAACAAAGTATAAATGTGTTTACAAAAATCATGCTTACAATTGTGGTATATGTACACAATGAAATGTTACTCAGCCATAAAGAAGAATGACTTTATGACCTTCGCCAGTGAATGGATGGAGCTGGAGACTCTCATGCTAAGTGAAATTAGCCAGCCCCCAAAAGCCAAAGGTCAAATGAATTCACTGATGTATGGAAGCTAACCCACAATAAAGGTAGGGAGGGGAAGAAGAGAAGTTCAGTAGATGAGACAAAGGGGACCAATGGGAAGGGAGGGGTAATAGGAATAGAAAAGATAGTAGAATGAGTCTAAGATCATTTTCCTGTGTACACATATGAAAATACCCTTGTGATTCCCACCATCGTGACCACCCACCCTCATAATTAATGAAGTCCTAAGTAGAATAAGACATAGTCTGTGCTTATATAATTTTATCAAAATGGACTCTACTGTCATGTATAACTAAGAAGAACCAATAAAAGAATAAATGTAACTGAAATACTGGGGAAGAATCATGTTTACTACTCAGTAATTATTTGATTTTACTTAATCAAATAATCTATGCCTTCGAGTGTTTCTCAGCCAAGTGTAAAATATCTTAAGAAGTACAAAAATGATAGAAGGTATGAAAGAACTCTGAGAAGCTATAGAAGTAACAGCAATGGAAGATTGGAGATGAAAGACTGCAATGTGGAAACCAAACCCTACTTTAACAAAGATGGACAGACAACCTTGGAAAAGAAGAGCAACTGCTGGGCACACGACAACTGCTCTCTAGAAACGCTGGTTGTGGGTAATCGATAGCCTGATGAATGTGGAAGATCATAGCACAGTAAAAATGTGTTATGGCCGAGTGTCTTGCAATGCAAGTGAGTGCGAATTAAGTGCTAAACCCATAAAATAAATACATGAAACTAGTTGTATCTGCTGTAACTCACACCACTGCAGGAGCTTTTAAGAGTTGCTAATAAAATAATAATGCATTTTATTTATCTGACTCTGTTTGAAAGGGCAACAGACTGTTTCCAGGTGGCCATGCATCTTGCCTTCCAGGGTCGGGGGGGCGGGGTGGGGGAGTCATTCTGTGGCTGTGTCAAGTGTGGGCTCCCCGGGGCCTTTACCTTTGCACGTCGCCCTCCTTCTGGGAGGGAGTGTCTCAGGTTGAAGGAAGCGTCTTGGCCTGACAGCAGCTGCATGTCTAAGGCCTAGCCTGTGACATCTGCAGTGGCTGTTGGGAGGCAGAGGCGCCCTCTGATCCTCTCATGAGTCCCTCAGGCTTGTGTCGTGGGCCATGCACTCCATAGCCCTGGGCATTGTCCTTAAAGGTTCATTTACTTCCCCGACCCCAAACCCCTCGCTTGCACTCCCTCCTCTTGTGTCCCACGTGGCCCAAGAGCTTCATCTCTGCCTGACTTGGGGGTTCTCAACCTGGCAGCCCATCCACTTATGGAGCCTAAGCACTCTACTCAGATCAGTGATAACAATGTGCAGCCCAGGCCGAGAATCACTGGCTCAGACAAGGCCATGTCCCTGATGGAGAGGAAGGAAAGGAGTTCTCCTTATAACTTGAGACCCCTTTCCTTGGCCACAGCATGGTCCTTAAGGACAGAACTGAGTCATCTTCTACTTGTTCCATCTCTGGTGCCTGCCATAGGTCCGTCCTTTTCCCTTCCTTCCTTCCTTCCTTCCTCTCCTCCTCTCCTTCTCTTCCTCCCCTCCTCTTCTTCCTCCTCCTCCTCTTCTTCCTCCTCCTCTTCTTCTTCTCCTTCTTCTTCTTCTTCTTCTTCTTCTTCTTCTTCTTCTTCTTCTTCTTCTTCTTCTTCTTCTTTTCTCTCTCTCTCTCTCTCTCTCTCTCTCTCTCTCTCTCTCTCTCTCTCTCTCTATCTCTCTCTCTCTCTCTCTCCCTCTCTCCTTCCTTCCTTCCTTTCCTTTTTTTTCAGGGGGCCGGCAGTGGTTACTGGGAATTGAACTTGGGTGCTCGACCACTGAGCCACATCCCCGGCCCTATTTTGAATTCTATTTAGAGACAGGGTCTCACTGAGTTGCTTAGTGCCTCACCATTGCTGAGGCTGGCTTTGAATTCGAGATCCACCTGCCTCAGCCTCCTAGCGGCTGGGATTTCAGGCATGCACCACTACACCCAGTGTTTGTTGCTAGCTGGGTGATCTTGGGCGTGGTATGTGACCCCTCCACTCTTAACTCTCCTCTACTGCACCCATAAGAATTCTCTGTTCTTGGCTGGGGTTGTAGTTCAGTAGTAGGCACTTGCCTAGCAAGTGTGAGGCACTGGTTTCGATCCTCAGTACCACATGAAAATAAAGAACGAGAATGTCAACTTTATATATATAAAAAAAAATTCTTTGTTCTCTCCCCAACTTTTTTGAGGCGGTAGAAGGGGTCAGGAGAGCAGTGCAGAGGCAGTGCAAGAGGCCACTGTGGCAGCTGCCCAATCCCAAGCTGAGAGAGTGAACTTCTGCCTCTATCCAGACTGGGATTTCCTCCAGGTGGGAACTCCAGGCGGGAGAACACATCTGATTCTGGATAAACAAGTACACGGTTGACCAGGTACCTAGACTTTGATCAACCTCAGTGAGAGAAGCAACAGAACCACACGTTCATTCCCCTGAGTGCGCAGGTTCAAGTTAATCCTTTATTATAGGTATTTCAGATGCTATCTCCCATGACCTCCACTTACACTGTGCCACAAACTACTCTTAAAACCCTCCCCAGAGCTTTCCCTAGGGTAGAGCCACCTGGACCTCTGCAGCCCCATTTGGAATGAGTACTTTATTTGCATGTGGTTTTCCTCATTATGGTGTCACGCCATCAGGTGTGTGTGGGGGTGCTCATTGCCAACACCACCAGACGCAGGGCGTCATGCTGTTTTACTCTTTACTGACTCCTGGACCTATTTGCTTTAACTTCCTTCTGTTCCAGTCTGTTCCAGGTGGTCACAAAAACATAAACATATAGAGGTTCCTTCTTAATTTTCTGTTTCTCCCCAGGCTCCTCTGGATCTTTACCTTGAGTTCACTGACCTCTCCCTTTATATTTCTGTTGACTTATTCCCATGCCCTCCTCATTCCGGCTAACCAGCTGCCCCTTCCGAGCAATACTGTCACCCAACACCTACCTCACAGGTTGTAGTGAAGAGTAATTGAGATAATGTGTGTAAGCACCAGGTGCACAGTAAACACTTACACAAATTAGCTATAATTATGTAAACAGCAGTCATCCTATGTGTGTGAGCTATGAATCAGGAAGTTCAAAGTACACAGAAAACGCTCAGTAAGCTGAGAATTGTTAAACAGTGACGGTTACTACTACGGCCTGTCTGGGAGTTCTGCGTCCTTACCTAACACCTTTATTTACTTATTCACCAAACATTTATTGAGATTGGCAGTGGCTATTTGTCATATCCACAACTGCCCAAAGTCTTATTTTTTCAGTTAACCTTTTAACAAAATTTTAATTGTGTTAAAATATGCATAACATAAAATATACCATCTTAATTATTTTTCAGTACTGGGGATTGAACCCAGGGGTGCTCTATACTGACCTATACCTCCAGTCCTTTTTATTTATTTTTTAAATTTTGAGACAGGGTCTTGCTAAATTGCCCAGGCTGGCCTCTAACTGGTAATCCTCCTGCCTCAGTTTCCCTAGTAGCTGGAATTGCAGGTGTGTGTCTATTTCTTTTGAGAGGTACCAGAAAGCACATCAGGTTTCTCCAGGGTTACTTTCTGAGCTGTGAAGCCCTTGGTCAGGTTTCCCTCTGCAGGATTGGGCCTGGCTTTCTATTTCATGCCTTCCATGATTATTGAGCCCCTTTTCTGTGTCAGGATCATCCTGGAAACATGAAGGACTCAGCCCAGTGGAAGTGAGCAAATAGGTTGGGGCCTCAACTGGTAGCTACTGAGAGACCATTTTTTTTCTTATTATTATTCATATGTGGTCCCTTAAGTCTTATCTCACATGTCTTCTCTCAATTTTGGGGACTCTCCAAGGGAAACTGATGCGTTCCCACCATCCTGCACAGGACATAGGCCAGCAGGCATGACATGCCTTCTGTCCAGTCGGTGTGTCCCCTGCAGACTCAGCAAATGAACTTCTTTCCCTTTCAGATGAATATCTGCAGTCTTATTCTTTACATTCTGAAATGACCAGAATGACAATGGGATGTCCACACCTTGTCCCCTCCTTGGTGTGTTTTTGCTTTGAGAACATATCACGACTCTCCCTGAAAACTTAATGGTCCAGTCTCAGCCATTGTGGCCTTGGTCTGGCATAGCACCTTGGGGTGGGGGTACTCTAGGGGTCACTTCACTGAAGTCCATCCCAGGGTCCTTGTACTGTCTCTTTTCCAGTTCTAGGTGAAGACTAGGCCTGCCTCAGTTCCTCATCTCCTTGGGTGTTGCCTACATGAGACTGGACATCTTCCTGTGCCTAAGAGATGGTACTCTGGGCAGGATGGTCCAAATTCAGGCTTAGTACAAGAAGCATTTTCTGCTTGCGTGGAAAGCCTCTCCTGGCATCTCCTGGACTCATTTGGCTCCTGGGAGCCACAGCTGTCTCCACTGTCTCCATAGCTACAGGAGCACTTGCTTTACATCTTCACCACAGAGAGATACATGAGTGAATTTTTCCTAAAATAAAAGGCCATCTTCTCCCAGAGGTGAATTCAATTCTTATAAAAAAAGAGACCAGCTTGAAACTGTGAAAACACAGGTTCCCTCCCACTCCTAATCTGCTGAGGTCTCAGGGGTCTGGAAAATAACTTTTTGTTATTTCCTGTATTTCCCTCTGTATAGGCCATATTGTGCCCAACCCCCCACCTCCCTCCTGATACATATGTTGAAGTCCCAACCCCTAAAACCTCACCACGTGACTGTATTTGGAGATGGGGGCTTTAAAGGGATGGTGAAGTACAACATGGTCATTACCATATTATGGGCAGGTTTGAACCCAATATGATTTTTGTCCTTTAGAACACAGATAAACACAGAGGAAAGACCTTGTAAAGATGCAGGGAGAACCATGAGAGAGGTCTCAGGAGAAAGTAACCCTTCTGGCACCTTGAGCTTAGACCTCCAGCCTTCATAACTGTGAGGAAACAAATCTGTTAAGTCACTCAGGTCTTCAGTGCATGTTACGGCTGCCCTAGCAAACGAATGCATCCTCCCCTTCAGCCGTCTTGGCAAAAAGTCTCTCCCCACGAAATACTATGCACATCTGGAGACCCGACATACTCTCCTGCCAACAGGCTGGAGGGTCCAGCAGGGAGCCTGCCACCTCTGCGTCTGTTCCCACATGGGAGGCCATCTTGGTGTGTAGCTTCAGAAGGGACATGGAGGAGCAGGGAGGACAGAAAGGGACAAACACCATTCTTGTCAGTCATACAAGTTGATTCCAGATGAGGAAGAGACCCTCACCTCTCAGTGCTACAAGATGCCAGCAGACCAACATGTGTCTAACATGCAGTCACATGTGCCTGTGGAGCACTCGAGATGTGGCTCGTCCAAACTGAGATGTGCTCTAAGGGTAAAATACATAAAGACTTTAGTGAAAGAAAAAAGAAAAATCATATTTATAATTTTTTTTATCAATCGCATGTTGAAATAATATTTTGGCTATATTGGGCTAATTAAAATACATTTTAAAAATGAACTTCACCTGGTGCTTTTAACCTTTTCAGTGTGTGGTTACTAGGAAACTGTAGGTTCCATAGGCGGTTTGCACGGCATCTCTGTTGGATGGTGCTGCAAAGCAGGTACATACCCAGCCACCTGGTTTCATGGATCACCTTCTGCGAGCATGACCAGCTCTCCCGAGGTTCACAGGTGGTTGCCACGTGCTTAGGGCAAAGAATAGAAAGGAGACTTGGTCCCTGCCCTAAGGGGATCTAAGTCCTCAGTGCAGGTGAGGAATACCCTGGCGACTGCCCAGGGTGCCTCTCATCTTTGTTTAGTGAGGCCCCCAGCCCTGGCCTTGCCTGTTCACATTTTGCCCTTTTGCGTTACTGTGGTCATCAGCTACTCTCAGACCTCTGTCTCCAGCTCCACAGCCCTGTTATTGCTCTCACCACTTTTGCCCTCAGCTTCCCTGAGGGTACAGACTTCTGGTTCCTTCTCCTGGACTCTCCAGGCCCAGGGTGGCCCACTATGCTCACGGCCCCCATAGCTCGCCTTCATCAGACTTTATTCACCCAGGATCTCCTGGGGATCTGGACCCAAGTCACCTGGTGCTCACTGAGCTCTTGTTTAGTATGCAAGTTGTTGACCTCAGCCTATGGGATTGGGAGAGAAGGCCAGGAAAAGAAGCAGCACCCTTCCAGAAAGGAACCTGTGATCTGTTTTGAAGGAATTCTATAAACAAACAAATACAGGGCCCAGCCACCCGGACTAGACCCTTACTTAGCCACCTTCTGACCTTGGATATGTGGCTCTGTCAAGCCGCTGCTCGACACGGATAACTCGACTTTCATGTGATAAATTTCAGAAGCCCAGGGGAAATGTTGCAAATACTGGGAATGTGTGAATTGGGGAAATTGAATTAATTAAGAAATATAAATCTAGAAAATGTGGAAATAACAGACAAAGGGAGGCCAGACTTCTGGTGGTCACTCTGGGGAGCCATGAAGATGAAAGAGGACTAGAATCTCTTCAGACTCCTCCTGTCTGTGACATTTCAACCTCCAGACACTGTGCTCATGGGCTCTGAGCCATGCTGTCACCTCTAGACCCTCCCACACTGCCTGTGTACCTTTACTCACACTGTTCCTTCCTGCTGGGACACCTTTCTAGCCCATGTCTGCTCCTTCAGATACAGTCAGGCACTGCATAATGTCTTGGTCCATGAGGGACTGCATGCACGGTGACAGTCCCATAAGGTGATGTTGTAGCCATCTTAGTTTGTGTTTGCACAATGATGAGCTTGGCTGAAGATGTGCTTCTCAGAACATGTCCCCATCATTAAGCAATGCCCAGCTATATGCAAGTCCTCCCTTTGAGTCGAGGTGCCTATGTAGACATCTTAAAGTGGTCCCTGATCAATAACGAGAAATGACACATCTTTTTGTCTCTGTTCACCGAGTGTCTTCACCCTCCTCCCCTTTGGCCTTGTAGCATGGTTGTTGCTGTCCACCTCTCCTAGATCGGGGACTCTCCTGGGGGCAGCACCGTGCTTGATCCCTTGCTCTGTCCTATAGGGTCAAACACAGTGTCTGGCCTGACAGTTACCTTTTCATTTCTGTTGTTAACATTCACCTCCATCATAGCATTTCTTGCTCTGTGTATCTGTTTTAATGTCTTCCTGTTCTGATAAACTCTATGCCTACATTGAGTGCCAACCAGGTACAAGGAGAAACCAAGCATAGACCCAGACCTGCAGGAGAGCATGAAGTAGAAGAGACAATTATGGGGGCATTATTGTAAATGGGTCAGCAGACATGTGTTCAGGATGGTGGGGGCACAAAAGGTGGAGGTCAGTTCTGCTCTTCAGTAGAGTCAGCTTGGAGTAGGACTTTTTTTTTTTTTTTTTTTATTCTTTTTAAACTGGGGATTGAACCCAGAACCATGTACATGCTAGGCAAGCACTCTACCACTGAGCCACATCCCCAGATCCATCCTTCAGGGTCTTGAAGGATGGAGAGGGTTGTAGGCCCCAGGGATTCTTGGAAAAGCACTGGAGATGGGCTACATGGTGAGGTGGACCAGCCCACGTAGCCAGAAAAAAGACAGGGGCTTGTGTCTTGTCAGCTTGTAGCCCTGATATTTGCAATCCTTGCTGTGGAACAATGTGCAGAAAAGGTTTGTAGACCGAGTGGTCCACTGAATGAACTTAGTCTTTCTGTCTTTGAGGTTTGGGAACCACAGTGACTCATTTATCTCCTGGGTCATTTTAGATGACCTCCCAGGATTCACAGTACTTTAACTCTGTGCTTTGTCCTAGAATAATCATGGGAATGTGTTATAAAATGTGCTTGGGTCCCTCTCCTAGAGATTAAGATTCAGAGGGTCTGAGGTGGGATCTGGAATCCATCTCTATGTTTAACAAATGTCCTAGAAAAGCCTATGATCAGGTAAATTTGGGAGACTGCCACTAGCAGGAAGGTAAACATGATCAGGGTGTTTATTAAAAATACAGTCCTGAACTGGGTATGGTGTGCATCTGTAATCCCAGCGACTCCTGAGGCTGAAACAGGAGGATGACAAGTTTGAAAATAATCTAGGCAACTTAGTGATATCCTGTCTCAAAAAAAAAAAAAGCTTGGTAATGGGAGGGAAGCTGGGGATGTGGCTCAGAGGTAAAGCACCCCTGGGTTCAAATCCTAGTACCAAAAAAAAAAAGTCCTGGGGATCTGGGAATGTAGCTTAGTAGTAGACTAGGTTCGATTCCCAGTCAAAAGCAAAAACAAAAAAGTCCTGGAACTCACCCATACCTACTGTAGAATCTCTGGGCAGGTTGTAATCCTGGCTTCTCATTAGACTTGCCTGAGGAGCATTAAAAGGGTCTGGGGCAGGACCCCAATATCTGTTTTCCTCAAAATCTCCCCAGATGCTACTGGGATGTACTTTGGGCTGAGAACTGCTTGGTGAACCTCGAGTCCCGGCCCTTCCCGCACACTGTTAGCTATTTCAGTTCTGGTGGGACCTTCAGGGCCCCTCAGATCAGCTTTTCTCACATCAGCCTATACATCAGAGTCACCTTGGGGAGCTTTTAATTCCTAATACCCAATACCCCCAGACCAATTAAGGTAGAACCCACACAGTGGAGGGCAGGCAGAGCAGAGAGGCTGGGAACTGTCATTTTAACAAAGCTTGCCAGCTGTTCCTAATGGGAAGCCCAGGGCAAGGTCCTCAGAAGGAGGCTGTGAGTGGGCAGGTAGTGGGGTAATACCAGAGTACCCACAGCTGACAGCTTCATGACTCTCCAATGACAGGCAGGAGAGATCCTGTGTTGAGTCAGGGTTCAGCACACCCGCCAGGTTCAATAACTCTGTGCTTCTGCCTTTAAAGACGGTTGCAAGAGCCCTGCTGGTCAGAGGCCCCCTCGGGGTCATCCCTTCACTTCTTAGCAAGTATTTGCACAGTAGAAGCATCAGCCTAATGGCAGAAGAGCTGAGGAGGAAGCTCTGTTCTTTGGCCATGCTGCTTTGACTTTGTTTCCATCACTTGGGGCAGGGCAGTTCCTGCATGTCCCTGTCTCCTGAGTGTAGCATCCTTCCTTCCAGACAGGTTAGAGGGGACCCCAGTCTTCTCATTCTTTCTCTGGGACTGTTTCCTTGCATGCTGAAGTCCAGCCTCCATCTGGGATTGGGACCTCGGCCAGAATGTCCAATTTAGGAGTCTGCTCATTCACATGTTTGTCCACTCTGTGAGTCTCTATCAAGAGCCTTCTGCGTGCTGTGACACTCTGCAGGGTATTAGAGATGAAGGGTGATAAGTGCCACTTTAGAGATATGTACAGAACACCAGTGAAAACTGAGAAGGGAGGGATGAATTCTGGTGTGTGTGCCTTGGGAAGTCTTCTCCAAGGAGGTGACTTTTGTCCTGGATTTTGAAAGGTGACTAGGGGCCATGCCTCAAAGGGAGAATCACATTACAACAGTGTTTCTCAGTCTTCCCTGGTATTATGACCATCAGAATACCCTGGGGAGCTTAGGCTACACTGCAGACCATTAAATGAGCGCCTCCGGCTGAGATCAGTAGTTCTTTTAAAAAATTTTTTTGGTACTGGGGATTGAACTCAGGGCCACTTAACCTCTGAGACACATCCCTCGCCCTTTTTTGTCTTTTATTTAGAGACAGGGTCTCACTGATTTGCTTATGGCCTTGCTAAATTGCTGAGACTGGCTTTGAACTTGTGATCCTCCTGCCTCAGCCTCCCGAGTTGCTGGGATTACAGGTGTGCCCCATCATGCCTGGTGAGATCAGTAGTTTGTTTTTTTCCTTTCTTTTTTTTAGTTGCACATGGACACAATACCTTTTTAATTTATTTTTATTTGGTGCTGAGGATTGAACCCAATGCCTCACACATGCTAGGCAAGTGCTCTAGCACTGAGCTACAACCCTAGTCCAAGAGATCAGTAGTTTTTAAAGCTTCCCAGGAGATTCTAAAGAGCATCCATGTTTAGAAATCATGGAATTAGGGGAATGGAAGTGGAGGTCACTTTTTTTTTTTTTTTTTTTTGCGGTGCTGGGGATTGAACCCAGGGCCTTGTGCTTGCAAGGCAAGCACTCTACCAACTGAGCTATCTCCCCAGCCCGGAGGCCACTTTAAAAAAACAAAAAACTTAGCATGGCTTGAAGGTGACTTTTCAAAGTGCAAGCTCCTCTCCAGTGCTTCCCTCGCTGACTGCTGTAAGACAGCCATGCTCATTTATTTGGACCACTGATAATTCAACAAGTATTTATGGAGTGCCTATTATCTGCCAGGTGCTGGGAACCCAGCAGTGAACAAGATCACATCCTTGCTCTCAGGGCCTTATTGCCTCATGAGGAAGTTGGACACCCATTTCTCATGTGGTGTTAGGAGTACGAACTTGGAGTTAGAAGTCTGCACGTAGGGTACTCAGTGTTGTCTGGCAAGGTTAGGGAGTTTCCCAGAGGAAGGGGCCTTAAGGAGTGTTATGGTTTGGATCTGACTGTCTCTTAAAGTCTCATGTGTTGAAGGCGTGGTCCTCAATGCAGCAGTGGTCAGAGGTGGGGCTTCTGGGAAGTGGTAGGATCAGGAGGGCTCCGATCTCATCAGTGCATTCACCCATTGATAACTGATTGGACTACTGGGAGGAGGGAGAAACAGGAGGTCGTGGGGTTTGCCCGGAGGAAGCAGGTCCCCAGGGTGTGCCCTGGAAGTGCATTTCTTATCCCCAGTGCCTTCCTCTCTCCCTCTACTTCCCAACTGCCATGAGCCGAGCAGCTTTCCTTCGCCATGTCCAGCCACCATGATGTTCTGCCTCAGCTCAGGCCCAGAGCAACCAGCTGTTGGGGTGCCAGTTTCTGGATTGATTCTGGTACCCTTTAGTGAGTTCTGCATGGTTATGTATAGCACAGTTCTTTAGAATGAGGAGTACAGGTTTTCTGTTATTTTTCAGTGTTGAGTCTTTATCTGGAGATCTGAGACGAAGTCCTACGCCAGTTCCTAGTCCAGATGTAGAGCAAAGGGAAGCAGTCTCTTGGCTCTAGTTCTGTCCAAGGCAGAGGGAGATTAGATCCTCATGATTAGTACTAACCATCTAGACAGTCATAACCCCAGATTGTGGAAAGAAAACACAGTGTAACAAGCACCCAACAGGAGCTTGATGTGTGTCAGGCACTGTCCTTTGTGCTGTGAGGATGCAAATATGAAAGGAATTGTCCCTGTCCTCAGGGCGAAGAGACCTCTGTGCATAGAACCAGACAAGGCAGCGCTGGTTCTGCTACTGCTACATCCTAGGTGCAAGTGAAACAAATAGGGATCCTGAGAAGCTGGGGGACTGAGGTGGTGGGGGGCTTGGGCAAGGGGTTCAGGTCAGGTGTGGTGAAGATGGCCAGCTGTCCATGAGAAAGCCACGCTCCCATCCTGCAAGGAAGAACCAGGGATGCCGTTCCCTCCTTGAATCCAGAGCGGCCCGCTCATTGCTCCTGCCAGTGAACACTGAGACGTGAGCTGGCCTCCAGGATGGAGCTGTGAAGGAGAGAGTGTGGCTCTACTTTCTCCTCTGTTGCTGGAAGCAGAGGCTACTAGGTAGCAGAAGCCCAGGTTCAAGATCATTCTAAGGAGGGAAGCTGGACCTGGGGATGTCACTCAGTGTTTGAGTGCTTGCCTGGCATGCATGAGGCCCTGGTTTCAATCCCTAGCACTACAAAAACCAAGGAGGGAAGCGATCTGCCAGCAGGGCACACCTACTTTGGACGGTTACTTGAGGGGAAAATATAAATTCCTCTGGTGAGAACCACTGACAGGCCTGAGAAGAGTGAGGGTTACCCTAATTAAAATGGAAAAATTCATGGAGGAAATCTTCGGCTGGTATCTGCTTCGGGGGATGATATGGAGGAAGTAACATTCAAACCAGGCATTAGTACTTACAGAGAATTTTGACAAACAGAAATGAGGAGAAAGAATTCTAGATGGATGAGACCAGGGTAACAGAGGCTCGGAGATGAGAAAATGCAAGTCTTTTCCAGAGAAGCCTGTGCTGTCTGATACTGGCATCCTTGGTGGAACTCACAGAGGACGATAGAAAGCTGAACTGGAAAAGAGAGGGGCAGGTCTCCAAAGAGAGGCAAAGAAATGGGGAGCCACAGAAGGTGCTTCAGCAGTAGAATGAACACATCAGAGACTTTTGACAGAAAGGAGACTCAGATTTGGTGTACCTCAGAGGTCCATTTTTAAGACTGACTCAAGAGATTGACAGATATCATAAAACAAGTGGCCAAAACAATCCCTCTCTTTTTCTTATAGAAGATTTCAAGCACATACAAAGTTATACAGGCTTATACAATGAGCCCCCCGTGTCTCCATCCATCAGCCTCGAGGCTTACTACCTCGTCAGTCTTGTTTTGTCTATAGTCCCACCCACTTACCCTCTCCAGTATTGTTTTGCAGCAAATATCAGATATTTTGTTACCTTATCTGCAAATATTTACATTTCTCTAAAAGACAAGGACTCTTAAAAACAAACAAACAGTTGGGGGTCGTGGCACACGCCTGCAATCCCAGGATTCCTGGAAGGCCAAGGCAGGAGAATCAAGGTCAGCCTCAGCAATTTGGGGAGACTTGGTCTTAAAATAAAAAAATAAAAAGGACTAGGGATGTAACTGTAAAGTATCCCTGGGTTCAATCTCCAGGATCACAAACACAAAAAGTAAAATAATGAAGAAACAAAATATATACCATTATTGCAACCTAGAAAAATTGAACAAAAACCAGCTCAGGGATGCAAGCCTGTAATCCTAGTGACCTGGGAGGCTGAGGCAGGAGGATTGAGAGTTCAAAGCCAGCCTTGGCAATTCAGTGGGACCCTTTCTCTAAATAAAAAAAATATTTTTAAAAAAGGGCTGGGGATATGACTCAGTAGTTGAGTGCCTCTGTGTTCAATTCCCGGTACCAAAAAAAAAAAAAAAAAAGAAAGAAAGAAAAAAAGAAAAAAACCCAAAAAAAAACAGAATTTTTTTTTTTTTTTGTACTGGGAATTGAACCCAGGAGTGCTTAACTACAAAGCCACATCCCCAGCTCTTTTTATTTTTTATTTTGAGACAGGGTCTTTCTAAGTTGTCTGGACCTAAGTTTCTGAGGCTGGTCTTGAATTTGTAATCCTCCCACCTTGGTCTCCCGAGTCGCTGGGATTACAGGCACAGAATTCTTTAGTATCATCCAATCTCCAGTAAAATGTTCATATTCTAATTGCCTATAATCTTAATTTTTTAAAAAATAAAATGTGTTACAAACCGTTTAAAAGATGTCTCCTTCCATCTGGAAAGCCGTCCCACTCATCTAGAGAGGTTCAGGGTCTGCTGAGACAGCGTCACAGGTGACACCAGTGTGCCAACCGTCCGTCACCTGATCTGGACGTTTCCCTGGCAATGTGGAGGTAACCAGCAGCAGCTCTGGTTCCATCTTGCAACCAAGCCGAGTTCAAACAAGTCTGGCGAGCAGGTGGAGCCCCGAGGCAGAGCCCATCTGAAGGAGGCATCCGGAGGGGCAGCTGGCTCCTCTTGCCCTCATGAGTGGAGTGAGGAGCAATTCTGAGCACCAGCTGGTCACCGTCCCTCTGACTTGTCCTGTTTTGAGTGAAGACCGGGAGGTCAGAGTGTCCCCAAACTCTTTAAGATATGAGGGGCACAAGCTGACTGGAGCTGGTCCCCCTGCAACAGAATGTGACCTGGGCAGGGGCGGGTGAGGTGCTCTCTGCAGGGGGCCCTGGATCAGAGCTGACTCTGCAGGGCAGTGTTGGGGACAGGGTTCCTCTGGGGGGCAGGGTTGTCATGGGGTAACCCCCAGAACCAGAGAAAGGGAAGAACCCTCAGACACTACCCAGACACCGACCCCACTTGTTTGTGAACCATGTGAGATGGTCTTAGGGGACCACAGGCTGCTTAATGAGGGTGGAAAGGACGTAGACCAGGACTTGCTTAGTGCTCAGAAGCACCTCTGAGAAGGTTAGATCCCACCTGCCATGTATGAGAACTGAGGTCAGAGAGAGGGAAGTCACAAGGAGTAAGCAAGGTGCCTTTAAATCCACAGCGTGTCCCTTTCATGCTGACATTATGGTGTGATTTGGGGGAGCGTTGCTGAGGCACTGAGTCTGCCAGGGACCTGCTGGGGACCAGAGAGATATTGCTCATCTTAACCTCTGCAACCACCCCAGAAGTGACTTCAATCCTTATTCCACAGATAGGGAACTGAGGCCCAGTTTTACTGATTCCAAAGCCCACGATCAAGGTCAAAATAGTTTCATGGCTATTTCCTGGGGAAACTTGACTTTGATTCATGGTTCAGGAAATAGATTGTGTTTGGAGTTTCATTTCAGGGTTCAGAGAATCAGCTTGGTTCTTTCTTATTTGGGCTTCAAATTTTAGTTTCAACCCTTGGTCCTAGGATTCCCTGGTTCTTCATAAATATTAACTAGATGAAAAGCTGTAAAGGTGGCTTGTCATTCTTGGGCATCTGGAGGTGGCCAGCATTCTTTCTGGCCTGCGGCTTGGGAAGGGTGATGGCGCGTGTCCTGTGAGAAGGACAGTGGCTGTGGGGTGTGACAGGTGAGCCACCACTAATATTAAATTGGCTGTGTAGAAATGAAAACGACTTTTGCTTGGAAGCCTTTTCCTTGGGGGGCTTTCCGTGCAGGGTGACGTTCCACACCCAGGAGACAGCTCCGTCTCCTCTGCTCCTTCCAGTTCTAGGGTGAGGGCTGGGCCAGGAGGCGCTTCTCAGCCAGACCCCTCTGGCTCCTTCGAAGGAGGTTCCCCACCCCGATCTGACTCAGAAAGTGGGGAGAAAAGCCAGAGGAGGAGCCAGGCACAGGCCTGGGCAAAACTGGGAGGCCAAGCATTTATACCAGTGAGAAACTGGAAGTGACCCAAACGCCCACCAGTCAAAGTGGAGGATGACAGCTCCCCAGCATGTACCCCAGGCCCTGATAGTGTGTAATCGCAACAGCACCACGACACTTATGGATGAAAAGCAAAGTCAGCCTGGGAGCTTGGGAGGAGGGATTTTGCCCTGCTACTCCAGGCTCAGGCGTATTTGTGACCTCTGGCTTTGGTGTGACTCACACAAACATATGAGAATTGAAAACCAGCCAAATAATCAACCAAGCCAATCAACTAGTCCAAAGTCACACAGCTAGTTATATGCAGCAGGCAGATTTGAACCCTGCTCTGCCGTGGCTTCCTTTCTTTCATGGCTTTTCCTTAGTTTGGAACTCTCAGCCTTTCTTGACTGAATACTTATGATAATCTCCTGTCTAGTCTCCCTGGAATTCTCCCATCCCATCATTCATTCACTTAACAAATATCTATCAAATACTTATTCTGTGCTGGAAATGGTATGTTGACTGTCACTTACTCACCCACCTCTTTTATTCCTCTGATACCCTCCAAGTTTCCTTTAAACCATCAGGCAAAACTTCCATTCCATTATTCCCTAAAAGCAGGCTCCATCTGAGGTTGCCACAGTGCACAACCTGCACCACTGTACACAGCAGCCCGACTTCCTGCACCCTGATGTCAGTCTTGCTATACATACAAGTATTTTGTAAACTGCATGAATGCTAATATATTATTGCTATTATTGCATGAAAAGTCTGGGACCTTGTTTTAGAAATGTCCTTGTCATTTTTCTATAGAACATTAGGAAAGTTCCTCTTTGACTGAAATTCTCTGCAATCAATAGATTTACCTCCCAGGGTTCCAGGAGTTTATAGTCATTCCTCCTCCCCAGCCTCTCCCTTTGTTTCCTGTGTCCACACAGGGGAAAGGAAAGGGAGCCCACTCTTTAGAATGTGTCAGGCCTGTGCTGAGAGATTTACAGAGAATATTCCATTTAATCTGCAACAACATTTTGGGAGAAACTGGGCTTTATTTTTAAAGGAAGAAACTGAGGCTCAAAGATAGGACATGATTTGCTCAAGGTCATGTGTGTGTGAAGTGGCTGACCCAGGATCCAAACTTAAATTTCCAACCCTGGGCTCTGGTGCAGGGCTGCTTCAGTTTCTCTGCTGGCTCCTCTCCTGCCTAGTTGTAAGCATCAAGTCTCTTGGTACTTCTCTTTCCATCTTGGAAAAATAGGGGTGAAAATAATTCCTGCCTCTTTGGGCTGTTTGACGATCAAAGGTGTTAAAGCAAATAAATGCTGTGTGTTTGGCACACCCAACAAGTGTGTGACACCATTACTATCCTTATTATTACTTCTCTCTCTCTCTCTCTCTCTCTCTCTCTCTCAACACTTACATAACTCTGTGGGTGGTCTTTATATTTGTGGAAACAGCCCTGGGATTGAATGCTTCCTTGTCTCAGTTGCCTTGGGCTAGTTTGAGAATAAGAGCCTTGGAGTATCCAAGCCTGATAAAATATCTGGAATCACCTCTTCCTCCAACAGGGCCCTGGAGAGTGTGTTTCCAGGCCAGCGATGAGTTCTGGAACAAGGTGAGATGAGGGCGTTTTCTGATGATGCCCTTGGGTCACAGAGGTCTCATGTCATCTCTACAAGAAATGAAAGGGAAGTTGGACTGGGAAGGACCTGGTGGGTCTCCAGAGCGAGTTCTGCTTGTGGTTTGGAAATCAACCCGGTTTTCAGCGATCCATTGGTCTGTGCTCTGTGGAGTGGGTTTGTCAGGGCCTTCTCAGCAGGGGAGTGGATCGCAGGCTTCATCCCTGTTTCTCCTGTTTCCCTCAGGGCTTTGATATAACCTGTTTCATGTCACAGTGGGTTCAGCGAGTCACACACTCAGGCGCCTGTGCTTGATGTTGGTGAAAGGTTGTAAACCTATCGGCAAAGCCCTGGGTCTCCCCACCCAGGCAGGTGGTCCCTGGCTCTTCCCAACTCCTCTGAAATTTCCCCAGTGACAGGGAACCAGGATCTGTGTAGATGCTACATGTTGGCACCAAATTCAGTTTATCCCCACCCCCGCCCTGGCACCCAGAGGACATACTTCTGTGTGGTTCTGACCAATGGGCAGTGAAGAGGAATGACGTGTGTCACTTCTAGACTGAAGTATACAAGAGCAGGTGCACCTGTTCCCTTGTGTCCTCCTCAGCTGTGACTGTTTCCTGTGGCCCAGCTCCAAGACAGAGCAGTGTCCGTCAGCCCGTCTCCCCTACCTACGTGGGGGAGCACGCGAGTGAGAGAGAAACTTTTGTTGTGTTAGCTGCTGAGGTTTCGGGTCATTTCTGCGGCCTCTCCCAACCATGTAGGGTCGCTCCTCTGGAGCACAGCCTCAGGAGTGTCCAGCTCCCCCTGGCCCAAGCGTGGCTGTCCAAGGCGTGGCAGGAGTCGGGGACCATGTGCATTCAGCTCAGACCTGTGCCTTTCGACCTCTACTTTGTGCCTCCACCTTAGGTCACCTGTGTCTTTGGTCCTTGCCCTTTGCTCCACAGGGAAGCAGTAAAGTTATTTTCTTTAACTTTTTTTTTCTTTTGAAAAATCGATTTAATTTAAAATTTTTATCAAAGGAGAATGAGTCCCTGGTTCAAAAAGTAAAACAGTATAGTCTTACTCCCCACCTGACTCCAACCTCCTAGAATCAGACCCCTTGAATTCCTTTAAAAGCCTCCACTTAGTATTTCCCACCATGTTTCTAAATAGCCTGTCTTAACTGTGCTTTCTTGATTGAAATTCTTCGACATTATCTACTGACCCCCGATGCACAAAAAAGTCAGCTCTCTTATTCCACAGCCCTCTCCCTACTCCTGATTTTATTTCTACCCTCTTCATCCTCCTGTGGTATTGTGATTTTTATTTGAATCAATATCCAGCATTTACTGTGACAATGTAAATTTTGTTCATGGCTGTACCAGGAGGCGCCACGTGTACACTTTATTTTATATACAATATGATTAAAATGATAATGTGTTTGCCCCACTGTTTTCTATAGCCAGGAACACAGGGAAATGCCATTTCTCACCCTCTGCGGTTCAACTGGGATGGGAACATTTACTCTCTGGCCAATGGAAATGCAAGTGGCCGTCATGTGGCCCTTCAGTGCAAGGCAGCCCAGGGCCTTCTCACCGTTCGTCTTTCCTCTCCAGGTGGAGAGGGTGCAGCACCTGAGATGGAGCTGAGGATGGGAGTAGCCTGGGTTTCTGAGTCACCACTTGGAGGAAAGCTGCCAACTGGCATCAGTCTGTAAATGAGACATAACCTTTCTACATTAAGCCACTGAGATTTCAAGATGTGTCTGTTGTGACAGCTGGCATTAATTGCCTAATTCTTTCGGTATTTTAAAAATTGTTTTCCAGTTTGCTAAGAATTCTTATGATCATCCTAATTCATTCCCAGACACTCCCACAGCATTATAACTTTCCTCTCAGTGAGGTCAAACGTCAGGACTCTTCAGCTGTATTCCTAACTGGTCCCTGTGCCTGAGGTCCTCATAGAACCTTGGGATTTTCTCTGAATGACAGGGAGGGAAGAGGCTGGTCAGGGAGAAGCTGTGTAACTTAATGGATAAGAACTCAAACTCTTTTTCTCAACCTCTCTGGGCCTTAGTATTGTCCTCTGAAGAGTGGGAATCAGGGTCCCAACGTGGTAGGGCTGTTGTGAGGATTAAATGGGATCATTCATGTGAAGTGCTCAGCAGGAATTCCACCTCGAGGATGTGCTGCAAAGTGTCAGCAGTAAGATGAGAAAAGATGCTCTGGGAAGTGACCAGGCTCTCTGAGCACCAGGGAATTTAATATGGGAGTGAGTTCTGATTTGGTTCCCACTGTGGACAGCCGCTCCTCGACTTCAGAGACCAGCCGAGGAGGGGCCCACATGGAGAGAGCTGTCCTGGGGCGTGACAGTAGGAGCCTCACTGGAAACAGAACCACAAGCCAGGAGCCTTCTTTTGTCTTCCCAAGCTGGGGCTCCCCATAGGTCCGCAGTGTACGCTTCCCTTCACCCTTGAGTTAGGAGGTGCGCTGCCAGATACCCTTCCTTCCCTTAGAGTGGAGGTGGGGTGACAATGAATGCAATAACAAATATTGATTGAGAACCTGCTCCATGCCGGGCACCAAGCTAGGTGATGGGTTGGAAGTGTTAACCAGTAGACTTTGCTTTAAATGGTTCCTAGGGAAGTGGGGGAGGCAGACGGAGAATGAAGAAAGGCAGTGGGCGCCAGGAGGGAAAGCAAGAAGGAAGTATCCAGGGTGACGAGTTTTATACTGATGTCAGGAAGGTCTCCCAGGAGGGGTGAGTAGCTGCAGTTGAAGGATTCCTGGGCTGGCCTGGCAGCGGGGAGCAGCGTGTGCTGACGTGTCGAGGAGGGAACACGGGTAGCCGGTTCAAACTCCTGACAGAGGCCAGGGGACAGTAAGTGGTCCCGTCAGCAGGGCAGAGAGGCTACTAAGAGGAGTCTGGATTTCATTTTAAGTGGAAAGGAGAGCAGTTCCTGACCGGTCTGGAGCAGGGGACTGGCGTGAACAGATTTGTTTTCAAAAGACCACCTTTATTACTGACCCCTTCCACTGGCCTCCATTGTTGCAGAAAACAAGATTGGAGGAGGAGAGAGGTAAAGAGGAGGACCACGAGAGAGGATGAGACGCCAGCAACCTGACTGTGGCCCGTGTCAGTTGCTACATCATCTGTTGCCATCCTGCATGGCGGCTGTCACCATGGCAACGTGAGTGGACAAACATTTTAGGCTTTAAGGAATGTGTGTCTAACTAATGCGTCAAGGGCATCCACGTGGATCCATGACAACGCATATGCACGTCCTTCCCCGCCAAACCCCTTTCCCAACACACCAGGAGGTATTTCTGATTTTGAAGCTTAGATGGTTTCTGTTCAGAGGAGATATATATTGAGGTGAGCAATAATCATGCCTCGAAATTCCTCTTTCACTTAATACCCGTCTGCATGAGATGGAGCCACATGGAACGTGGTCCTGGGACAAACAGAGGCAGAAGAACAAAGCCAGTGGCTCCTTTTATGCTCCCCGTTCTGGTTCCCTTTGATCAGGTACAGATATCATCAGTAAGAAAAACCCCGAGAGGCCACTTCCCAGCCCTTGCACAGTTGTGCTCCTTCCTTTGAGTTATCCCTTGAGCGTGCCTCTGTTGTGGCATTTATCATGCTTTATGCACTTGTCGGTTCATTTACCAAATGCTTACTAAATAGCCAGTAGCCAGGTATGATGCCAGGCATGGGGGAGGAGAGTGTTGACAAACCCTCTGCTCACCTGGGCTTACCTTACAATGGAGACAGATGGGCAACAGTCTGGTAAACAGTGGAGCAGGATAACCACAGCCAGTATTTGGTTCTGGAATCAGTGGAAGAGATGAGGTGCTGGTGGTGGGTTGGAGGGGGTAGGGTTTCCCAGCTTGGCTAGGGGTGAAGGCCTCATGCAATTTCTTGGACATGCCACCTTTATTCACTCATTAGGGCCCATCAACTGCTGACCCCCTACCTGGAGATCTCTTCTGGATTTTCCCATGGTGGTCTACTTTGGATCACTTAGGTTTCAGCTCAGAAGTCCCCTCCTCATGATAGTGGACAGACAGACAGGCGTGGTGGGAACATGAGGTTAAGGGAATAATTTTATAAACTGGTTCCACTGTGCTGACCCCCACATACTTTCTTTTCTAAAAAGCAATTTACCTGCAGCCCTGCCTGGCTTAAGTGGACAGGATATGTTACATTCCTCAGCAAACTACCTGGTACCTCCAAGGGAAATGCAGGCCCGAAATGCTGATGTGAAGAATGCCAGTTACCCTGAAGTGGGGACTTTTGTGACCCTTACACAGACCAGATCCCAGAACTCAGGGAGATAAGGATAATTCCCCCCAACCATAAAATCTGTAAGAACAAGTTCCAATTAGAACCAGTCAGCCTGGGCCGAAGGAACTGAGAGTTGTCACAGGGTGCAGTGGCACATGCCTGTGATCCCAGCGACTCAAGAAGCTGAGGCAGGAGGACAGGGACTTTGCTCTGTGGGCCGTTGGTTTGTTCAGAGAAACAGAATCCATTCTATATATTACTTCTCATGCAGAAGGTTTTGATCTGTGGAACTAGAGACCTGTGCAGTTGTCCAGTTGGGGGAGGAGTGAAGATCAGGGGAGTCATTGGCTGTCACGTGAGTTTGCCTTAGTGGTGGTCCTCAACACCTCTCGTGCAGGCCACTGTAAAATTTGAGAACTCTAGAGTTTGTTGTCCAACATCTTAGTCTGCAGCAGCAAGGAAAGTAATTCTTAAAAATTACAGAAGCTGCTATGAGTTTCACAGAACTTCCAGGAAGGCCCCACTGGTCAGCTAACTTGCCTAAAGTAATTTACAGGCTCTTACCTGGAAGTCGCTGCAACTTCACATCTATCATTAGCCTAGAAGTCAGAGAGAAATGACTTCTCTTTAGCCTTCCCAATCTCGTTTGAATGCCTCCCGTGTTGGCAGGACCTCGCTCCTTCCAGAGGCTGTGAGGGAGAATCCTCACCTACAGAGTCCTCCTGGTGGCAGTGGCCTTGTGGAGACCCCTGGACTGAGAGGGAGAGAGAAGTACTGTGGTTGCTCCAGGGGGCCATTCCTAAAGGCAAAGGGGGCTTAGTGCCTCCCTTTTGTGGATCTGGGCATCTGGTTGGAGGTTTCCTTTCTGATGTTGAAAAATTTAAGTCTCTTATTCTACCTTTTAAATTTTATCTAAATTTTACATTCTTTATTATGGTGGATTTAATTACTTTATATATTAAAAAAAAAAAAAAACCCCTTTCTGATCCATTTTTGAGTCATGCTGATGTCACAGGGGATGTGTTTGACTTAGTGATGGTGGTGGTCAGGGAGGCCTGGTGTGTACCAGGCTCCAGAACCAGTTACTGTTCCAGTTTCATTCTGCTTAGTGCAGAACATTGACCCAGATGTGGAACCCTTCAGAGCACGGGCCTTGTGTGACCAGTGATGAGTGACCACAAACCAAGTGGTTTCAAACAACACAGATTTGTTTTCTCATAGTTCCGGAAACTGAAAATCTGAAAAAGGCTTTTTGGGGTTGAAAGCAAGGTGTCGGCAGGACCGCACCTACTCCAGAGGCTCTAGGGGAGAATCCTTGCCTTGCAGGACTCTGGCGGCTGCCTGTGAGCCTTGGCTTGTGGCCTTTTCCTTCTGTTGTCACGGTTCCTGCTTCCTCTGTGGTCAAATCTCACTTTCTCTTGCATGAACACTTGTGATTGCGGTGGGCCCCCCTGGGTAACCCAGGGTCATCTCAAACTTCTAAACCTCATCTGTAAATTTCCTTTTGCATATAAGATTCACATTCCCAGGTTCCAGGGAATTGGGAGCTGTTATTCCATCTCCCTCAAAGCCAGCCCTGTGGAACTCAGAGCTAAATTCTGTTTTTTAAATTTTATTTTGGTTCTGGGGATTGAACCCAAGGGTTCACAGGTATGTGAGAGAGTGAGGGCGACACCAAGGCTGGAGACTTGATGCTGGAGCCGGTGGGCGGAGGACTGTGTCCAGTGGTTTTAGGGATCCAGAGATTCATGGCCGTTGGGCTGCCCTCCTGGTTAAGGTTGTCTGATCTAGTAACCTTAAATAAAAATAGAGACATCCAGATATTTTATTTGGCCACCTTGTCCCTGATTCCTGCTGGCACAACATGCTGCCTCCCGGGGTGTCCCTCAGCCCTAGTCTCCTGGTACTAGATGAGACCCACGTCCCCACAGTCGCTCCACCACAAGTGCTACTTCAGGTGTGTAGCCAGAAGAGAAACTGGACTTGAGAGTTCAAGGGCAGTTAGAGGAGACCTCCAGGATGGCTAGGAAGAAGCGTGGGTTTACTGAACCTAAGAAAAATAGTACTTCCTTATAAGAAATGCAGAGATGGCCTGTCTTCCAGCTCTGGGGGGCCGTGGGTCTTGAGTCACTGTGTGGCCTTCGAGTGTCAAAGGCAGCTCCTACAGACAGGCATGAATTGAAGGAATATACGCCATGTTTTACTTCCTCTGCAAACATTGCACATCCAAGAAAGTAATTTCCTTTTCCAGTTGCATCTTGCCCAGCCATGCAGGCCCTTGGTGGACAGGGGTTGGACTTAATAAAATAGAGGCGGGCAGAGCAGCAGGCTTTCAGCAGAGTTAATGCCCCCCCCACAATTGCATTTCACCAGGACAGGGTCCCTGTGCTCTGCACGGAGGCAGATTTGAGGGCATGCCCACAGTTAATTTCTGGAGAAGGACCACAGAGAGACAGACCAAGCAATTCTTGTTCTTCTATTCACAGTATTTCACAGAATCCAAGATGCCACTGTAATGATGGTAAGAAGTCATGTTTTTATGTACCTCCTAAAAAGGAAGAAAAATGTGCTTCCACGTGTGATATACTGTTGATTTTAAGATGCACCCTGTTTGCAGAATTGTTAAAATGTGAACAGGTGGGCCCCTTAGAATCAATATGATATTCAATGAAATGAAGTATTATTCCCTTGTTTCATAATGCCATAGTAGGTATTATGGTGGGTTTATAGTCAGCTCTGTGTGTAGAATAGAACCATGGAATGAAAATCATAAGTTATTTTTTTTATCTGTGACTTGACTCTAGCCTTGGGGCATGATCCTACTTTTTTTTTTTTTTTTGGTCTGGGGTTTGAATCCAGAGGCACTCTACTACTG
The DNA here is from genome assembly GCF_902686445.1 of Sciurus carolinensis. Classification (NCBI taxonomy): domain Eukaryota; kingdom Metazoa; phylum Chordata; class Mammalia; order Rodentia; family Sciuridae; genus Sciurus; species Sciurus carolinensis. The sequence goes on along the minus strand of NC_062215.1, from coordinate 66,258,195 downwards.
AGCTACATTCCCTACATTCCCAGCCCTTTCTATTTCTTATTTCGAGACAAGGTCTTGCTAAGATGTCAAGGCTGACCTCCAACTTGTGATCCTCTTGCCTCAGTCTCCCTAGTCACTGGGATTATAGGCACATGCCACTGCACCTGGCTATCCTTCTCCTTAACATTTAAGAAAAAACAAACAAACAAACAAACAAAACTGGTTCCAAATTCAGTGCACTTGTGATGGGATTCTTGGACTCAGTTTTCTTTTAGGGAGCTCCTTGTTTTGCTTTCCTCTGCACCTGAATACCTGCGCTGGCCCCCTCAGGGAGATAATAATTTCCATTCCTTTTTCTTCTTCTCCTTCTTCTTCCTTTTGTGGTGCTAGGGATTGAACTTAGGAGTGCTCTACCACTGAGATACATCCCCAACCCTTAAAGAAAAAAAAAAAATTTTTTTTGAGATAGGGTCTTGCTAAATTGCCGAGACTGGCCTTGAACTTGCCATCCTCCTGCCTCAGCCTCCTAAGTACCTGGGATTACAGATATGTGCTACTGTGCTCAGCTTATTATTATTTTTTGTAGTATAATACACATCATATAAAGTTTACCATTTAAACCATTTTAAAACATACTACTCAGTGGCATTTAGCACAAATTCTTGATCTTACCATGCCTCTCCTTCTGAGTGGTTTCTTTTCTCCAACCTGAGTGGACTCTAAAGGGTAACCAAGCATTTCCTCCTTGATTCTCCACATCGGCTATGGATACAGGGCTGTCTGATGTGGCCGAAGCCCATTGAAGGTTTAAAGGAGTCAGAAGGGGTCTAGCCAGTCCAGCCCACTGCCACCTTGATACTCTCTCCTGCCCAGCCTCTAGGAGGCTCACTGGCTGCCTGTGGCCTCCAGTACCTGCAAGGTGTTCCTGAGCTCTCCTCTCTTCCTTCTCAGTCCTTGCTGGCAAACTCCTGATTTTATCATTCAGAGTAATTTCCTTCTCTCTTCTCCTCAATTAATTCCTGCCCTTTCATTATTATTCTCCATACAGAGAACCACTTTGCCTGGAGAACTTCCATTGTGCTGTTTTCCCAGCCAGGGAAGAGCCTTTTCCAAGTCAGCCCTTTGCCATCTGGTTGCTGGAGACCCAGCAGGCTGGCTTCCCTTCCCTCTGCAGTCAGGGTTCCATGTGTACAGACAAGTTCAATGTGGTGACTGACACGTTCTGGGAACAGGGATCTCCTGCCTGCCAAAGCACGGTGGGAGTCCTCGTCCCCTTGAGGCTGCCTGCAGGTTCCTGTCCCCTCATCTAGTACTTGCTCCTTAGTTTCCCTTTGGGACCTCCCCCCACCATACACTCTCACCCCACTAGGCTTGGGGAGGGGTGGACACATGCCCCAGGCCAGTCTGGTCCATCAGAGCACTCTGAACAACAGGGATTGGTTTAGAAAACTGTTTTAGACTGGTTTAGAGATAGATAGGCAGAGGACCCAACCCAGGCAGGTAAAAATAAACCCACCTGAAGGAAGACAACTCATGGACACCAGCCTCAGGAGCTGAAGGGACACCCTAGGAGACTGGACAGTAAACTTAAAGCCCACTTTCAGTTGGAAAGCCCCATATGTCACTTTCCCACATAAGGCTGTTTGAGTTAAGTTTTTGTAACCCTAGGATCCTTGGCCAACAGTCACAGAAGGCTGCAACAGAGTTGGGCTTTGAAGGTCAAGTAGGAGTTTGTGGGCAGTAATACAGTGTGTTCTGGGTAAAGTAGGCAGTGTGTATGTGCAGGTGAGCATGGTGAGGAGGTAGGAGACCGGAGATAAAGGTGGCAGCTGGAAGGCAGACCTTCAGTGCCATCCTGTTATTTAGACATGGTCCCAGAGCTGGCTTCTATGCCAGGGTCTTTCTCCTCCCATGAGTTTATGATCCCCATATTGCAGATGAGGAAACTGGGGCTTAGTGAGGTGCTAGGGTAAGGTGAGCATTTCGGGGACTTCTGAGTGCATTACACAGCTCTTGGGGCTGAGCTTCTCCAGGGATGCAGAGGAAAGGTTTGCGCAGGAGGCTGCAGGGCCAGAAGGGCAGGTACTGAAGGGATGAGGTACTGACTTCAAGGAGGCAAGAGCTCAGTTCCAGGTGTTCTTATGTGTTCTTCAAATTTGGTTTTCTGAGAGTGTGGGGGCATGAAAGCCCCTTGTGTGGGGTCAGCCTGAGGGCTCTTGACCATTAGAATTACCTGGGATGCTTTTAATGGACAGAAGTCTGGGACCCCTCACATACTGATTAAATTATAATTTTGAGGGAGGGGCCCTGAGGGTAGGTTGCAAAGTCACTCCAGGTGATTTTAATGGGCATTAGAGTTAAGAGCCTGTTGCTCAGGGCAGTGGTTCCCAATCACCTGGTGAGCTTGTAAGGCTGGGTTCATCCTATAGCGTCTGATTCAGTGGGTCTGGAGCAGCGTCTGAAAATTTGCATTTCTAGCAAGTTTCCAGTGATACTGATATTGCTGATCCTGGGGGGTTGTACTGATTCTCCTTAAAGCTAGTTCAAGGGACTCTGGGTTTGGGGCTCTTCCCAGACTTGGGTCCTGGACTTCTGGATCCAGTTCTATCTTGGCCCTGATTCTGGACCAGTCACATCCTTCTCTGAGACTTCAGATGCTATCGTCACTGGACAAATGCTGTTAAATTCTAAGGACCTTTGGTGAGTCTGTGGCCTTCAAACATGTTAATTTTGATAAAACCTGAGGAGCTGGTATGGTCTGAGGACAAGTGGGGATGGGTGAGCTTGGTTCCTCTGGAGATGGGCCAGGTTGGGCCCTGAGCCAGAGGACATTGAGAATGGACAAGAGGGGACCTGCTAGTTCTTTAAGTGTTTTGGAGGAGAAGGAAAATAGAGACTGGGATGGGATGTTCCCAGGGATCCAAGGCTCCTGTGTGCCATAAGATTGGGGCTCACCTCTGGCACCAGTTCCCATTGGAGGTGAGGAAGTTAAGAGCAGGGGAGAGAACTGAGACTCCCTGAGTCTTGTTGACAAAGTAGACCCTGTGCTGGGTGCTTTGCCACCCTGGACTTTTGCTTCCTCTCACATGGGGTCTGACAGGTTTGGTTTCCTTAGTGCTGGGCCTGGGAGGATGAGGAAGAGGAGAGATTTGTGGGTGTCCTGCCTCAGAGAGGAGGTGCTCCTGTGGAAGGCCACAGGGTCCCTGGGAAAGGCCTGGCGACTTCTAATGAGGAAGAAGGGCCCCTGGGAAAGGTCACAGTCCTGGAAGTTATAGGCTTGGTGGGGACGGGCAGAGTGGGGAGGGTGGCAGACAAAGAGGCCCCTGGTCTAGCTGTTTACACTGTACACTGCAGTTGTGTAGCAACCACAGGAGATGTTGGTTTGTAGCCTCCATGGGAATGTAGGTGTTATGGCTTAAATTGTGTTGACATTCAAAGATTGAAAGAGGGAAATGTGGGATTCAACAATATATGAAGATGTTATAAATGTAAGGGGTTTTGCAGAGGTCTTGGCATGCCTGGGGTTTGAGAAGTGGGGTTTTGAGAGTGGGGTTTTGACTTCACAGAGGCACAGATGTGCCTGAGCAGGTGGGAGATGTGCAGGGGTGGACAGAAAAGGCAGCTGGTGTGGCCAGGAGTTTGGTTATACCAAGCAAATAAATTAATAAATTGAGGATAATGGGGGCCTAGTGTCTCTTAGAGAAGTGATTTGCAAAGGTGGCAAGGGGGAAGTCTAAAAAGAACCCTGAGGAGTTGGATAGGTGTGACTTCATCTATGTAAATAACTAGATTCACAGGTACATGTTACACATTTAAACCAGAAATTCAAAGTATGTACATGTGTAGATATATGTACATATATATAGCTATAGGCATCTGTATACACACATGTGCATGCATTTCTTGGCTCCGAGGGGTTCTTGAAGTAATGCTGTTCTGGTAGTCATGAGCACATCATGCACCTAGATCTTGGTGTACCATTTTCCTCTAAAATGATCCAGAGCCTCTTGGAAAAGAGGTCTGCTTCCAAAGATGGAGCCGGAGAAGATAAACCTGGAAATCATCTCATGCCAGAAAGTAAGGAAGGTTATTGGCATCTGTCAGAATGGTTCTTACTGGCCAAATCTGAGAAATCTGAGCATCATATCAATGTAATAATCTGTTGATACAATTAAGTTAATGAATACATGAGAGAGAAGGGAAAGTGTTTTCGTTTGTTTGTTTGTTTTGCTTTGCTTTGTTTTTGGTGGGGGGAAGTGTTCCTGCCATGATGTATGGCCTGAGTCTTGTCATAAGGAAATGACAGCTGGCCCCAGGTTGAGAGGTGTCCTGTAAAATGAAGGACAGTGTGTTTAAACAAATGCAAAAACAAAACCCCCCAACTATCAAGGAAAGTCATGAAAGTCAGAGAAAGAGGAACTGTTCCAGTTTGGAGAAAACTGGAGAGACATGACAACTAAACGTAATGTGTTTTTAGATCGGCTCCAGGTCTGGAGGAGAAATAAAGACCCGGTCGGAATAGTTGGTGAACTTTGCGTGAAAGCTTAGGTTGGATGGAGATGTCAGGTCATTGTTGATTTCCTGATTTGGAAGACTTGGTTCTGTGTCCTTGTTTGTAGGAAATATACTCTGGAGTATTTAAGCATAATGAGGTATGGTTTCTGCAGCTTGCCTTCAAATGCTCCAGAAAAAGACTAATGCTTACCTAGTGTGCATGGAAAGAGAATGAGCCCATGTGTCTGCAAGGACACAAATGTGGAAAAATATTAACAGTTGGGAAATCTGATTGAGAGAAATGACAGTTTTTGGTATTCTTACAGCTTTTTTGTAAATCTGAAATTATGTCAAAATGATGAAAGGTTAAAAAAAAAGAAAAACAACCACTCAGAGCCTGACTAATCCATAGGGAACTATGGAGCATTTGAGAGCATTTCTTTCCAGTCTTTTATGGGAATTTTTATGTAGTTAAAATCATGCTCTACATACAATTTTATATCCTACTGTATCATTTAACGTGGTAACATAAACATTTCCCTGAGTGTTACTACAAAGTCTCTGTAAACATTGTTTTTAATGGCCGTATAATGCTTCACTGAGAGGTTGTATCAAAACTTACCATGCCAACTATCATTGGCTAGTATTCAGATTATTACCTTTTTTTAAAAAAAAATCATAACTCATACTGCATTTAGTATCTTTATAATAAAGCATTTTATGTTTGCCTTGGGGTAGATTTCCAGAAATGGAATGGTGAAAGGATATGGATATCTTAAAGCAGTCAGAATACACCACGCCTTTGCTTTTCAAAAGCACTTTAGCAACAGAACAATTCCAACAGCAATGGGGGTGGGGGTTGGTCTCAGTAACTCCTCACGAGCATTTAAAATCCTCTGCTCCTCTAACAGGTGAAGAGCGATGACTTATTGTTTTATTGTGTATTCCTTTGGTTTCTAGAGGCTGAAAATTTTACTAGTGGTTTGTAAACCGTGACTCGTCATTGATGAAACTTCGGTTTTCTGTAACATAGCTGGACCTGATGCTTTTCCAAGGACTGCGGCCACATGACAGTAGTGACTAGCGGAGAGCCCTCCTAGGACCACCAGCCCCTGGTGCCCATGCCTGGTTCTTTCTGGAACAATATGACTTCCAAGTTGCTCCTGTGCCTAACCGACTTCCTTGTTCTCAGTGTTTGAGGAGTGAGGTACCTGGCTCAGCCTGGGCCATTTCCCAGGTAGTCCTTCTGGTTAGTTCTAGCTTGCTGGTCTATAAGCACCTCTCACCACTTTATTAGGATTTTTCCTCCTTTGTACCTTTTGAAAAATAAAAGTGGGATTATTGATTTCTACCTGCATCCCATTATAAAATCAATTTATACTCACTGTAAAAATTTAGGTATTATAGGAAAGTGTGAAAAAGAAAATAACTCATTCCCTAATTACATAATCCTGTGCTGTCTGATATTAATATCTGGGGTTTTTTCCTATACATATAGGTATATATTTTTATAAAAATGGTTTACTTTTTTTTTTTTAAGAGAAAACTTTTTCAGTATTTTTTAAATTGTCAATGGACATTTATTTATATGTGGTGCTGAGAATCAAACCCAGTGCCTCACACATGCTAGGCAAGTGCTGTACCACTGAACCATGACCCCAGCCCAAAGTGGGTTTACTTTTTTAAAAAAAACTTTAAAGTTCATTTTTAAAAGTTGGAAAGTAGCTCTCAGATTGATAGATACAATCTGCACTCAGTACTTTTTTTGGGTAACATGAACATTAATACAACCAAGTATTGACTTTATTCCACTTTTGTGTTTAAAATGAGTTTCTGGAGTGGGGCACAGTGGTGTACACTTGTAATTCCAGTAGCTTGGGAGGCTGAGGCAGGAGAATCTCGAGTTCAAAGCCAGCCTCGGCAAAAGCAAGGTGCTAAGCAACCGAGACCCTGTCTCTAAATAAAAAACCAAAATAGGGCTGAAGATGTGGCTCAGTGGTTGCGTGCCCCTGATTTCAATCCCCAGTACCAAAAAAAAAAAGGGCTGGGGGTGTAGCTCATTGGTAGAGTGCTTGCCTAGCAGATATAATGCTTTGGGTTTGATCCCCAGTACTGGAAAAAAAAATGCAATTTGTAATGTACAACATTCCAAAATTGTTGTAAAAACTTTTCTTGGAACCTGTGCATATGAATATTTTAAAGGAAATATTGCTTAATAAATAATATCATTGCCCCCAAAAGATAAGAAAACTGGGGGAGGATTTTCAGTTCATGTCTAGTCCTGAAAACCTTTAAGAATTGAGCCTCTGGTCACCACCATGTCATATCCATATACCCATCTACTTGCCTAGCTAAGCATTTGCAGAGGGCTTGAGCTATCCTTGTTTGCAAAATTATGTTTACTACCAATCGATTAATTTTAACTTGGCAAGAGATTAACAAGTCATTACTAATACAGGATTTTCAAATCGCTGGAGATTATGAATTGTAAGTGGAAGGAAGTGGCCTTTCTAGTAAAAAAATGAATCCTAGGTCATGCCACATGGTGTCTCTTAAAATAGACATCACTTTTTAAAAAAATATTTTTTAAAATTGTAGATGGACACGATACCTTTGTTAAATTAATTTATTTTTATGTGGTACTGAGGATTGAACCCAGTGCCTTACACGTGTCAGGCAAGTGGTCTACCACTGAGTCAGAACCCCAGCCTTAAATTTGTCACTCTTAAATCAGGAATTAATAATCAGGAATCTGGTGACCATGACCAAGTGAGTAATATTCATCTTGGTATAGGCTGAAATCTGTACTTAAAAGTGGGTGATTAGTTGAAATAGTATAGATAGTAAGTAGGTAAGAATGTTTTCTCAGAGCTCCCAATATAATTAGGTTCACAGACAGATGAGAAAGAAAGGTATTGGAGTAGCCTCATTCACATAGGAAGTAATCCTAAGAGCCAGACCTACTTCCAATGGAGAGATCCTAAGAGTCATATCAGTGAATAACTTGTGATGCTGACTTAGAAAGGACATTGAGCACAAAAGTCATGTGTTTTTAGACCTTGGATAGCCAGATCTCCAAAACACAAGATCTGAAATCTAAATTATATTATGACCAATAAATGCAATAAAAATTTGATACAAAGAATCTTAAAGGTTTAGAAATTAAAATAAGCTTTCACGAAAACTGAAATGAAAAAAATCATAAAGAAAATAACAAAGTAGATGTGTAGTATTTACTAAATCTAATGCCTAAAAATTCAAAATTCCTGAAATAGGATATAAAGAATGTGTTCAGGCAAAGGAAAAGATTGAATGCTAGTGAAATGCAAAAAGTATTCCAAAAGATGTTGATAGGAGTATTTCCATCTCATTCCTTGTGTGGTATCTAAGAATCTTTTCCCCAAGTATACTGCAGCTCAGCAGACAGTTGCCGTCTGGGGACTGATTTGTTGGCCACAGTGGATACAGCAGAGAGTGGCTCTATGAAGGAATAACAGGCATATTTTGTGGTTAAATTTCAGAAGACCTGTTTAAGTATGTATGACAAAATTCCTGCTTTTTTTTTTTTTTTTTAATCTCTTCCTTTCCCAGTGTATCTTACTTGGCTATTTGTCTTATTTGTATTTTATCTTGTTATTTTGAATTCCAATTATCTTTCTTGGATTTCTTGCTTTTCACCTTGTTCTACCATAACGTTGTATGAATAAGCTCTGGGTCTTTTGCACAAATGTGGGCTGAGCCTGGACAGTTTCTTGCCTGTACCTTCCTCTGTGGGCTTCCTCAGGGAGGTGTCTCCCAGTCTGAAAGTTGTTACTGCCTGAGGTCACCAGAAGGACTTCATCTCATTTTGTGCCCAGTCATCCTGGTGGGGCCAAAGGGACCACTGGGCTCATTTTGTAGCTTGCGTATGTATTTGAGTTTTCCTCCAGGAAAATGTATTATTCTGTCCCTGCTATTACAAAACAATGCAAGTCATCTTTCGTCGTGTGCCAAGCATTCTTCCAGGCACCCAGAGGCGTTAGTGTGATTTATTTCTATAACATGGATGTCAACATTATCCCGACCTTACAGAGTAGTTGGTTTCCTCTGTTTATACGTTCATAAGTAGGAGAGCTGGGACTTGGGTTCTTAAGCACTGAGCAGGTATCTTGTCTGCAGATGATTGATAGCAGCATTCTGGCGTGGGCTTTTTTGGGTTGGGTGCACACACGGTCATATTTTTATACCGTTTTGTAGCTTGCTATATTCATGAACCCACTTGAAGATGGGCATGAAGAGCCAAACAGATGATCTCCCAGCCTCATTTGGATCAGGTGGAGCCTGACTTTGCTCCCAATGGACAAAAGAGCCTGAATTAAATGGAAAGGTCTAGAAAGCAGCTTCTTCAGGGCAGGCCACGTGGTCACTTACCAGGACAGAGGCTGAGCCTTGTGTGTGTCCCCAGAGCTTACTCCTAAAAGCCCTGGAGTGGCACTGGGGAACCACACCCCAACTGAGTCTCAATAGTAGTGGAGTTGCGGTGCCCTGGCCACCCAAGAGAGCTGCTCTTCCTAGGCTCCTTCTCCTCAGCATCTTCATTTCCTCAGGAGAGGAGTCCAGTCATGAACATCATGTTTTTTTGTTTTTCCCTTTCTGTAAAGCTTATTTTCTTCTAGTTTTTACAAAAATGTAAATCATTCTGGAAAATGAGAATGGCAAGGAGAAAATACTCCAGAGCACCTGTGCCCCACAGCCTTTTCCTTCTGATGGCTGCTTCCTCATCCACAGAGAGGCCTTCTGGCCACCACAGGTCGAGGACTTTCCACACACAGGGGCTCAGTGGCTACCTGGATGTTTTACTGACATGTATTCTTAGAGGTAGAATTTTTAGAATAGGGTTCTTCTTAGAAGTGGAATCCACAGGGTCAGGATTTTTTGAAACATTTGACCAAATGGAAGAAGATTTCTATCAATGTATGTTCCTACCAGAGACATGAGGAATGATGACTTCCTGATGGCTAAGACAGGTGACGCCAGGTGATCTTCTTATCATTGAAAGAATCCACACAGATTATTAGAGTGGTGATTCTAGATGGGTGGCAACGGCCACTTAATGGCCGTTTTGAAATGGGGTGGTTATCTTCAGCTGTCTAAGTGATTTGGCGGTCAACTACTGCCATTTAAGGAGGAAGCTTTCCTGCCTCCTCCCAAACTTCAGTCCAGCAAGAAATTCATGTAGGTTAAAAACAAAAATGCAAATCACAACTACACTAAGATTCTATGTCACTCCAGTCAGAATAGCAAGGATCAAGAATACAAACAACAAATGCCAGTGAGGTTGTGGGGAGAAAGGAACACTGACACATTGTTGGTGGGACTGCAGACTACCACAACCACTGGAAAGCAGTTTGGAGATTGCTCAAAAACTAGAAATGGAACCACCATATGACCCAGCTATCCCACTCCTGGGTATTTTCCCCAAAGACCTAAAATTGGCATACTGTAACGATACAGCCACCTCAATGTTATAGCAGCACAATTCCCAGTAGTTAAATTATGGAAAGAACCTAGATGCCTGCCAGTAGATGAATGGATTAAAGAAACTGTGATATACACACATGATGGAGTTCTACTCAACCATTAAAAAGAATGCAATAATGGCATTTGCTGATAAATGGATGGAAATGGAGAATATCATGCTAAGTGACATAAGTCAAACTCAAACTCAAAGGTCGAATGCTTTCTCTCATATCGGAAGCTAGAATAAAATAATGGAAAGAGGGTAGGATAGGATAACATAAAGAACCAATCAAATATAAATTAATAGATGAGCTAAAGGAAGTCTGGTTTAGTAGAGGAAGGATAAGGCGGGGAGGGCAGGAGGGAAAAGGGAGGATCATGAACTTATATCGATTTCCATGCATGTATGAGTGTGTTGGGAAGAACCCAACTACTATGTATAACTGTTAAGCTCTAATAAAGAAAAAAATGTGGAGGGGGGCAGTGGGGGAACTATCTTGGGATCCATAGGAAAAGTTTCAGGACAAATTAAAAGGTTAAGAGGAGGGCTGGGGACATAACTCAAAAAGATTAAAAGAGACATGAGTTTGTGATCAGCTGCTCAGAAAGGCCCGGAGCTGATTTCAGGGTACAATAGGCCCTGGAACGGAGGGAAGAAGGGAGTGGGTGTGGCCAGGAACTGAGTGACAGGCCTCAGCCCCGCCCCCAGAGCCAAAAGCTCAGGCTCCTCCTTTTGAGGCCGACAAGTAGGTACAAAAGAGGACTCCTATCATGTGCAAGGCAGACACAGGATTTGAAATGCCATAGCACCGATGTGGGGGCATCTAGGGCTATTCGTGTCTGAAAGTACAATTTGGGGCCACTGACTGGGCCTCCATTTTAGTTAATGAATAGGTAATCACTCCATTTCATGCCACAGAAATAATTTTAAGTTGTTAATAAGAATTACATTTCAAAAGATAGTTGACTTATTCAAAGAATTCCATACCAGGAAAAATATCATTTAGAAGTAAAATATTTCTTGGGAGAAAAAATAAAATGCCATCTAAGCCATCGTGCTCATATAATTGGGCTCAACATTTGTCTCTCTGCTCCCTGATGGCTAAAGGGAAATGGGAAATACTAGTTAACATAAATTTTACCTTTCTTACCCGGAAAAAAAAAAATCATCCTAGTATCCCTGGGACAAAATAAAGCTTTCATTAACCTCTCTTTAAAAAACAAAGAACAAACAAACACCCCCCCCCAAAAAAAAACTTCTATAATTTTTGATCCCAGAAATGAATACTATTTTATATCTAAATGCAGTGTCTTGTCTTTGAACTTTGAAAATGTTAAAAAAAATTTCAGAAGTGCAAATACTGGGCAAAAAAAAATTCTACGTTGTACAAGTTTTAACAAGTTTGTTTGGTTTGCAATTTTAACAAGTGGGTCATCATTTTGGAAAATACCAGTCAATATGGTGATGATACTTTTGATGCTTGAATCACCGGCATTTGTAGCTAGTGATTCTTGCAGCCCTGCCTCCCATGATAAGAATATTCAGTTTGTCAAGAAAGGAAAAGATAGTTTTTCTCCCCTAAACTTGTATTTTAAATGTCAAATATTAGGTTGAATCATGTAAAATTACCATCACATATAGATGGAACAAGTTTCTGCAATTTCATGTGGTTCAGCTTAATATTGAATATTGTTTGCTTCTGAATCCAAATCTAATTAGTCTATGTAAGCATGTTACTACCACATACCTAAGCATAGACAGATTGAATATTAACTTATTGCATCTTATTTTTCATTTAAATTGCAGGTAGAACACTGTATGAGTTCTTGTGTTTTGCATGTAAATGGTCAATTTTATCACTGAGTTTGATTTAAAAATGGTCAAGGGGGCTTTAAAAATGCTTCTGGAAAGGGAGTTTGGGTTTGAGAGGGCTGAGAAGTTTGGCTTCTTAAGACTGGACTCACAGCATCCTGTTCTGTACAAATGTGCTATTGGGAAGAACTTGGACATGTTCATTTACAAGTAGCAAGTATCTCCCTACTGAGTTCTTTGGGGCTTCTAAAACCAGGGTAGGGAAAACACGGGGGAGCATCTATCTACTTTGTGCCCAATACCTTTTTTGTGTGAGATATTGAGGCTCCATCTCTGGACCTTGCATATGCTAGGCTAGCACTCTATCACTGAGCTATATCCACAGTCCTGTGCCCAGTACTTAAGAGGCATCATCTCCCCTGATCCTCACAGCACCTCTACAGTAAGGTAAGCCTATTCATAATCTGCAAACTAAAAATTGAGGATTATAGCAAGTCTTAATAGGTTCAGGCTGCTATAACACAATACCTTAGCCTGGGTGGCTTTATAAACCACAGAAATTTCTTTCTCACAGTTCCAGAGGTTGGGAAGTCCCAGATCAAAGTGCCTGTAGATTTGATATCTGGTGAGGACTTGTGCCCTGGTTCACAGATGGTGACTTTCACTGTGACCTCATGTGGTGGGAGGGGTGAGGGAGCTCTGAGTCTCTTTAATAGTGAGACTGCCCTGTTCATGGGCCTTCTGGCAGCATAATCTGATTATCTCGTGGTGGTAATCATCATTCAAAATTTATCAACATTAATTTTTTTTTCTATTGGAAATTGAACCCAGGGGCACATTACCACTGAGCTCAGGCCCTTGTTAAATTTTTAAATTTGAGACAGGGTCTCACTAAGTTGCTTAGGGCCTAATTAATTTGCTTAGACTGATCTTCAACTTTTGATCCTCCTGCCTCAGCCTCCTGAGTTCCTGGCATTACAGGCATGCACCACTGTGCTTGGTTCAACATGAATTTTTGAGGGGGACACGAACATTCAGACTAAAGTAGAATGGTCAGGATACTTGCTCAAGATTGCACAGTAAATAGAAGAGCTGGAGTGTGAGCTAATTTCTGTGGAAGTTTCCAGATGAAATATAAGGTGCCCAGTTAAGTTAGAATTCCAGAAAAATGAGGAATAATGTTTAGTATAAATATGCCCCCAATTGCATGGGACATACTTACATTAAAATATTATTTGTTGTCCTTCTAAATTTTCAAACAACTGGTTTTCGGGTCTTGTTAAATCTGGCAACTTCACTGTAAGGCCTATACCCTATTTATCTTGCTATTCTTATTTAGAACATTGATATCTTGATCTTTATTCAGAAATGTCTTTGGGACCCTAATGTGAATCACCCAAGGAGGCAGCAAGAAGTAAGAGCCTTTCTGAGGGGTCATGGGCCCTGGGGATCATGGGAGAGACCCACCTGTCCGGGTCACATTTTCTTTACCTGTGAATTGGAGAGTTGAGCTGAACCATCAGAAGGGTCAGAAAACAAATATACCATGTGTTGTGCACAGTTCTAGGCTCTTGGATGATGTACAAAACTTATGAAGCTCCCTGTTCTTGGGGAGGTTACATTTTAATGGGAGAGGGATAGACAATAAATAATAATAATAATAATGCCACCTACCATTTATTCAGCACCTACTGGGAGTCAGGTGATGGGAACTTTTTTTTTTTCCTTTTGTTTCCATCCTGTCCCATGTCCAGAGTTTGGCATGGGGCTGATGCACTGTTTAGCAGAGGTGGGTCCAGGTTTTGTGGGGCTGGGGATTCTCCTTAAGTATATATGATTACTAGGCCTTTGCCAGGTTCTTAAAAGGAGCCTGTGCAAGACAGGGGACTCCAAACTTAAGCTTCAATAGCTTTATCATAAATATGCCTCTGGGTTCAGTCATTCATTATTAAATGAACAAATAACCACATAAGGAAGTTTCTCCATTTTAACAACTGTAGATATCAAGGATCAGAGAGGTGAAGGGACTTACTCAAGTTCATACAATGGGAGGTGGCAGAGTGGATGGCGATGTGGTTCAATGAGGAGGGGAGAGACTGTGACGGTGGAAAGCCAGGTTTTGGATCAAGAAAGACTGGGTCAGAAGTTTTACTCTTGCTGGGTAGACTTGGCCAGATGGCTTAACCTCTGTGTGCCTCTGTGTCTTCATCAAGTGGTGAAAGCAGTCCTGTTCCTGTAGGATGACTGCAGATGACCAGCCAAGGCTCATTTGGAGCTTCCAGCTGTCAGTTCTTCCCTGCTCCAGGGGAAGGTGGGAGGTTCTTCGAGGGCTCTCAGGGCTGCTGCAGGACCTTGGAATATACACTGAGGACCTGTGGGGGCAGGGCGAGCACAGGCAGCCAAGGAGCAGCACAATTTCTAAATGACAGCTTTAGCCTCTTTTTCTGGAGGACACGGCCCAACCAGCTTCCTCCTCACTCCCTGGAAGCACCTGTTGGTGTCAGGAGGGGAAGGACAGGAAGGACAGGAGGCTCCTGCCAATGCTGGCATGTCCAACCCGGATATTTAGGAAAAAAATCCAGGACAAACACCATTAACAGTTTCTCTGAGTCTTGTGCAGGAGGAAACTGGAGGGGAGTGGAAGGGGAAAGTATTCTTTGTGAGTTCCCTGCCAGGTGCCTGGAGTTTATGAACATTTCATAATGGTTTTTAAAAACAACTTGAATACTTGCTGTGCATGACAGACACAGCTCAGCATGTTACCTACATTAACTCATTTAATGCTTACGACAACCCACCAACGTAATGACTTTCTCCATTTTACATACAGGGAGAGCCTAGGCACACAGGTTAAGTGCCCTGTTCAAGTTCACATAGCTGAGAGGGTGGTGGTGGGGCAAGCAGTCTGGCTTCTGCATCCACATGGGATTACACTTATCCAGCAGGTAGTACCATCCATGCCCCTTTATCAGATGGGAAAACTGAGGCTCCTTGAGGCCATGCCTGGGTCTCACAGTGAGTGGCAGAGACTGAATTCCAGCTCAGGGCTGCTTGACTCCAGATCCTCCAAAGCATTTTCTATTCTATCAAGTGGCCGCCCAGTCCGAGGCAGGATGTGAATTCTGTGTTCTTGTGGGATGTCTGGGGGGGATGTTCAAAGTTCAATTCTGGTCTCACCTTGACCCCAGTCTTAACAACCTTCACCCCAACTGGTGGCAGCTTCCAATTCAGTGGAAATCAGGCCTGGTGGTGTCAGAGACTGATGACCCTCAGGCGCAGCACTGTTAAGGTTAATGAGAAGATGGAGTAGCTGTGCGAGGCCTGGGAGCCTCCGGCTGTCCTGGATGCCTGTCGGGGACAGCAAACTCCTACTGCCACCTCTGAGTCCTAGTAAGTGAGTGATGCGGACCAGGCCTTTCCAACACGCCTTCTCTGGAAGTGTCCGAGTGGCTGTGGGGCTGGGACTGGTTCCCTGGAGGCCATGGCCTCTGTTTGAGCCTCTGTCCACCACTGAACGGCTTCATGACCCTGGTCAAGCCATTCTTTGAACTTTGGTTTGATAACAACAGTTCCTACTCCAGGGCCATTTTGAGGACCCAATGAAATGACACTGTGGAGAGCCCAGCACTGGACTTAGCATCTAGTAGAGGTTCGATAAACATTTCTGTCTCTTGTTTTCAGGGCCTCAGGGTTGTTTTCTTTTCCCTTCTGCTCCTCCCTCCTTCTTTTAAAAATCGTTGTTAAATGGAACATAAAAATTACCATTTTGATCATATCTAAGCGCACAGGTCAGGGGCCTTAAGTCCATTCACATTGTTCTGCCACCATCCCCACTGCCCAACTCTGGAACTTCTCCATCCTCCCATATGGAAATGGTACCCATGAAACACTACATCCAACTCCCCCTCCCCAGCCCTGGGCAACTCACCACCATTCCGCTTTCCATCTCTGAATTTGACCTTTCCATACCTTACTCTTGTGGAATCCCACAAAATCCTTTTGTGACTGGCTTATTTCACTTGGTCCTGGAGCCCTCCCTGTGGAGACTAGCCAGCCACTCACCCTGGGAAGGCTCCTTTCTGAGGGTGGAGGAAGCAGGCTTATTTCTAATTTTTTTGGCCTGACCACTGCTTATGACTCTGGGCAGTGGGATCGCCAAGCAGAGCTGCTGACAGAATCCCTCAGCAGCTGTCTCCTTGGCCTGGTCATGAGGTGATTCTTCCAGAAGACAGTCTTAGTTTCAGGAGGAAACTTGGCCTTGAGAGTTGCATCCACACACTGAATCCCAGCTCTGCCTCTTCCCGTGCCATCCCTTGGCAAGGGGCTCAACCTCACTGAGCCTTGTTCTCCACACCTATGTAATGAAAATAACAGTAGTCCCTGTCTCAAAGAGTGACTCTGTAGATACACAGAGAGGATGCACACGCAGAGCTGGGCCCAGTAGAACGGTCAAGATGCCCTCTCTGGTGACAGCTCAGAAGACTGGCTTGGGGAAGGCAGGATAAAGCCCCTGGCTATGTCATGCTCACTGCTCTCCATCTCTCTGCCCCTCTCATCCAGCATCTGATCTTTCAGGCAGTTTGGAAATGGTCCTTCAGGGTATTTTAATAAGAAATAAAATCCCTTCTGGGAGTTTGGCAGATGGGTTGCCTTTGGGACATTCTGTCTTGACTCCAGCACAGCAGTTGTTCCCTGGTGACTGGACAGCCCCCTCCTGCTGCCCTTCTGGTGTTTTCCAGCCTGGATGCTTGCTCTCACCTGGCCTCTGTGTGCTGCGGGCACGCACTGGGGCTGTGGGAGCAGCTCGCCCCTCTCCGCTTTTCCTTTTAAACCTCCCTTTTGTTCTGCAAGGGCTGCCCAAGACTCTGGGAAGACCATTTCCAGTGTAGCGGATGTAACTAAGAGCCTGCAGGTGCGGGCGGCGGCTGGAGGTCATTATCTTCAGATGGCTCCCAGGCCAGCGCCTCGCACGCGGAGTATCGCCTGGGCATCCTCTGAAATGCAGGCCCTGAGGAGTTTACCTGGGGTTGGACAGTGCTGACCAGCTCCCCGGTGGCGCCCGTGCTGCTGGTCTGGCAGCCACACTTACATCAAGGCTGTTTTCCTGGTCCTTCAAGTCTGGTGGCCCTGGGGTTTGCAGCAGGCTGCTGGTGGCCGGCCGTGCCCCCGGCCAGCGGTGCCCGCCCCGGCTACTCGCGCTGCGGGTCCTTCCTTCTCACCCCTTCCTCACTCTGTTATGCATCCCAATTCCTGTTTCTACAGCAACGACTCCCAAAGCCTGCCCTCGGCCCTCAGCTGTATTTCTAAACTCAATTACTTTCTGAGAAATAAGGCTTTTTCATTTAACGATAATAAGAGTAATATTCACCCATTATGGGAAACTTGGAAATCATTGAAAAATGTATGGGAGAAAATGAGAACGATCCAGAACCCTCTAGCCCAAGGAGTACTATTGCTGAGATTTTATTAATTTATTTATGGTACTGGGGATTGTGCCCAGGGGTGCTCTACCACTGAGCCACATCCCCTGCCTTTTCTTTTCTTTTTCTTTCTTTCTTTTCTTTCTTTCTTTTTTTTTTTTTTTTTAAATTTTGAGACAAGGTCTCATTAAGTTGCTTAGGGTCTTGATAAATTGCTGAGGTTGGCTTCACATTTACAACCCTCCTGCCTCAGGAGGAGGATTACAGTCAACCGGGATTACAGTCAACTGGGATTACAGACATACACCATCATGCCCAGTTTATTGCTGAGATTTTGATATATTCATTTCAATTATCTTTTCTTGTGTATTTATATATTTTAAAACATTATTGTGTATATATACCACAGTTTCTTTATCCATTCATCTGTTGAAGGGCATCTAGGTTGGTTCCACAATCTAGCTATTGTGAACTGAGCTGCTATAAACATTGATGTGGCTGTGTTACTGTAGTTTGCTGATTTTAAGTCCTTTGGGCATAAACTGAGGAGTGGGATAACTGGGTCAAAAGGTGGGTCCATTCCAAGTTTTCTGAGGATTCTCTACACTGCTTTTCAGAGTGGCTGCACCAAATTGCAATTCCACCAGCCATGTAAAAGTGTGCCTTTTCCCCACATCCATGCCAACATCTATTATTGTTTGTGTTTTTGATAATAGCCATTCTAATTGTAGTAAGATGAAATCTTAGAGTTGTTTTAATTTGCGTTTCTCTAATTACTAGAGATGTTCAACTGGGGTATATATACACAATGTAATATTATTCAGCCATAAAGAAGAATAACATTATGGCATCTGCAAATAAGTGGATGGAATTGGAGAATATCATGCTAAGTGAAATAAGTCAATTCCCCAAAAAACCAAAGGTTCAATGTTTTCCCTTATCAGGGAAACACCACTTATCAGTGGATGATGATATATAATGGGGAGGTGAGAGAAGAATAGAGGAACTTTAGATTATGCAGAAGGAAATGAGGGGGAGGGGGTATGAAAAATGATGGAATGAGACAGTATTACCCTATGTACATGTATGATTACACAAATGGTATGAATCTACATTGGGTACAACCATAGAAATGAAATGATGTACCCCATTTGTGTACAATGAATCAAAATGCAGTCTGTAAAAAATTTTTAAAAAAAATTTAAAAAATTATTGAAATAATAGAAAATGAAGTATGAACAGTGCTTTTCTTTATAAAAGGTACTTATAGCATTTTATATGTGCTATATCTTGATTTTTTTGTTACTGGTTTTCTGAAATATGTAAAAATGACTAAATATTTGAAAGATACTAGTGATCATTACTGTTGATTGAATGTTTAAGATGTGAGGCCCTGGGGTAGATGTATACTTATTATTTCAAAATGATATTTGTTGTAACTGCTCTTCTACATAAATAATGCTGTAATGAACATCTTTTTTGAAATTTTTTAAAATTTGTTGATGGACCTTTATTTAATTTGTTTATTTATATGTGGTGCTGAGGATGGAACCCAGTGCCTCACACATGCTAGGCAAGTGCTCTACCACTGAGCCACAACCCCAGCCCCTGTAATGAACATTTCGTGTGCGAGTTTTTATCTTATTTTTTCCTTGGATCATGGGTTGGCAAACTTTCTGTAAAGACCAGATAATAAATATTTTATGTTTAGCAGGCCATCTCTGTCATCGCCATTGAAGCACAAAAACAGTTATAAACTAAAGATTGTGGCTGTGTGCCAAGACAAGTTTATTTACAAAAACAGGTGACTGGAGGGAATCAGTCTATGGCTTGTAGTTTGCTGATCCCTCTTTACACTAGGATCCATCAGGGGTTAGAAAATTTCCTTCAATCAAAGGCAGATGGAAAATACTTTCAGCTGTGCCAAATGCAGTCTCTGCCATTATTGTGATCCCTTCCTCTTCTTTCCCCTCCTTTTTCTTCTCCTCTTTCATCCTCTTCTTTCCAGGTCTTCATTCTCCTTCATTTTCTTTTTCCTTATTTTCTCTTCTCATCGTCCCTTCTTAGTCTTTTTACCTTAAAAAAAAAAAAAAGTAGCTGGACGCGGTGGCACACACCTGTAATCCCAGTGACTCAGGAGGCTGAGAAAGGAGGATCTGGAGTCAAAGCCAGCCCCAGCAACTCAGTGAGACCCTCTCTCTAAATTAAAAAAAAAGGGGGGGATGGGAGATGTGGCTCAGTGGTTAAGTGCCTCTAGGTTCAATCCCTGGTCCAAAAAAAGAGTTAAAACCTATACAACACTGGACCCTTGCTCCCCCCTGGACAAGATAAGTTGAGTTCCTGATAGTGGTGGGGTGCGGTTTTGAAGTCTCCCCATACGTGTGATTGGATCACTTTCTGGTTTGGCTGAGGTTCCAATGCCCACAACACTGGATGGTTCCTTGACTCAGTCTTGACTAATTCAGTAGGTGAGGATATTTCATTTTAGTTCACATTGCTTTGATGGCTAACTGGCTGGCCATTTTTCTCATTAATTTTCCATTTATATTTCCCATTCTGTGAATTTTTTGTGTTCTTTGTTCATTGAAATTGTTTTTCTTTCTGATTTCGCATGCTTTTCATAAAGGATTTTAAGTCTTGTCTTATGTTTTGCAATTATTTCCCCCAGTCTTTTATTTTGCCTTTTAATTGTATTTATAATTATGTGGATGAATAGAAGTGCTTAATTTTTATCCACCTTTTCCTTTGAGTTCCTGTTCCTCCTTGAAACATTCCCATTTGGTTTTTGTGACCTCTGTGTAACCTAATTTGCTCTCAGCTTCTCTATATCCCGTAAACAGTTTAGGGATGTGGTAGAGAAATGTCTGAGTTATAAACGCTTTCCTTCCCTGTCTTCATTTCTTCATTCCTCACAGAAAATCTGATAAATAGTGGTTTAAAGTAGTGATTATAAAGCTTTAGCATTTATCAGAATCACTTGGAGGCCCTGGATTCAAGCCCTAGCACTTAGGAAAAAAAAAAAAAAATCACCTGGGGCATTGGTAAAACTCAGATTGCAGGGTTCCCCCACCAAAGCTTTAGGTTCTGTAGGACTAAGGTTGAGCTTGGGAATACGCACTTCACTTCTGTTCCCACCTGGTGCTGACGCTGCTGGTCTGGGAACACACCTGGAGAACCATTGGCTTAAGCAGTTGAGACACTAGATTATCTCACAGAACAAACAGTTCAAGATGTTGGAGATCCCAGGGCTGGTTTCGCATCTCAATGATGTAAGGCTCCCAGCTCTTTACTGTTCTCAGCCTTTTCCTCAGACTAGCAAGATGGCTGCCTCAATTCCAAGCAACTCATGTAAACACCAGCATTTTAAGAGGAGGAAGGTGGAGGCTTGCCTTTTAACAGGAATGGGCATATGGCTGCCTTGACCAAAACCTGCACACAAATACCTCATAAGAAGGGATGATAGATTTTGGTTGGCATACAGACTCTGCTCCCTCAGGGCTGCCCAGAATTAGTTGAAAGGTGGATGATCCAGGCCCTTTGACCCTCAGGTCTAGTGACCTGTCCTCTCTCAGGATTTTTTTTTTTTTTGTCCTGAGAATTGAACCCAAGGGTGCTTTACCACTGAGCCATATCCTCAGCCCTGTTTAATTTAATTTTAATACTTTATTTAGAGACAGGGTCTCACTAAGTTTCTTAGGGCCTTGCTAAGTTGCCAAGGCTGGTTTTTTTTTTTTTTTTTTTTTTTCTTAAATTTATTTTTATTGTAAACAAATGGGATACATGTTGTTTCTGTTTGTACATGAAGTAAAGGCATACCATTTGTGTAATCATACATCTACACAGGGTAATGGTGTTTGATTCATTCTGTTATTTTTTCCTTCCCCCCACCCCTCCCACCCCTCTTTTCCCTCTATACAGTCCCTCCTTCCTCCATTCTTGCCCCATCCCACCCCCCATTATGTGTCATCATAGGCTTATCAATGAGATCATTCGTCCTTTGGTTTTTTTGAGATTGGCTTATCTCACTTAGCATGATATTCTCCAATTTCATCCATTTGCCTGCAAATGCCATAATTTTACTATTCTTTATAGCTGAGTAATATTCCATTGTATATATATACCACAGTTTCTTTATCCATTCATCAATTGAAGGACATCTATGTTGGTTCCACAATCTGGCTATTGTGAATTGAGTAGCTATGAGCATTGATGTGGCTGCATCTCTGTAGTATGCTGATTTTAAGTCCTTTGGGTATAGGCCAAGGAGTGGGATAGCTGGGTCAAATGGTGGTTCCATTTCAAGGTTTCTAAGGAATCTCCACACTGCTTTCCAGAGTGGCTACACTAATTTGCAACCCCACCACCAAGGCTGGTTTTGAACTTGTGATTCTCCTGCCTCAGCCTCCCGAGTTGTTGAGGATTATAGACGTGTACCACCACACCCAGCTCAGAATGTCTTTAAGAAGGACCCAGTGTCAAGTTAGCTTGACCTGGAAGCTGGTTTTGATCTTGGTTTCACTGAAGTAATTGAATTTCTGCCTTGTTTCCTGGTCCAAAGGTTGGACTGGTCCCCTGTTCAGGTATTTGGATACTTTCTTAGCTGAATTCCTTACTAAATGACTGGCCTGGGTCTCTCTGAGTTAGAAAAACATTGGCCTGGTGCTGTGTTGATAGTCATGTTAAGCACCACCTGCCTGGATTCCCCAAGAAGTGCCTTAGCTCCCTCTAGCCTCCTCCTGCCCTAGAGCAGAGGACGCAAGTGGGGCCAGGAGTCTGAAGGTTTACTTGGGTCAACTGGGTGCTTCATTCTGCCTGCTGATCCAGGGCTCTTCTGTTGTTCATTTGTGGAGTTTGAATGATTGCCAACCTTCCTGGGAAGGTCAGGGTGGCTCCACTGACTCCCTCTGGGATGGGAATTGGGAGGAAGTAGTTTCTACCTTGGTAGGAAATACCAAGGGCTGGAGAAGTGGGCCACAGCAGTGTCTGTAAATGCCCAGGTGTAGATGCCGGAGAGAATGAGGTCACCTATTACCAGAGGGGTCACAGGTGGCTTATCAGTTAGGATTTCTAATAGTCCTAAGTGAAGAAAACTGGACTCAAACTGGTTTAGATAGAAAAGCTAACTGGGAAGTCCAGGGTACAGCTGGCTTCAAGCATGGCCCATCACGTCTTTCCAGGGGTGTGGCTAGGATCCAGTGCTTTCCATCTTCAGGTTGGTGTCTTCTGGGTTCATTTTCTTCTCAAATGGCTCTGCCCTCCTGGTTGCAGGAGCTCTGGGGGCTACATCCTTCCCATTTTCTTTCCAGAGGAGAAAGAAAATCTACATTCCTGACAGTACAAAGGAAAGTCCCAGAAATGAGGCGTGCTAGCCCCAATTAGCCTGATGTGTTTTGTGGCCCTTCCCTGAAAACAACCCTGGGCACCAGGGAAATGTGGTGTGTGGACTGGTCAAGGGTTGGGTCATAGGAGTCAACCCTAGAATTGGAAGAATCAACCCTAACCAAACTGCCTGGCTGAAAACAGGGTGAGAGTACTTCCTTGAGGGTGCTGGAGGTGGGGATCACCCCACAAATGTCCACTCCACTGGACTAGGGGGAGTCACAACTGAATGCTCATGACAATGGATATTGTGATCTGAATACTTATGATCAATGGGATGAGAGGAAGGGGTGGCTAGGGACGGCCTGGCCACCAGGAATGTGGCGTGGACTGGTCAGGCCAGCAGAGTGGACCAGGGACTGACGGGCACCTGGCTCTGGTCTTTCTGCTCTCCAGGCTCTGCCCCAGCTTAGTTTGCAGATCTAGTACCAGGTCATCTAGTTGGGGGTCTCAATGCCTCCAAGGCTGCCCCCAAGCTGTAGGTAGCTCTTCCAGACCTGGGATGAAAGTGACATCGTCCTACTCGGAGAACAGGACTCAGTCAACCCGCGTGTTTATTCTTTTGGCAATAAAGATGCTGTTTGGAACATTCATTGCCACTCAGGACAATGCCTCCTTCAACAGTCCTTTGGGCTTCCTGCCCTTGTTATTTTCTGTAACTCAAATATAATTTGTCAGCCCCATGTGAGATATTGCAGCTTGAATTTAGTCCCGGAAAGAAAAAAGGAAAAAAAAAGTCTGTGGCCACAGATGCATTTCAATGTTTTCTATCATCAGAAGACAAAACCAATATAAAGCTAATATTTTTCCTTGTAGGGCCAAGGACAGCATCCAAGTTATAAATCAGTATTTCTCAGGTGCCTGTTGATGTCAATTCTTTTTGCTACCTTTATGACTTTTTCCCCTAATTATCATAGTCACCATTGTGTTTAGGCTTGGGAGCCTCCTAAACCCTTTTGGAATCAGTCAGAGTAAATTCAAGGGAAATACATAAATAACATGTGATTTTTTTGGTTTGTTTTTCCTTATGCCTTTTTTTGTTTTCCCCCAGCATGGAAGAGAAAAATGTATAATACACACATAAACTTGGTCTGATTAAGATCAATGAAGTCCTCTCATTTACTCTGCTTCTGTCTTTGTTCCCCTCCCTCCCACCCCCACCTCCCCTCCCTCTCCTTCCATTGTGAAAAAAGTGTTTGATCCTCTTTCTGAAGTGGAAGGAGCAATGCTGGAAGCTCAGAAGTGGCTGGTAGAACATGCCTGTTTCTTGACTTCCTCTGGGGTGGAAATTCACTTAAAACTTGCAGTTTCCAAAGTGGCTGCCAAAGCCACAGGGCTGGGAGGGAGGAGGGGACGGCAGGATCTTGAAGGACAGGCTGGAGCCAGGCAGTGGGGGTGGGGAGCAGGCTGCCTCCAGAGCCCATCCCTTGAGAATATCCTCTAGGCCTAAAAGGGAGTGTGAGTGAACTGATAAGAGGCCCAGTCTGAGCCTCTGACTGCAGCAGGGAGTGAGCTGTCCCTGTCCCCTGAAACTCGCTGAAGGAGCTGGGGGTGCAGTTTAGTGGTGGAGTGCTTACCCTGGGTTCAGTCCCTAGCGCCTCAAAAACTAACACCCCACAGAAGCTGCCCCTTTCCTTCATTAAGTGCAGTCTCCACTTACAAAGCTCTCTGTCATCTGGATGCACCCTACCTGTCCTCTGTCACCATTAGTCCCCAGTAACACGCCTGGCTTCCTTCTCTTCTCCCAAGACATGCACACACGTGCTTGTCATTGGATCTGAGCAGAAGATGTGAACTTGAGTGCTCCATCCATTTCCTGCTGTTCTGGATCTTGGGGCCAGTCATATCACTCTTCTCAGCCTTGGGGTCCCTTTAAGCAAAGCAACTAGTGGATGTTTCCTGCATTCCGACAGCGCCTCATCTGTTTCCACCCATACCATCTCTTTGGTGAATGTGAGTTGATTTCCTCTGCGAACATCCCCACCTCACTTGTGGTCCCTGGACCCTTGGGTAGAATTAGTTCTGCTCCCAGATTAGCAGCAAGACCTCTGGTCAAGCCTGAGATTAAAGAATGCAACACAGGGTGTCCCCTGCACCTGCCCCACTCTATTGGGTCCCCATTGGGCAGGGGATCAAAGCTGGTCCCAGTGAGTGAATCTTAGGATTCCTGCTGGAAGTGCTGGACCCAGACTCTGGTACCTTTTGGCTGGATTTGGTCTGGAAGGATGTGGTTGCCAATAACTGAGCTCAAGGATCAGGCCCGGGAATGAGCATTCTGAAGGAGGAGAGCGGAGTTGGGGGAGAAAGCTACCTGGTCCCAGTGAGTGCTAGGTGCTGTTTCCCATGCCTGGGATGACTGCTACCTGGCTTCCTTCTGTTCCTCTGTCCACATCCTTCCCGATCTTTTAGGCCAGCAATGCGGCTACCTGCTGTGGGACCCTCCAGCCCTCATTGGCCCCCACTGCTCAGGACAGTGACAGATCAACTCCAGGTTATCTTGGGCCCAGTGAGTCTCCCAGGTCGGCCTCTGGGAAGCCCTGGAGCAACAGAAAATGTTAACTGTATAACATCCTTATGGACCGGTCTTTGCAGAGATTTTGTTTTTGAAGCATTTAATGTCTTCAGGCCCACAGAAGGCAGGTAGGGCCAAGGAAACAGCAGTGGCTTTTGATCCCAAGCCTGGCACTGCCCATACAGCCTGGGCAGGCCATCTATGTTTTATTGGCTCCCCTTTGCTCAACCATGACCTGAGGTTAAGCTGTTTCCCACATGTGCTCCTATTTATCGAAGCGATTGGAACAGAGGTACTGGGGGATGTGTACCCCCATCCACCTCCCTGGTGCTGCTGGAGGCAGGAGATCGCGGAGAGATTCATACACTGGGGATTGGAATATCTGGGGACAACCAGCATCCTAGTTTACATCCATGATACTATCCTAGAGTCCTCTCCCTTGCGGTGGGCCCAAGCTGTAGTAAATGACTAAATAGTTCAGCCGAGTTTCATTGTGGTATGACAGTGGACATGTCCAAGTCCCACGCCAGATGTGGCCACCTCCAGGAAGGCTTCTCTAGTCCTCAGCACTGGAACACACCTGTTAGTTCTAATGCCGCTCCCCAGCGTCAGCCAACTGACTCTGGTGTGGAAAACAGCACAGCAGGCTCTCGGTGATGGTGACGTTTGCTGAACAAGCTAAATGCATAAATTCCCATCAGTTCAGCAAGGCAAAAGAAACAGGGAATGAGCCCTCAAGGCTGCAGCAGGGGAGGGACCCAGAAAGGAGCCTGGAAAACCCACAGCTGACTCCAGATGATGGAAAGCAGCCCTGATTTCTCCTTTCTCCTTTCAGTTTTCTTTTTTTTCCAGCAGAGTCAGTGAGCACTTGGACTGGAACTTAGATCTGGGTTCAAGTCCTAACTCTTATACCTACAAGCTGAACAGCCTTAAGCAAGTTACTTACCCTCTCTGAGCCATGAGAATGCAGCCAGGTTTGCTTTCATTCGGACTTTGCTCAGATGCAGTCTTCCTTGGAGCCCCTTGTGCCCCTTTGAAGCCTGCCTCTTCCCTCCAGGCTGCCAGCCATTTACACATCTGAGAAATATGCTAGCCCATGGAAACACACGGCCTCCCATCTGCCTGCTCCTCACGCAGGGGATTAAAATCTGTCTCATTTTCCCAGTTTGGAATGCTGGGTATTTGGTCAAGGATTCAGCTTCCTTTTTTTATGAGGCTTTAAGAAAACCCGAATTAAACCCTGATTTGTTTTTAAAGATCAGAATTCTTAATCTTTCAGTATTTGGCTCATTTTCTTTCCAGGCTTAGAGAGCAACATTAAACAGACTCTGTTTCTTCGCATACTCTGCGTTTTCTCTGGTGCGTTGGGGGTTGGTGCTGGTGGTGGGGAAGGGCAACATTGCTTCATAAGACAAACATCTGGAGATCGCCAGGAGTCTTGCTATACCACTTGAGCTTGCTGGGTGATCTTGGCCTAGCCTCTTGACTTCTCTGGGCTTTCATGTCCCCATCTGGAGAGTGAAGGTGGGGGGAGGGCATCAAGGCCTGTGCACTCTTTTAGAATTGCCATATTTCAAATGGGGACTCAGGGGAAGGGACTTACCTAAGGGGATGTAGCTACTTAATAGAACCCAGGGCCCTGGTTTCTTTTTTTCTATTTTTCTTTTTTTTCCCTAGTAAATATGATTGCTTTTTTATTTTTTATTCTTTTTAGTTATACATGACAGTAGAGTGTATTTTGACATATTATACAAACATGAAGTATAAATTCCCATTCTTGTGGTTGTATGTGACGTGGAGTTACACTGGTGGTGTATTCATATATAAACATAGAAAAGTTATGTATGATTCATTCCACTGTCTCTCCTATGCCCATCCGCCTCCCTTCCTTTCATTTCCCTTTGTCCAATCCAAAGTACTTCTGTTCTTCCCTTAGCACCCCCTTCCATTGTGTGTTAGCATGTGTTTATGAGAGAGAACATTCCACCTTTGTTTTTCTGGGACTGACTTATTTCACTTAGCATGACAATCTCCAGTTCCATTCATTTACTGGCAAAAGTCATAAAGTCTTTATGGCCGAGTAATATTCCATTGTGTTTATGTACCACATTTTCTTCATCCATTCATCTGTTGAAGGTCACCTAGGTTGGTTCCATAGTTTAGCTATTGTGAGTTGAGCTGCTGTAAACATTGAGGTGGCTGTGTCCCTGACGTGTGCTGATTTTAAGTCCTCTGGCTCTACACCAAGGAGTGGGATACCTGGGTCAAATGGTGGTTCCCTAGGGCCCTGGTTTCTGAGAGGATTTCTATTTCATGGGGAAACCCCATTTTTTTTTTTTTTTTTTTTCTGAGAAGAAAAATGGGACCAATATGCAATGGTTCCTGTATAATTATCAAGCCTCTTCCTTCATGGGGAGAGTTCAGTAGACTTCAAGATGAAATTTGTGTTTTAGGGGGTATGAAGAAGAAAGAAAATCTAGAAATGGGGAATTAAGACCCATGGACACTAATTCTGTTCTTTATTATTGGAGAGACCCAAAAGAAAAATCTGATTCAAATCAACATAGTGTAAAAGCCAGCAGCCCTCATGACATTCCCTCCAGCTTCTGAAGACGGCCTGTAGGGGGACAAACCACCTGCGTCTTCCCAGGACCAAAGGGTTTCCCGGGATGTGGTGCCAAAGCCTGGAAGGTGTGGGAAAGTCCCAGGTGAGCTGAGATGAAAGGGTCATTCTGATGGCCAGCTGGTGAGAGAAGAGAAAGGCCTCCCAGCCCGGGGAGCCCCTCCTCTACCTCCATGCTCCCAGTTTGGATTTATTTTGGTACCAGGGACTTAACCTTCTGAACCACACCCCCAGCCCTTTTAAGAAATATATTTTATTTAGAGACAGGGTCTCCCTGAGTTGCTTAAGGCCTTGCTAAGTTGCTGAGGCTGGCTTTGAACACATGATCCTCCTGCCTCAGCCTCCTGAGCCACTGGGATTATAGGTGTGCACTACCACACAGGGCCGCAGTTTAGATCTTAAGTGTCCCCCAGTGCCTATGTGGTGGAAGCTTGGTCCCCAGTCTGGTACTATTAGGAGGTGGAATCTAGTTGAGAGGCCCTCAGGTCATCGGGGTCATGCCTTCAAGGGAGATTGGGGACCCCAGTCCCTTCCTCTTTCTCCAAGGCCATGAGGGAAACTTACCTCAAATATTCCTGTTGTGATATGCTGCCCCAGGCCCCAAAGCAACAGGGCCAATTGATCTGGGACCCCTCAAAAGGTGGGCCAAAGCAAAGCTTTTCTAAGTTGATTATCTCAGGTATTTTGTTACAGGGATGGAAAGACATCTAACACATTACCATGCAACTTGGAGAGACTCGGGTCCTGTGAGCCTGTGTTCTCATCTGGCAATTGGATTTATCGATATTTTTTTTCTAAAATTTTTTCAAGTGTGAGAACCACTGTTTTGTTTTATTATGTAGTCAGTGGTGGGGATCAAACCCAGGACCTTGAGCATGCTAGGTGAACATTCTATCATAGAGCTACACCCCCAGCGCTGGAAATTGGATTTAAATGAGATAATTAGTGGTGCCTACTTCAACATCTGGCACAAAGTAATCACCCAATGAATGAATTGCTGGCTTTCAATGGGAGGGGGGCTTTCTCTCTCTCTTTTTTAAAATTGCAAGCATGTGGAAGTAGAGGTATGACAGTGTGTTTAAGAAAGGAATGTAAACCTTATTATCCCACTAGCTCAGGAAGCTGAGGCAGGAGGATTGTGAGTTCAAAGCCAGCTTCGGCAACTTAGCAAGGTGCTAAGCAACTCAGTGAGATCCTGTCTCTAAATAAAATACAAACTAGGACTGGGGGTGTGGCTCAGTGGTTAAGTGCCCCTGAGTTCAATCCTGGTATCAAAGAAAAAAAAAGGAATTTATAAAATCATGCAGTGTTTTCTTCAGATTTTTGTGCTTTGGGGTAACTTACCACACAGTGCCTCTTGCTGAATTCTTGGGCAAAGTAACCATGTTATCGCTACTTCCTCTTTACTAAAACTCCTAGCAAAGTCTTGGGTGAGCTCATGTGTTGGGGGGCAAATAGAGAGGTCCAACGCTAACCCTAAGTGGCGGGCTGGCACAGTAAAGGGCTGTTCTGTTAGAACTTTGTCTGGTACCCCAGATCTGCAGAACTCTGGCTGTCACCCTTATTTCCACCTGAGACAGGTGACCACCTGCCAAGGCTTTCCTGTGTCCTAGGTGAGAGTCCATGCTTGGCATCTCATGGGAGCTCAGTGACTATTTCAGTCCTGCCAGTTTGGGTTCACGTCTCAGAGGACTCTGAGGCTATCTAGGTCTTCCCGTGACACTCAAGGCTGGGTTCAACTCGGGTTTGGAGAGGGAGTGTCGGTTGGACGGGAAGCCAGCTTCCTTGATAGGGAACAGATGATTTTCCCTCAGAGACCTGGAAAGAAAGCCCCAAACCCTTGGCTCAAGAGCTTCTGAACTACCATACCACTGTTGGCAGCTGGGCTCTGGGTTTTAGCCAGCTTCAGTCAGTAAAGGTCAGAAACCCTGAAGATCAAAGTCAACTGCCCCCAGACCTCCCCAACGCGTGTATCCTGGGGTTCACAATTAGAGCCCTTCATCTCCATTTCTCTGCAAGTCAGCAACTGGTTGCTGTGGCTGGGAGCCACGCATCTCTGCAGGCTGTTTGGAGGGCCGGGAGTTAAGGTTTTGGCCTCCTGGCTTTCCCTAGAGGGTTTGAGTAGCCACAGGGGAACTGTTGCCTGGCCCTCGTGGACTGAGCACCTACTATGTGCCCAACATTATGTCTGTAGCTTTAGGTGCTTATCGCCATCTGGTGTGCTGTTTTACATAGTTGTGTGTTTCTGTCCATCTTCCCACTGTATTCAGGGGGAAGTGACGGTCTTCTTTAAGTCTGTATCCCTGCCCTTGGCTGTCTGGTACTTATCAGGTGCACAATAATTATTTGCTGGCTGGCTGACTGGAGCTCCAAGGGGTTGGGGAACCTGATTCATTCCACACAACTAGTGCAGAGAAAGTGGAGCCCAGTTGTATCTAACACCAAAATCTCAATCCCTGTGCCAAACTCATGATTAATCTAGAAATAAGACAGAGAAATAAGATGTATCCCTCCCTGTCAAAAGGTTTACTTACTTACTTATTTAAAAAGCCATTCTAAAAAATAGAACATTTGCGAAATGGGAAGAGGGGAGAAATCACCCACATATCACCACCCTAACAAATTACAAATACATTTTTTGTAATTCCTTTTATTTTTTTCTAGAGATGTTTAAAAAACTTATTAGTAGTCTTGCATACAAATTCACTTCCTAATCTTTGCCTTCCATTTCCCTTCCTTGTCTTCGTTATTCTCACTTTAAATGATCGTGTAATAAATCTTCATAAGCAGCGATGTCCCTGTAAACCATTCCCTATGGCTGAGACTTAGGCAGCTTCTATTAAAAGTTACATTGGGATAAGTGTCTTTGGGAATGAGCTTAATTCTGTATTTTGGGATCGTTTGTCATTAGTTTCTTAGAGTGAAATGATTGAGTGAAAAGAAATGTCTTTCCTAGAGAACTCTGGAATCTCTGAATAAGGAAGAGTCTCAGTCCTTAGGAATGTCTCCTCAGGAATGGGAACAATGGTTTATTGAAAAATATGACATCTTTAAACATTCCCAGTGGGACTCTCACCTACATGTTGGAATGTTGCCATGACAACAGAAGGGACTTGGTTTCACTAAAAACAGGCCCAAGGAACACCTCAGGGAGCTGGCAAGGAGAAGAAGCCATGCTTGCTCTACAGGGGAGATTTCCTAGGAAGGAAGGTTGAGTAATCTAAAGCAAAGCTGAAAGCAGTTTGAAATAGGTCTCCCTCAAATACATCTTATCCTGCCCTCCTGGCTTGGCAAACAGCATACAGATGAGACCCTTTTTCTAACATCAAGATCAGGACTACTGCCTGATAGTGCTATAATTGCTGCTGTCTTTTATATCAAAGCTACTTTTAAATCAGCATATTACAGTGATGCAATCACATCAATGTTTGTGGCAGCTCAATTCACAATAACTAAACTATGGAACCAATCTAGGTGCTCTTCAACAGATAAATGGATTAAAAAATGTGGCATACACACACACACACACACACACACACACACACACACATACACACACACAGTGGAATATTACTTAGCCTTAAAAAAGAATGGAATTATGGCATTTGCCGGTAAATGGATGGAGCTGGAGAATATCATGCTAAGCAAAATAAGCCAATCCCCAAAAACCAAAAGCCGAATATTTTCTCTGATATGTGGATGCTAATTCACAATGGGTGAGGCTAGGGAAGAATAGATTTACTTTAGATTATGTAGATGGGAGTGAAGGGAGGGGAGGGGGTATGGGGGTAGGAAAGAATGAATCAGACATTATTACCACATGTACATACATAACTATGACCGGTGGTATTCTACATCATGTATAACCAGAAGAATGAGAAATTATACTCCAGTATATATGATGTATCAAATTGCATTCCACTGTCATGTATAACCAAATAAAACAAAATTTTTTTAAAAATGTGAAAAAAATTATGAATTAAAAAAACCTACTTTTGGAACCAGGGCTGATGACTGAGAAGCAAGTAAAATCTCCTGATCTAATTCAAGGTGTGTGCGGATGGTAAAGGCATATCTCATGTGGTTCAAGAGGAGACAGAAATTTCAGCTCTGGCTGGGTGTCCACTTCCCTGTGTATACTGGGAGGGGCAGGCCATGGTGCTGGAAGCTTCTTTGGTCATTTTGTTTACTATATTTTCTGTTTAGTGAAATTGGTTCTTTGGTTCTTTTTCAAAGCTACTACATTGCCTTTTTTTTTTTTTTCAGGTTTAACTTTTATCTTTTTGGAGTAGGCAGTCATTTTATGGTTCTGTCTTGATAGTGCCAGAATCTGGAGTCCCTTGCATTTTCTTTTGTCCATTTTCCTACTGGCTTTCACTCATGATGTCATGCCTCCTTGTGTACTTGGTCATCTTTGAATGCAGAATTTGTGTTTGAAAAAAATATTTGTAGAAGTAACTTGAGGTCCAGAGTAATGTTGTCTTCCTCTAAAGAGGGCTTTAACCTTCTTTTTTGGGTGTCTAAGAGAACTAGACTATGAAGTAATATCCATACATATATATGTATGTGTATATATATATGCATGTGTATATATGTATGTGTATATATATGTGTGTGTATATATGTATGTGTATATATATGTATGTGTATATATATGTGTATATATATATGTATTGTATATATATGTATATGTATATATGTATGTGTATATATATATGTATGTGTATATTTATGTATGTGTGTATATATATATGTATGTGCGTATATATATATATATATATATATATATATATATAAAAATAATTTTTTTGGTATTAGAAATTAAACTCAGGGATATTTTACCACTGAGCTACATCCACAGACCTTTTTATTTTTTATTTTGAGATAAGCTCTTGCAAACTTGCTGAGGGTCTCAAGGCTGGCCTCAAATTTGTGATCTTCCTGCTCAGCCTCTCAAATCTCTGGGGGTTTATTGGCAAGTACCACTGTGCCCAGATGAGATGATTTGATCTAACTTGTGACTTGAAGTTCCTGGACTCTCGAATGTCTACAAACAGGATAGTAATCCTCACAAGAACTACTTTACTTCTGACTTGCTCTTTACCCTGGAATGTAGTTCTGGAGGTTTTGTGATTTTTTTTCCTTTTTTTTCCATCTGCGTCCTCTAAAATTTCTACATACTAATTGTATAACATTATTTTAAATTAGAACAAATAATAATGCAAACAAGGAATATAGTTGATATTGTTAGTCTGGTTTTGTTTTGTTTTGTTTTAGAACTAGGGATTGAACCCAGGGGTACTTAACCATTGAACTAAATCCCCAGCCCTTTTTATATTTTATTTAAAGAGAGGGTCTCACTGAGTTGCTTAAAGCCTCACTAAGTTGCTGAGGTTGGCTTCTAACTCGAGATCCTCCTGCCTCAGCCTCCCGAGCTGCTGGGATTACAGCATGTGCCACTGTGCCCAGCAGTCTGGTTTTTTTTTTTTTTTTTTTTCTTTTTGCATGTGAGAGAGCCTAACTAAGATGAGATCTCAATTATCTGCAGGTAATAGGTATGTGTGATTGATTACATTTGCCTAAAGAAGGGGTGTTAAGGAGACCCACCTCTATTTGAACCATGAACAAAATGCACAGAGGTTGCAGCCTGCTGCTCCCACTTGGTGACCTCAAGGCCTCCACCAAATTATCTGCGTAAATGACAAAAGTGCCCTATCCTTCCTATATAGCCCCACAGGTAGTAGACATCGCCACTCAATCCCAACACTTAATTTACATCTTCTCCATGTACACACTTTAAAAATCATTGGCCAAGTCGGGCATGGTGGTGCATGCCTGAAATCCCAATAGCTCAGGAGACAAGAAGATCCCAAGTTCAAAGCCAGCCTCAGCAACTTAGTTAGTCCTAAGCAACTTAGTGAGACCCTTTCTCATAAAATAAAAAGGCCTGGGGGTGTGCTCAGTGGTAAAGTGCCCTTGGATTCAAATCCTAGTACAAAAAAAAAATTAAAAAGGGAAAAAAAAAGAAAAAAAAAATCACTGGCTAATTCATGAACGGATACTATGGGATACTTTGAATGGACCACAATTTGTTTGATCATTCTTCTAATTTTGGATATTTAGGTATTTTCCCCTTATTATCAAATATTTATAATGAACATCTTGTGCCTAGCTCTCAGACAGAATTTTGAATTATCTCATTGGGGTAGATTTCAGTGGAACAAAGGGTGTGAACATTATCAGGATTTTTGATACATATTGTCAAATAAGTTTCTAGAAAATGTACTCTGATTAATATGCCCACCAGGAGCATGCAGGAGAGCTGGCTGTGTTCCTTACCAGCACCGAGTATATAATTAAAATAAAAGCCAGGGCTCTGGTGTACACCTGTCATCCCAGTGGCTGGAGGCTGAGGCAGTGAGCTGGTGGCTTCCTGGAGACAACTGAGGGCAACCCCAGGGCCAGGTCTTTCCTGAGGTGGAGCTCCTAAGCAATGTTGGGATGTTTCCTTTTCCTTTTGGCACTGGCGTTGACCTACAGAAGAGCAGCTCTCATTGACCCAAACCCCTGCATTTGACCTTGAGCTAGAGAACTTAAAATGAATTTGCATAATGCTTCCCACTTCCCAGGACCTCATCTCCCCTCATGACAGATGTGAGGAGCTTGTTTTTCTGACCTTGACCTCGTAGACTTCAGGCACATGTGCTGGAGCAGAATAAGGAACGGCCTGGATGCGGGAGGCCTGGGTTCCTGTCCTGATTCTGCCACTGATTGGTTTTGGGCTGGTCTTTGTCCTTTGTGTCCAGTTCCCTCTGGGGACTGGATGATCTTCTAGCTGCAACATTCTAACCATTGTGCCCCTTTTGAGTCCTAATAATGGCCACCAGAATGTGGGCCGTCAAGGTCATCTAACATGGAAACTCCTGACATTCCTGTTCCCTAAGCTGATGAAGAGGAGGATGGTGGCATTTACTGAGCACAAGCATTGTGCTAAAGGCTTTACACATGTCACCTTGCTGAACTGCCACAAAACCCCTCTGAGGAAGGGGCTGTTACTGTCCCATTATACAGATGAGGAAAGGGAAGCAGAGTGATTAATCAGGATCCAGGCAGGCTGAACACAAAAGGAACCACTCCATCTGTAGTACTTTTATGAATTGGATATTCCTTCTTTTTTTGGTTATGTTGAATAGTTTTTCAGTGACAGGAAAAATTAGATCCAGTTCCTGTAGGAAATGAGATTATAAAAGAAGAATGAATTCGAATGGAGAGAGGGACCTTGAGAGAGTGAGATGGGCGTAGTGTGTGTTTGCCAGGTCATTGCAGGGTCTTTGGTATCAGGGCACATGTACCCAGGTCCCCAGGGAGATGACCAAACCCACGAGCACTGGTTTGATTTGAGTTCTTCAGGGGGACTCTGGTTGCCCCAGGCTCTAACGGGGAACCACTAGATTCTGAAGTCAGCCTTTAGGACTGATTTGGGGTCTGGCTTGTGGATGAGCTATAATTATGTCCATTATACCTGTCTTGAATGATTCACAGGAGATGGGCTTACGTAGGAGCAATGTTCCTCTTAATTTTTTTTTTTTAATTTACATTTTCCGGTGACTCACTGGAATTGAAAATACAGTCTCATTGACTGGAGATGAAAAAGTGGGGAGGGGAGAAAAAAGGGAAAATGTCATCAGGTACACTGAAGATAAAATTGTCTAAATTATGTCCAAGTGATTCTGGGTTCATGTTCTGTGGGTTCGAATCTACCTCCTACTCTCTGAGCCTCTTGACTCTCCTCTTCCTGGAAGTGGGAGACAGCCCTGCAGCTGACTGAATGCAGGGGAGGTAAACCTCACCCTGGTGGGTTTGTGCCTTGAGTCAGAAAGATCTGGGTTGAAATCCCTGACCCTCATGCTTGCTGTGCGACCCTAGGCACTTTCTTTTGCTTCCCTAAGCCTCAGTTTTCTCATCTGTAAATTGGGGAAAACCATGCCAGTTTAGCAGATTGCTGAAAAAATTAAATGGTGGCATCTGGCGGAGAGTAATGAAACACCAGCCAATATTTATTAATGCTTTTCCCTCGCTGTGTACTTTATCTGCAGCATTTTGGGGGGGGGGTGGGTAGGGGGGATTGAACCCAGGGATGCTTAACCACTGAGCCACATCCCCAGCCCTTTTTATATTTTATTTAGAGACAGGGTCTCACTGAGTTGCTCAGGGCCTCACTAAGTTGCTGAGGTTGGCTTTGAACCTGTGAACCTCCTGCCTCAGCCTCCCGAGCCTCTGGGATTATAGGCGTGCACCACGGCGCCCGGCTATCTGTGGCATCTTGGTGCTGACAACAGCCCTGCAGGAGTTGTCTCGTTCCCTCAGTTGACAGATAAGGTCGTTAAGAGACCTGACCATGCATGCAGTTGGTGAATGGCGGGGTTGGGGGAACTGGAGGCTGGGTCTCACTGACTTCAAAGTTCAATGTAGCAAAGTATATTTTGTCCCCCAACTCTACTTATTCCCATTGGAAATGGGCTAGAATGTACCTGAGTTTGAGCACTGCCCCCCAACTTCTCTATTCCTGGTAATGGCCCCACCAAATACTCAGGCACCCCCATCAGAAACTTGGAGTCATCTTTGACCCCTCCACTCACCTGGCCACTCAATTCCATGTCACCACTGCTGGTACCATCCCAATGGGCCTAGGTGAACACCTGCAGGTTCCATGAAGATCTGTTGCTACCTCTCCTTCCCCTTGACCTCTCCAAGCTCCACCTATTTGCTAACCTCCCTCCCCATGTAGTCAATTTCAGTCACCCTCTAGTTGGTGTCTTCATGTCATTGAAGACATGTTATTTCCTCCCCAAAACCTCCAGAAGTTAATGTGTCAGTCACATTTAGCACCCTGTCCTTAGCCCGGTGCTGACTTTTCTCAGGGAAGGGAAGTCCTTCCCCGTCTCTGGCCCTGGTTTCCCTAGCTGTGGAAAGAGCCCTGAGTAGTTGCTGGGTCTCTGGCCCCTGCTGCCTGGGGTGCCTGAGGAGCTGGTGGCTCAGGAGCTCCCTCCCTCCCCACAACTCCCTTCGGTGCAGTGTCAGAAGGAAGTTGGCTGGGAAAGGTCTGTGGGTCAGTGGGTCAGCCAACAGCCTGTCCGAGCCCCAGCCTCTTAGTCATCCTGTCCAGTCAGGGCTGTCTGTCCACAGGGATTGCCACCAACTCCTTTCTCCTCCCACCAAAATAAGCTGGGCTGAGGCGGGGAGGTATTTCCCTACAGGCTTATTCAGAGCTCCTGGGCACTTCCTGCTGACCTCGGGCTGGTGGGCTTTAAGGGGGCCTCCCTCCCTCCTCTTTCCCAGAGGAAATCCAAATGTCCACTGCAGCCCTGGACCTCATGCCAGAAGGGGAAATGGGGCAAGCCCAAGGTGGAGCCAGAAGCTCTAGGACAGGCCACTGAGAGGCCCCATCAGGGCCCCGGATAGGGGAGGACCCAGTGTGGTTGGTGCCTGATGTGAGGTGTGGCTGCTTGTCCCAGCGGCAGGAAATACTGTGAGAAGAACTGGGGCAGCCCTAGTGTCAGAACAGAGGGCATTTGGTTTGGTCCACCAAGACTAATGTGTCTGCTACTGCTGCAGGTGCTAGGGACAAAGGGGATAATATCTCCATCCCTCAAGGAGTTCATAGTCCTATTGTGGACACAGATATAATCCTGTGACTTTGAGGAATGTCAACTTATGGGAATCTAAACAGGAAACATTTTTATTATTTTGTGCTCTCCATCACACTATGTTGAATTCTTACTTTTCTGTCCTGTGACACATTCTGGGGAACTTTTATAGCTCCCTGGTCTAATTTTGGGGTTGGTGGTAGTGATGGTGGGGCCTGGAATTCTCTTTAGGGTGTGGAGATGCCAGGTTCTTAGACACTTTTGCCTTTGGTGTTGGACCCTACTTCTGGGATGGTTCAATCCTGACGCGAGTGCTGGTTTTGGCAGCATACGTACTGAAACTGGAGCAACATGGAGACTGTTAGCATGCCCCCTGCACAGGGATGATGTGAAAGTTCATGAAGTGTTCCACAATTTAAAAATCCATGTACCAACCTAAGATAAACTGATGTATTGGGACCTGAGGGAGGAAAGAGGGGTCCACCCAGCCTGGCCAGGGACCGGAAATGGCTTCTGGGCTACCCCACTCCACCTCATGCATAACTGGTCTTGAATCCCCTCAGGGGAAGTCACTTGCTTTTCAAGATGATGTTCTTCGCCTCCTTAAGTTTCCTCAGAACTCCGAGCACTGGTTTTGAAGTCACTGTGAATGTGAAGGCAGGGACCCTGCGTCTCCAGTGCCTGTCAAGGGAGGTCAGAGGCAGTGAGTGAATGAAAGAGCAGATGGCGGTTGAGGAAGTTTGTTCTCTCCCATCTTGGTTGGTGGGATGTCTTGGGATCCTGGAAGAGTTGAAATTCTTTGGGGAAAATTTTAGAAGGTGAACATTGCAGGTTGAATCATGTCCCCTCAAGATTCACATGTTGAAGCACTAATCCTCAATGTGACTATGGAGGTAGGGCCTTTGACTAAGCAGGTAACTGGGGTTCACTGGTGGCTACTTGTGGGGCCTTCATCTGCTAGGACTGGAGTCTTTCTAAGAAGAGGCAAAGGTAGCAGGGTGGGTGCTGTCTTGCTCTCTCTATAGGTGCACAGAGACAAGGCCATGTGGGCATCCAACAAAGGTGGCCATCTGTAAGCCAGAGAGACTCACCTCAAACCAACCCTACTAGCACCTTGAACTTGAACTGTCCAGCCTCCAGAATAATGAGAAATAATTTCTGTTGGTTAAGCCATCCAGTTTGTGGGATTCTGTTATGGCAGCCCAAGTGGACTGATACTGTGAGGTGGCCTGGCCTGAGCCAGGGGCCAGGGGCTGAGGTGAGCTCTGCCCAGTCATGTGGGGGCTTGTTCCTGGTTAGTTCCCTGAAACCCCTTCTTCTGCAACTAGGACCCTCTCTTAAGCATCCACTTCCTCTTCCAGGACAGCCCTCCAACCCTGTCCCTCTGCATTCCTCTTAGAATAAGCTCTCAATTCATGCAGCGCCATGCTGTTCCCTCCAAGGTTATGCTCATGGGACTGTGTCCTTTCTGATGACATGCGCATGGATGGTCTATTTATAACAATGACTCACACATCACCTAAACTTCTTCAGGAAGAGTTCGGCTTAGGAGCAAACTCCCCTGGAATATAAAACAATTTGTGCTTGTAAATGATCACCATTTCATCTTCACAAGGTCACTCATCCTTGGCCTCCTCTTGACCTTGGTGCCAAATCATTTAGTGAGCCCCCCACCACCATCCTGTCTTGTTTATCAAGAATCTTGCTGACCCCATGACCTGTGCAACCACGGAAGTTCCTCTTGAGTATTGACCTTGAGCCCTAGACTTCCTCGCTCTGCAGATGGGAAAGTCTCCGCCGGCCCATCCCCCTTTGTTTGCAGTTGTTCCTTGTGAATGAGCTCAAGGTGGGATGGGGGCAGGGAGAGCATCTTCTCCCTGGAGTCCCCAACCCTGGCCTGAGACTGCCTTCTCCAACCTTGCCTCTCAGGATCCCAACCTTTGGCCAGTGTGGTACCCACGGTGAACCCTTGTGGCTGCTGCTTGTGGTGCCTGCGCCGACTTTAAAGGGACTGATTGACAGGAGGGCCTTTACCAAGCACAGCAGCTTTCCCCTCTCTCCAGCAGGTGTCTGTAGAGGGGCTGCTACCTCCCTTGGCAGTTGGGCTCCATTGTAGTCAGGTTGGGAGATGCGATGTCTCCCTCACCCCAATTTCTCTTCTTTATAAATACAGTGGAGCCCCTGAGGAGTGGGATCCCTTGGCTTCCTGGCCATATTCCCACCCTTAAACTTTCTACATCTCTGACACTCTGGCCTCCAGCCCTGTCATATCAGTGGGACACAGATCATTGTGGACTGTGGTCTGTGCTCTGACCTCCATCACTGTTGACTGGCTGCTGTCGCTCGGTCCAGGGTGCAGCCTCTGCCTGCTCTTCCTGTGTGCTCCAGTCTTTTCCATCTGGGCTTCCAACACCCAGCTTCACTCTGGCTGGCCCTCGACTCCTTCAGGCTTCCCTTCTCTCCTGTTGGTCTCACCAAGTGACCACAGACTGACTTCTGCCACCACTCTGCCTCATGTCACAGCAATTTGTCTTCTCAGAGTTTGTCCAGGGTAAATTCTTTAAGTCCCAAACACTGGTGGTCTCTTAGTGGTTTTGACATCCATGACTCTGACGCTCCGTCCTCTCCTGGTCCTGGAACTTCCCTGGACTCGCCTTGCACCCTGCTTCAGGCTTCCGTCTCTCTCCTTTACATGGCAGTCCACGGGATGCCCTGCCTTCAGGCTGGTGACTAACCCATGATGCCACTCTCCTGTGAAAACCCTCACTCGCATGGCACATAGGCCCCACATCTGGTCCTTCCCAGGCTTGTGGCCTCGTCTCCTGCCCCATAGTCACACCACCATCCCAAGCCCATCTTCCGACTACCTGAACCACTCGCCCTCTCCCAGATTGATGTTCTCACCTCGCGCCTCTGCCTGGGCATATCATGCCTCCTGTGCCCAGAATGTTCTTGCCGCCCTCTTCCTGTGGCTGAGAGTCCTGCTCCTCCTCCGTCAGGATTCTGCCAGGTTGTCCTTCCAGTAGACAACCTTCTGGGGCCAACCTTTCCTCTCTGTTGGGGCGAGTGTCTTCCTTATTGCTCATGGCTGAAATCCGTGTGTTCATCTGTCTGTCTGACGACTTCTACCACTGACCCTAAATTCCACTGCACCTCCCAACCTGACATTCCAGTCTGGGACCAGATTCCTTTATTTTATGCTGTCCTGGAGTGATTCTCTTCAGAGCACTTATCTTAGTTAGTACTTACATAAAATGAATGATTATTGGATTAATGTCCATCTCCCCGACCAGGTTGGAAGCTACATGAAGACAAAGCATTCATTTATTAATTTAATTAATTAATTAATTAATTAATTTTTTGTGGTACAGGGGATTGAATCCAGGGGTGCTTAACCCTGAGCCACATCCCCCGCCCTTTTCATATTTTAGTTAGAGACAGTGTCTTGCAGAATTGCCTAGAGCTTTGCTAAATTGCTGAGGCTGGCTTTGAACTCACCATCCTCCTGCCTCAGCCTCCAGAAGTGC
The DNA here is from genome assembly GCF_902686445.1 of Sciurus carolinensis. Taxonomy (NCBI): domain Eukaryota; kingdom Metazoa; phylum Chordata; class Mammalia; order Rodentia; family Sciuridae; genus Sciurus; species Sciurus carolinensis. The sequence goes on along the minus strand of NC_062215.1, from coordinate 66,217,302 downwards.
TGGGATTACAGGCATGGGCCACGACGCCTGGCAGAGAATTTATTTTAAATAGGGGTATTTGCTTTTCTTCTGGAATACTTTAAGAGACTCCCAAACACCTCTAAGCCACTATCCAACTTGGTTCAGTCTCACCATTTGCTGTATTTGCTTCTGGTGCCTTTTTTTTTTTTTTTAATAAGACTAAAACATGATTGAAGGCTTCTGGGTTTCAATGCATGTCTATAAAAACTTACTTTTATTAAATGTTTAAATATTAAGTAGTAAAAATATTTAAAAGATGTCTAAGAAAGAGTGAACCACTGTGTACCCACTACCCCATCAGAGAAAAAGAAAATAAGTGTCCCTTAAATCCCCTCTGGGGCCCTCCTCCCCGCTGCCCCTTTCCCTCTTCTCAGAGGTAACCATTATCCTCCATTGTGTGTATGATTTTCTTGCTTTTCTTTATACTTATACCAAATACACTTGTATCCCTAAACAATGGGTCATTTAGTTTTGCTGTTTTTTCAAACTTTATATAAATGGAAACAAAGTTGTATTCTTCCATGACCTATTTTTTAAAAAATCGTTTTGTTCTGTCTTGTACCCTGTAATCATTCATTTTCACTGATTATTTTTCTTCTCTTACGTGGGCATACTATACTTTACCCATTTTCTTCTTGCTAGAAATGATAAACATTTAGTTTGCTTTTCCTCCTTCTCTACTAGCTGCCTTTCCCTCCACCCCCGCTTTATTCCTCTTACAAACTGCTGCAGTGAGAATCCCCCTGTGCACATGCGAGGGATTCTTCCAGCTGAAGACCACCGGGAACACACCTGCCATGGGGTTGCTTGGGTCATAAGGAAATGGCCCCCTTCACTTTTCCTGGATGTTGCCCATGATATGGTTTGAATATGGTTTCTCTCTCAAAGGTTCATGCACTGGAGGCTTGGTCCTCAGTGAGGCAGTGTTCTGGTAGAACCTTTAAGAGGTGGAGCCTGGTGCTAGGTAATGAAGGCATTGGGAGTCCAACCCTTGAAAAGGGTTAACACTGATCTCATGGAATGAGTTAGTTCGTGTAGGAGGATTATACTAAAAGAATGATCCTTGCCCTTGAATCTGTGTCGCTTAGTTTCATCATATGATCTCCCTGCTTTACTCATGTTCCCCCCATAAAACTGTCCACTATGTTGTGATACAGCCACAGGGGCTCTCATAAGAGCTGAGTAAATGCTGACACCATTCTCTTGAATCTCCAGAACTGTGAGCTAACTAAACCTTTCTTTTTAAGTTACTTAGCCTCAGGTATTTCATTATAATACCAGAAAATAGACGCATGCAGTCTGCCTACATTCCCACAGGCAGTGTATCTAAATTCTAGTTGCTCCAAGATCTCACTAGTGCTTAGTCTTCTCAGACGTCAACAACTTTTCAATGGGCACAAAGTGCCATCTTGTTATTTTCCTAACTACTTGTGAGACTGAACATCTTTTCATGTTTTCTCTTTGTACTTTTCTATTCACATTTTTTGCCTGTTCCACTTAGTGATTTTTATTCAGAATTGATTTGCTGTATTTCTTCATGGGTTTGAACATGCATCTCTTTCAGGCAAATGTCTTCTCTATAGTTAGTCCTTCTTCCTCTTTTTTTGAGGGGACTGGGGAGGGAAACCAGTTTGAGATTTGAAAAATTATAGCTGAACCCATAAATCTTTTCCCTTGTCTTCCCCTGATCCCCAGTACACAAACCTCACATTGCTACTTTGGATGGCTTTTGAACAAATGCAGCCAGCTAGGGGACCCATTTCCCTATCATGTTATAGAACACATCTATCATCCTAGTAAGTTCCTTCTTTCTCTTTTCTAGGCAAGTACTGTCTTGACTTCTTTTATTATATCTCAGTTTCACCTGATGTAGAACTTAAGGTAATGGAAACCATACAGCAAGTGTGTCTGATTTCTTTTAATCAGCATCATGTTGTAAGGTTCCGTGTTCCTGCATTTCTTTTTGTTGATGATTAGATGTCTGTTGTATAAGTCTACCACAGTATGTTTACCCTTTTTCCTGCTGATGGACAGGTAAGTTGTTTTCAGTTTTAGGCTCCTACGAATAAAGCAGCTATAAACATTCTTGTACCTGTCTTTTGTGGATTGGCTTTTGTTTCTCTTGGGCAAATGCCCCAGAGTGGAATCGCTGGGTTATAGGGAAGGCACATATTTAGCTTTATCAGATATATTGGGCTTTATCTTTTAACTCTATTCAGGACACTGTCATTGGATTCAGTCTCTTCCTTCAAGGTTTATGCTTGCTTAAGAGATCCATTTCTGCCAGACCTGATGGTGCATGCCTGTAATCCCAGCGACTCAGGAGGCTGAGGCAGGAGGATAGCAAGTTCAAAGCCATCTAAGCAACTTAGCAAGAACCTGAGCAACTTGGTGAGATTCTAAAGAAAAAAATAAAAAGGGCTGAGGATGTGGCACAGAGGTTAAGCGCCCCTAGGTTCAATCCCCAGTACAAAAATAATAAAAAATTTAAAAACATACATATATATGTATATACATATATATATATGACATCTATATATGTGACCCCAGGTCATATGGACTTTTTTTTATATTTTCTTCTGAAGGTTTTCAACTTTGCATTTCCCATTGGGGTCTTTAATTCACCCGAAATTGCTTTTCTGGCTATGGTATAAAGTAAGAATCTATTTCCCCCTATTTCTCATTTAGGTAACCGATATTCCAAATACCACTGTTGATAGCCCTCACTCTCCCTCCAACCCCGCAATGCAATGCGTCTCTGTCATTTGTGAGGTTTCCACGTGGACTCAGACCTGGTTCTGGGCTTAGCTCTGTGCCATTGGTTTATTTTTCTATCCCTATGCCAGTACCACACTGTGCTAATTACTATAATTCATAAAATGTCCCGCTATCTGGTAGGGTAAGTCATTCCACTTTGTTCTCCAAAATCAGCTTGTCTATTTTGGGCCTTTCTTGTCTGCATAAATTTTAGGATCAGTTTGTTGGGTTGTATGTATGTGTACACACACACATATGCACACACAAAGAACTGCGATTTATTGCACGTGCATCATATTTATCTACTATTTGGAGAGAGAAATGCCATCTTCATGGCCCTGAGATTTCCCACTGTTGAAGTTATTTCTCTTTTAAGTTTTCTTGAGGTCTGTTAATAAAGTTACTTCGTTTTCTCTATAAAGGATTATCACACCTTTTGTTGGATTTATTTTTAGGTATTTTGCAGCTTTTTGGTTATCATAAAAGGGTTTATTTTTCAGAATTACATTTTAAAATAATTTATTGCTAATTATAGGAATATAGTGATTTTGGGTGGAGTGGGTACTGGGGATTGAACCCAGGGGCACTTTACCACTGAGCTACAGTCCCAGCCCTTTTAAAAATAGTTTATTTAGAGACAGGGTCTCACTAAGTTGCTTAGGACCTTGCTAAGTTGCTGAGGCTGGCTTTGAACTTGTAATCCTCCTGCCTCAGCCTCCAGGGGCATTGGGATTACAGGCTGAATACACTAATTTTTGCACATTGGTAGTTATCCAGCACTTTTCCAAGCCCTTTTATCAGTTCCTATGGTCTGGAGCAGCTCTCCTTGGATTTTTCTATATGGACAATGTTATAATCTATAGAGAATGACAGTTTCATTTCTTCCTTTCAAATCTTTACAATTTTAATTTCCTTGTCACTGCGCATCAATGAGGATCTCCCGAATATGGTCCACAAAGGAGGCATAACAGGCGACCCTGTCTGGGTCCTGATTTTGAATGGAATGCTTCTGATATTTGCCCACAAAGCATGATGATTGCTTCCTGCTTTTGAAGATACGTTGTTTTTTAAAGTTCTGAAGTCCCCTTCTAATCTTATTTTGCTTAAAAGTGTTCATATAGCATAAATTTTTTTTGTTTTTTTTGTACCAGGGATTGAACCCAGGGGTGATTAACCACGGAGTCACATCCCCAGTCCTCTTTTATACAGTTTTTATTTAAAGACGGGGTCTTACCTGAGTTGCTTAGAACCTCACTAAATTGCTGAGGCTGGTTTTGAACACATGATCCTCCTGCCTCAGCCTCTGGAGTCACTGGGATTACAGGCGTGCATCACCATGTCCAGCTGGATATTTCATTTTTTTCCAGAGGATTTTTTTTCTGTATAGATCAAATAATCATGTGATTTCCCTCTTTGATCTTTTCCTGTGAATTATTTTTGAATGTTAAGCCATCCTTTCATTTTTTAGACTCGACCTAGTTCATTTTTGTTGGCTGTTATTGTATATGATACTGAATTATTTTTGAACATTTAAAAATTTTGCATCTATGTTAATAAGTAGAATTATTCTATAATTTTGTTTCTTTTTGGTATGAAGATTATACTTACCTCATAAAATAGGGGAGTCTTCCTCTTCCTGTTTGGAATAGTTTGTATAAGGTTGGATTTTCTGTTCCTCAAATATTTGGTAAAACTAACTTGTGAAATCACCAGGGCCCATTTTGTGTGTGTGTGTGTGTGTGTGTGTGTGTGTGTGTATGTAGGGGTAGATTTTTTTTTTAAGACATAGATGCAACTTTAATGATTATTTCTTTATTCAGATTTTCTATTATTGTGTCAGTTTCAATGTTATTTTTTGGGGGGAGGATCTTAATTTCAAATAATTTATTGGCATACTTGCATTGATGATATAAATATTTTTAAATTCTCTACTATATCTGTAGTTGTGTCCTCCTTTAACTCCTAATATTTATTTCTGACTTTCTCATTTGATCAATCAAGACAGATGTTTGCTTACTGCTATTTTCAAAGACTCTGACTTGATTACTTGTATTGTTTATTTTCTGCTGTTTCTTTATTACTTTCCTCCATTTTCTTTGGATTTACTGTTGAACTTTATGTGCCATCTTGAATTTGATGCGTCTGTCAATTTGCCATTTTCTTCTAACATCTGTTTGTGGGGCTTTACCTAGAGGTGCTGCTTTTAGCCGCATGCCACACATTTTGACAGGTGGCATTTTATCTTTCAATTCTAAATATTTTCTAATTTTCATAGTTTCTTCTTTGATCCATTTGTTTGTTCAGAGTGTTTTTCTATTTCCCAAACATACTGGATTTTTAAAGCTGTGTTGTGTTGTTGATTTTGAATTTAATTGAAATGTGGTAAGAGAATGTCCATGTGGTACTGGTTCTGTATGTGTGTGTGTGGTCCTGGGGATCAAATGGTCTTGGTTCTTGATTTGCTATGTATTGTAGTTCAGGATCAATTTTGTAAATGCTCACAGGTGCTTAAAAAAAAAAAAAACTGTATGTTCTAGACTGGGGATGTAAATCAGTGGTAGAGTGCTTGCCTAGGATGTGTGAGGCCCTGGGTTCAATCTCCAGGATAGGGGGTAAAAATAGAAAAGAAAAAGTTTTTTCTCTGGCTGTTGTTGGTGAGTTCTACATCCATCTATTATATTATACCTGTGTTGTTAAAATCTATAGTCTGACTTATTATTTGTCTTCTTGATAATTTGATTTCTGAGAGATGTGCTAAACCCTCCCACTATGATTACAGATTTAAATTTTCTTCTTTTAGGTGGGCATGGTGTCACATACCTATAACCCAGTGGTTTGGGAAGCTGAGGCAGGGGGATTGCAAATTCAAAAGCTGAGCAATTTAGCAAGATGCTATATCAAAAAATGAAATAAAAAGGGCTGGGGATGTAGCTCAGTGCACTAGGTCCTAGGTTCAAGCCCCATTACTGCAAAACAAGCAAACTTTCTTCTTGTAATTCCCTTGATTTTTGCTTTATGTATGTAATTTTTGCTTTACATATGTTGGGCTATGCTAACTGGGTGCATGTAAGTTCAGAAATGTTCTACTTAGTCTACATTCTGATAACCTTTTTCTTATTCTATAGTAACTATTTCTAACAATTCTTTGACCTTAAAGTGTATTTTACCAGATATTGGTTAACTACACCAGCTCTCTTGTGATTAATATTTTCCTATTTTATCTTTATCATTTAAAAAATTTCCATTTTTAAAAATCTTTGTTTCAGATGTATCTTTTGTAAAGAGCATACATACAAACTAGTTTCTTAATCAGAGATTTCCTAATTTCTAAGTGAAGAATCTAATTTTTAAAAATGCACTGTGATTGCTAGTATATTTGTATCAATTATCCTATTTTTGTTAATATTTATCATAGTCTTATTTATATTTTGTCTTTTCTGATCATTCTTCTTTTGCTTTCTTCTTTTTCTTGTTTCCTATTGATTGATCTTATTGGTTTTGTGTCTTCCTTTTTCTTCTCAATTTGTTTGGAAACATGCATTCTATTTCTATTCTTGTAGTGTTGTTCTTAAATTTTATACACACACCAACACACATTTGACTTAGCCAGGTAATGATTGTTCAATATCTCTCTATTCCTCCTAAACAATGTAAGTATCATTTGATGCTTTAACTAGGATATATCCTCTCCCCTAGCTTACGTGTTATTTTCTTGCTTTTTTGTTTATATCTTATTTCAATATCCTTGTTATTCATTATCATAATTAATGTTTTGTGATATCAAGATTTATCTTGCTTTATTGCTTTCCCAATTTGCTCATCATTGTTTATTGCTTCTCATTCCTTTTTCAATATTCAATTTTCTTCTCCCTAAAATACATGCTTTAGTTCTCCTTTCATCACAGGATAAAATGATGTACTTTCTCAGTCTTGGTTTGGGCAAAGATAGGTTTGGTTGTTTTTTTGTTTTTTTTTTTAAACATCTAACAGGGTGTAGAATTCTAGGTTGACTATTATTTTCTTTGAGTTGTTTTGAGATATTTTCCCATTTTGTCCTGGTGTCTATTATTGCTGTTGAGAAATCTACTGTCTGCCTATACTAGCAACCGGAATTTTCTCTGAGTACCATTACACCAGGATGATAATATATATTTCTTTTCTCTGGAAGGTCCAGGTTTATATCCATTACCCTTGTATGACTATTTATTATACCCCTTTCTAAAAAAATATTCTGCTTGGTTAGAAGGATATCTTAGGCAGTCACCCTAACTATAATATATCTAGGTACGTTATTATTCTTGCTGTCCATCTAAGGACTCATTGTGCTTCCTGTATCTGATGACTCATGGACTCTGGAGAATTTTTTTAAAACCTTTTATTTACAATTTTAGACTGGATTTGGTGGCACACACCTGTAATCCCAATGGCTTGGGAGGTTGAGGCAGGAGGATTAAGAGTTAATGCCAGCCTCAGTAACTTAGTGATGCACTAAGCAACTCTGTGAGACTCTGTCTCTAAATAAAATATAAAAAAAAACTGGGGATGTGGCTCAGTGGTTGAGTACCCCTGGGTTTAATTCTCAGTACGAAAAAAATAAAAATAAAGAAAATTTTACCTTGAGGAAATGAGAAGTTAATAAATACATTATTAAATTAATATGTCCTTTTTATCATCAAATTGTCTGACCTGTCAGTACTCTTTAAAGCTGACATGACTACTATTGCAGCACAACAGAGAGTATGTAAAATAGACTTTTTGTGACCTCAGTTCTTTGTAACACTTGCTTCAATCCTTTGTGTACTTGCTTTTGTTGTGTATCATGCATAAAGCATACATAAAATGTATATTAAAAATGATGTGCCCAGCCCTGAGGTTAACAATCAGAACATGATCTAATAAGTTAGATGCTTCCTTTGGCCTCTGTTCATGTGCATCCTATTCCCATATAACCAGGACTGGGGGATTGAATTTGGGTGTCCTTAACCACTGAGCCACATCTCCAGCCCTTTGTAATTTTTTAAAATTTTGAGAGAGGTTTCACTAAATTGCTTAGGGACTCACCAAATTGCTGTGGCTTGAACTTGTGATCCTCCTGCCTCAACCTCCCATGCCACTGGGATTACAGGCATGTGCCACTGCACCTGGCAGTATTCTGAATTTTATACTGATTATTCCATCATTTCTCTGGATAGTTTTTACCACATATATATGGTTTTTGAACAATTGTTTATTGAATTTTGCCAATTTGTGCATATGTGTGTGGTGTGCTAATGGGAATTGAACCCAGGGGTATTCTAATACTGAACACCACCTCCCCTGCCTGCCACTTGTCCTTTTTATTTTTTATTTAGAGACAAGTTCTCCCCAGGTAGGTGAGGCTGGCCTTGAACTTGTGAGCCTCCTTCCTGAACCTCCTGAGTCTCTGGGATTGAAGGTGCACACCACTGCACCTGACTGATTTCGCCTGTTTTTCAAAATGCATGCAAGCAGAATCATATTGTACATATTCTTTGGTGACTTTTTCCCCCTTCAGGTTTATATTTTCAAAGTTAACTTACGTTGATGAGCACCTCTGTCATTCACTCATTTTTGCTGCTGTGCTGTATCACATTATTTTAGTACATCACATATATAAACATCTTGAGATATTTCCTTTTTAAAAAAATATACACTTATCACTTGGACTTGGGTCATAGGGTGTATATTCAACATTGTGAATTAGTACTTAGCAATTGGTGCCAATTTTCAATGTAGTCCCATTTTCAATATATGAGCTGCTTGTCCTTCACATGCCCATGAACACTTGGTATTGTCAGGTTATTTACTGCCAGACTGGTAAGTGTGGGCCAGAGCAGCATTGTGTGAGTGTGTTTAAACTTTTAATTTCAGTATTGTGGTTTTAATTTGTATTTCCTTTATTCTCAATTGTGTCGAGCACATTCTCATGTTTATTAGACATTTGTCTTTTCAATGGAGTTCTTGGTTTTGCCTTTCATCTATTTTCTTTGGGGTGATTTTCCTTTTTCTTATTGATTTATGAGCATTCTTTACATGTTCTGGAAATTAATCTTTTGTAATATGTGTTGCAATTGTCATCACCAAGATTGTTTTTTTTTCTCAGTCTTTATGAAATAGACTCTTGCAAACCAGAAATTCTTCATTTATCTATCTTTTTTTTTCTTTTTTAAAGGTAAGTTTAAGAAGTCTTCCTCTACCCCAAGGTCCTAAATTTATTGTGCTATGTTTTATTCTAATTTTTGTTACAGTTTTACCTTTTACATTTGTAGTTTATCTATCTTAAATTGATTTTTACATGGAGCAGGAAGGAGAACTAATTTTTTTTCCCCATACAGGTAACAATTGTGCCAGTATCATTCGTTAGGGGCTGTCCTTTTCCTACCAATCTCTACTCTCTGTCCGTTCATAAGTCCATTTCCATGACTTGGTCCACCTGGAATGCTGTAGCAAACGACTGTAAACTGAGTAGCTTACAAACAAAAGAAATTTATTTTTCACAGTTTTAGAGGCTGTCAAGTCCCAGATCAAGACAGATTTGGTGTCTGTAGGTGCCTGTTTTTTTTTTTTTTTTTTTTTTAATTTATTTTTGTTGTAAACAAATGGGATACATCTTGTTTCTCTGTTTGTACATGAAGTAAAGGCATACCATTTGTGTAATCATACATCTACACAGGGTAATGGTGTTCGATTCATTCTGTTATTTTTTCCTTCCCCCCACCCCTCCCACCCCTCTTTTCCCTCTACACAGTCCCTCCTTCCTCCATCTTGCCCCCCTCCCACCCCCATTATGTGTCATCATCGGCTTATCAGCGAGATCATTCGTCCTTTGGTTTTTTGAGATTGGCTTTTCTCACTTAGCATGATATTCTCCAATTTCATCCATTTGCCTGCAAATGCCATAATTTTTTAAGTCCTTTGGGTATAGGCCAAGGAGTGGGATAGCTGGGTCAAATGGTGGGTCCATTCCAAGCTTTCTGAGGAATCTCCACACTGCTTTCCAGAGCGGCTGCACTAATTTGCAACTGTTATTTTTCACAGTTGTAGAGGCTGTCAAGTCCCAGATCAAGACAGATTTGGTGTCTGTAAGTGCCTGCTTTTTGGTTGATAGATAATAACTTCTAGCTTCAGTACAGGGTAGAAGGGGCTGGGGGCAGCGACTCTCTGGGGCCTCTTTTATCAGGACACTAATCCCATTCATGAAGACTCCGCCCCCATGATGTAATCACTTCCCCAAACTCCTAAAACCTACCTTGAAGCATGAGGATCTTAATTTATGAATTTCGAGGAGACATAAATATTCAGACCGTGGAGTTATACATGCCTGTATTTGTTTCTGTGCTCAATTCTATTTTATCCGCCTCTTGTGTCTCCTGCCTCAGTAGCACACTTTTGTTATCATCACAGCTTTATTGTGGCATCTGGTAGGGTACCTCTTCCCCTTTTGTTCTTCAACAACGACTTGGCTTTTCCTGGTTCTGTCGTCTTCCACACAGATTTTATAATCAGCGTGTCAGTTTCTATAAAATATCCTTTCTATGATGGGATTCAATGTGATCAACCTTCTGTCAAGCGGCCTGGCCGGTCCCTCTGGAAAATGGTACTATATTCAGGGCTCAGTGTTAGTCTTTGGGATTGGCAGCTGGATACTTAACAAGGATTATAACCAAATCAGCCTGGGTGTGCAGGGTCTCCTATTGCTCAGACCATATGTGTTCTCCGTCCCTTCTGCCATGGCCATTTGGTTTGGAAGCACCTTGAGTAGCTTCAGGAATAGCTGGGGACATGAGCAGACTGACATCCACAGAATGGTTTATCTTCTCTACCAAACTGGATCCCTGACCTAAGCCACTCTACACAAATATGCTCATTTGCAGATGTCCGTGCTCACACCTCTTACACGTTTGTCACCAATTTTCCAATTTAATTCTTTCAGTGTCCCTGCCCATCCAACCAAACCATTAGTCTATGAATCAGTGCAATATCTATACTCTGACCAGGTTGGGGAAGGGGCCGACAGAGCCACTGATTATGAGACCCCTGGAGAAACCATCATATCATCCCACTCTGTCTGTGGAGGAGTCGGGGAAAGGATGTGAGCTGCTGTTTCTCTAAACCGCAAAGTGGGAAGCCATGTCTGACTGCCATAACCTTCTGAGGGGGGGAAAAAAACCTAATATTTCACCTTCTTTTCCACCTTTCCGTCTTAACCAAGTTTTCTCACTGGAAAACTCTAACCTGGAACCATACTAGAAAAGCAATTCTTGGTCTTAAAAGAAGTGATGGTGGTACACAGTTGGCAATAGATCATCCAACCAAATAACATCTATTATTTTGTTCATAGTGAATTCTACCTATAGATGAGGTCTTGCCAGACATCCTGGTCTAGGAATGGCTTTCAAGAACAATATGCTGCCCACTGGCCAGCATCAGGTCACCTGGGATAATGGCGTAAGATGTAGGAGCCAGAGGTCACCATGTTCATCACAGGTAGCATAAGGCTATCGAAGGGTAGAAGCTAGTCTGTTCAAATGTAAGTAGAAGTGTATTTGACAGGTAGTATTAAAAAGCTCATCATATTGATTAAAATAATCAATTTCCCTTCCTTTACCTATGAATGATTCATCTCAAAATGACACTGCAGCTTCATGCTTTTCAGAAATATTCTGTTGCAAGAGAGGAAAAAGGTAAATTATTAGCAGAGCTACCTTCTGGCTCGCCAGTTATTTCTTCAGCTGCATTTAATCTGCTATTTAACTCGTCCATTGGGTTTTTAATTTCAGTGACTTTTTATATATTTCTAATAGTTCAAGCTGAGTTTTGTCCAAATTTGCTTGTTCTTTTTCATGATATCTCTTTCTTCCTATCTTCCTTTTTGTTTTCTTTAACTCCTTATGTTGTTAATTATTTAAGGAATACTTATTTTGTAGTTTTTATGTTGTTTGTTCTAATAGTTCTTTTAAAAATTAAGTTTCTTTAATTAGAGCTTTATAGTTATTCATCGTAGTTGGGTTTATCCCAACAAACTCATACATACCTGGAATTCTATTTCAGTGCCTGATCTCCCCCTTTCCCTCTTGTACTGCTTATTTTATCTGAATCCTGCTCACATATCTTGTAGTTTTGGATTATGAGCTCATCATAGCAGCCTTCTGGTCATGTGCAATCTTGAGTAGTTTTGTATTTGTTACTGTCAAGAATCACTGTCCTGAAGCTAATAATCATGTTACTTGGACAGTTTGAGATTTCCTAGACCCCACAGGAAAGGTAATCAGAGTTTCCTACTCAGCATAAGATGAAGACCCAAGGTTATAGCAGTTGGGGAGGTTTCCCCCACTCAGAGCCTAGACCAGTGCAGAAAAACTTCTTTGTAACTTCTCCGTTCCTCTCTACCCACTTCCCTGCCGGGTAGAGTTATGGCATTCGCACAAAATCTGATGCCTTTAATATTTATTCTCCTATCAAGTTTTGCTCCCTTAGGATCTCCTTTCTTGAGCTCTTAGCTCTGGTTTTCAAAGGACATCTATTATAGTAGTCTTCCCTTATCTGCAGGGGATATGTTTCTAAGACTCCCAGTGGATGCCTGAAACCTCAAGTCATACTGAATTCCATATATAGTACACTGTGGTTTTTTTTTTTCTTTTTTCTTTCTTTCCCCACCCCAAGGAAAATTCTTTTAATGATTTTGGCACAAAATTATCAAGAAATTTCACTCAGGTTTCTAAGGAATTACTTTCAATTGGCAATGCAAAATAAAGAATATGGGTATTTTCAGTTAATTTCAGTTTTAGTCAGCTTTTTCACTACTGTGACTGAAAGACCTGACAAGAACAATTTTAGAGGAAAAGTTTATTTGGGGCTCATGATTTCAGAGGTCTCAGTTCATAGATGGCCGACTCTGTTGCTCTGGGTCTGAGGTAAGGCAGAACATCTTGGTGAAAGGGAGTAGTGGAGGAAAGCAGCTCAGGAAAGCACCAGGAAGCAGAAAGAGACGTACTATGTTATTTTTTTTTATATGCACATGCAAATTTAATGCCTTTTCCATCTTAAGTAAGAACTTACCATGCACTGTGATCATAACTTTTGTAGTTTGAGATGTGTCTGCAAAACAAGAGCAGAATTCTTCTTCACAATTTCAAAGATTTGTTCTTGCTATACATCTTAGCAACCTCAGCGTATGATTTACCTCCTTTCCTTATGAAATTGAGAACTTTCACCTTTTCACTAAAGGAAGCACTTTATAGCTTCCCTTTGACATATCCTAATTGCTAGCATCTCTATTCTATTCTTGCACTTTTGTACATTTTATCCAGAGGTTCTGGGTGTTTACCAGTAAGAGGAATTATTTCAGGTCATCTAGTGAATCATATTTCAAGACCATATGTGTTGCTATTTGTTTTTACTAATCATTTCCTTCCTTTTGCCTATCATGTGCTCAGAAAGGAAAAAGATTAGATTAATATTCTCGTTTGGTTCTTTCTTTCTTTCTCCTGGTAACTGAAATCCTTGAGTCTCTTGGCCTTCCCTCAGTGCGTAGCACAGAAGCTAACACACACCTAGCACTCAAAAAATGTTTGTAGAATGAACTGGAAGAATTAATCTGACAGACAAGGATTCTGAAACAGAAACAGATTAAGTCTTTGGAAATTCAGTGCCCATTGGGTGAATTCTAGCTGGCATCATTCACTTATTTATGTTTTCCATACATTTACCAATTCCTGAAATCGTGTAAAGCTTTCCCCTTGAAGTCCTGCCCTCCAGGTCTTATTTATTTATTTATTTTTTTGGAGGGTGTTGTCCTGTCCTCCCTCTTCTCCAGGTTTCAGGACATGGTACCTCACACCCAAGGGCTGCTAGTGTGGTGATCCCAGAGGGGTTTTTGGAGGCAGCTGAGATTATGGAGAAGAGGCAGTAGGGAGGCTAGAGAGAGAGGTGGCCATCAAAGAAAATGAACATGCTCTTTGTGCTTCCAAATTGCCTCTTCTGTGGCCTGCTGGGTCACTGTTGATTTCTATTCCCTCCTTTTTGATTAAGTTTGAACTCTTGGTAAAAAGGCTAGTTGCTTTAGCTAAAAATGATTTGCTTGATTTATTTTTCTTAGTATCAAAGAATAACCAACCTTGCCCTAGACTGAGCCCTTGCAGGTTCTCTGGGAGCTGTATTCACCCTGGGCAGTGTGGGGAGGCAGTGGAGAGAGACCTCAATTGGAAGAGAGGAACCTTTACATCCTGGTGAGGCACTGCCCTTGTGTGTCCATAGGGAACTCACTTTCCCTCTCTGGACTAGGTTTTTTTTTTTTTTTTGGTGCTTGGGATCGAACCCAGGGCCTTGTGCTTGCAAGGCAAGCACTCTACTGACTGAGCTATCTCCCCAGCCCCTCTGGACTAGGTTTTACCATCTGCACCTTAAGAGGACTTGAAGAGCCTCTCCAAATGACATCATGTGGTTCTACTTTACCTTCACCAGTGTTCTTTTTTTCTTTGTGTAGATCCAAGTTTCTGACCTATTCAATTTTCCTTCTCAGAGAAGAACTTCTTTTAACATTTCCTGCAAGTCTGGTCTACTGGCAACAAATTCAGTTTTTGTATATTTGGTTCTCTGCTAGATGTAAAAAACAAAAACAACACTAGCAGAAATGAAGAATGCATCTCCTTTTAATTCTTTCTTCAAACTTCCATCTCTTGTATTATTCATTCATTCTTGCATGTCATGTACTTTTTCCACTAGATTTGAATTACTCTAGTTACTATTAGCTAGCTTTGAGTTACTGTAACAAAATATCCAACGCTAGCAACTCATAAAGAGAAAAGGTTTATTTAGCTTACAGTTTTGAAGGTTTGACCCTAGATCAACAGCTCCATTGCTTTAGACCTTTGCAGAGAGTGTCATGTCATGGTAGGAACATGTGGCAAAGCAAATTACTTACATCTTGAGCCAGGAAGCAGAGAAAGACTGAGGGACTGGGTTCCTACAACCCCTTTTTGAGGGCATAGCCTGACCTCTCAAAGATTCTACCACCCCCAGTACGCTGGGGTCCAAGCCTTTGTCACAGGGAGACACTTGTCCAAACCGCAACAACATATGGATCGTAGTTTTTAAACATTCCTGGTCTGTTAATTCTAACATCCTGTTGTATCTGAGTCTGGATCTGATGCTGCCTTATTCTCTGCAGGGACTAGGCCTTTAGTGATGTGGTAAGATATGGGGAGGGGAGGTTTTCTGCTGCCCTGTCACTGGGTCTCAGTCTTTGGTGAGCCTGTGTCCCTGTGAACTTCACCAGTGCTTCTCGGTGTCCGCTCCCCTCCTCTTAGGTGGAACACATTGGCTAAAGGGGCTGGAGGTGGGTGTTTCCCTTACCCTGTCAGCTGGGCTCTGATAAAGCCCCAGTAGGTAGGACTATGACAAAACAGTCCCTCTTGAGGGCAGACCTTGTTTTGTTGTCTCGTGCTGGGGACTGAACCTGTGATGCCTGCGCATTAAGCTCATGTGTTACCACTGAGCTGCGCTCCAGCCCCTGGCCTTGTTAAGGACAGAAGCTTCTTATTTAAGAAGGACAGAAGTGTGAGGTCTCTCTGAGGACTTTGACTTTTCCACACTGACTCTCCAGCAGGTGTCGGGTACTATTCAGGATGTCCCACCCCAGGACTGGCTCTCATGGATGTTTCTGCTCTGGTACATTGAGATTCTGTATTTGTCAGTCTCTCCAGATTGGGGAGCAGCAGTTTGCCCTGTGACCTCACTGCTCTGCTGGATCTAAGGAGACTTGTCCATTTTTCAGTTTGTTCAGTTTTTTGCTTGTTGTTAGGATGGAGAGGAGACTTCCAGCTGCACCTGAAACTGGAAGTCCCACGTGGTTATCAAATCAAGCAAGGTACCTGCACAGGGTGTGGGGATAGGACGCGGGTCTGCGGTTCAGCGCAGCGTCTGCGCTTGCGTGTTAATGCAGGAATGGGGGCGAGGCCATCACGAGGGCCTGATGCTATCGCAAGGAGTTTAGAAACATGGGCCCTATCCCCTAGAATGTAGGTGACATCTTGTGGAGACCCCGAACACAACTGGAGCTCTGGTGGTAAAGAACTGGAGGCACAGATTTATAGCAATGCCCCCTGTGAGAGACATGGATGAGGGATCCTGCCCACTTCACAGAATACTGTGTGGCCCTTACGATGACATTTGCAAAGGCTTTTACTGCTTTTGCTGTAATGGAAAAAGCAGGACACCCAAAGTGCAGTTGTAGGATGAATGAAGCTAGGTAAAAATTAAACCCAGCTAGTAGGCAGGAGGTGACAATGGGGGGTTTTCTCTCTCTGGGGAGGTGGTTTTGCTCTCCTCTCTGCATTCTCTATATTTCCTATGGTGGAACTGTATTTTTTTTTTTTTTTTTTTTGGTGGGGGGAGGGTACAGGGATTAATCCCAGGAGTGCTCAACCACTGAGCCACATCCCCAGACCTTTTAAAAAATATTTTATTTAGGGTCTTGTTAAGTTGCTTAGGGCCTCATTAAGTTGCCGAGGCCCACTTTGAACTTGTGATCCTCCTGCCTCAGCCTCCTGAGCTGCTGGGATTACAGGTGTGCCCCACCACACACAGCTTGTATCTCTTTTATAATGACAAAGTGTGTTAAAATCGTATTTTAAAGAATATTCCTTTTTGTACTATAGAAAGATTAGAGACCTGGCAGACCCCCATGTCCCTGTTCAGACCCACCAGGGACATGAATGGATTGGAAGTCATCCAGGGAAGGGTGCTGGTGATAAGAGAGCCCTACAACTGAGTGTGTGGAAGCTGCTCAGAAACTGCATAGCTTAGAAACATAAAAGTGGGGTCACGGCAGCGCCCTGAAACTGTCCAAGGAAAAAGGAGTTAGTTGCTTTCTGAGGGAAGCCAAAGGAGAGAGCAGCAGTCCTGAGGCAGCCCGAGCTTGCTAAATAGAACAATGGCCAACCGTGTGAACTGTCCAAGCTGAGAGCCAGCGGCTGGGGGAGGCAGTGACCCCTCATTATCTGGAGGGTTTGGTGAGGCGACTGACCTTTGTCAGGGACACTGCAGTGAGCTACGTGCCATGCTGTGAGATTGGAGTAGAGGAGCTGTACATTCCTCTTCCACTTGTTAAGGGAGAAGGAAAGAGAAGAAGAAGAGAAATGAGTTCTGTCATGGTGGAAAGAGGGGCCTGCCAAGTGAGACAGCTGGGTCAAGTACTGGATTCCCTACTTAGACGCTGTGCCATTTTAGTTAATTGTTCAACCTCTCTGTTGTGCCTCAGCTTTCTCATCTGCAAATTGGGTATAATAACAGAATAGCTGTGATTCAGGAAGAAGATCATGTATAAAGGGCCTGGTGCACAATCTGAGCTCAGCAAATGAGAAGGATGGGGCAGCAGTGGCCATGTGTCAAGGCACTGGAGATCCCAGGCCTCCTGCAACTTGCTCAGCTCCCGTTCGCTCATTTCCTCACGTGTCACCCATGTCATGTTTGGAATTTCAGCATCTGTTGGTCAAAAGTCATAGTCTGTATTTGGCTGAACTAATTTTATCCCAGATTATTGCTGACAGAGTCAACATTCCTCCCTCTCCCGCCTCTGAATCCCCCCAAAGGTACACATTCTCCAGGCCGGCTGCTCTCTTAGCTCGGTTTCCTTGGCCTCCCTCCGTGCACCGGTGCCCAGAATGTAATAACAAATCCCGTCTCCTGGCCGGGAGCTGGGTGCCCAGGAATTCCGGCCCGGCCCGGCCAGCTCTGTTTGCCAGCGCATCTGTTTCTAATCAGCCCAGTGCCTCGCATTCTTTCTGCCGGGCGTGCAGGCCCGGAGCCTGGGGACCGCACTAATTGATTGCTAAATGGATCTTGTCATTTCCAAAAGAGGCCTCGAGGCCTGCCCTTTGCTCTGCCTCTGCTCCCCATGGGCTGGAGAGCTTAAGAATCAACTCGTCTGCTGCCTTTGACGGCTGAGGATGGGCTTGAACCTCTAGCATGGGAATGCACCAGGAGCCTCAGAGAAGCCCCTGCTCTTTGTCAAGAGCTTACCAAGTACTTCCAAGGACACCAGCCCACTTCATTCTCCCAGCAGTTTTAAGGGTCCAGGCTGTTGGACAGATGAGGAAACCAAGGCTCAGGGGTGTAGTCAAGCAGCCCCAGGACACACAAAGTTGGTGGCAGAGATGAGTCAGTCTTGAGGCTCGTGCTGGTCTAGGTTCTGTCCTCAGAACTCAGCTCAGTCCTCAGGGACTGCCAGGCTGGCCTTTGAAGCTGCAGGAGAGGAAGGGAAAGCCAGGGGCGGCTGTCTGGGCATCAGGACACCCAGCCGTGTCTCAGTGTTGGCTGCCCTGTTGTGACAGGTGCCTCTGGGATGGGGAGTATGCTGCTCAGGCTGGGAAGCAGAGGGCGGCCACCCCAGCCTTCCTTGCCTGGCAGTCAATAGGTCCTGTCCAGCTTCCTTGCTCCAAGCGCCCTGGGCTTCCCTGGCGCTTAGAGGAGCAGCAGGTTTCCAGCTGTTTCCTCATCTGTCTCCTGGCTTGAGGCTGGGACCTGTCGTCTTTCTGTTTCTACAATTCCTCCTGGAACGGAGTCGACTCCCCGTTAGTTGGTCAGTAGCGGAGGCAGAATGAATGAATGAATGGCTCCTCCTGGGCGGTTTCCTCGGATCTCATCCTCTTTGATCACTGGAGAGTGGGTCAGAGAATAAGATGACCTCCTCCTTCCTGCAGAGCACTTAAGCACTTGGCCATCTCTGTCCCTGACAAAGTCTCTAAGCTTCAGTTGACATGTCTGTCACAGGGAATGAGTTCATGTGTCCAGCCCAACTTGTTGAAAGGACAGTTGAGACAATAGAAGTTTGAACAGTATACACATGTGCATGGTGTGTGTGTGTGTGTGTGTGTGTGTGAGTGTGTGTGTTTTGTTGTTGTCCACTTAAATCTTCAATGAATTCTGTATTCCACTGTCTTCCAAAAGTCTCTGCTTTGGCCCCCACTACCAAAAGGGCATATTGTAGAATTGAGGGTGTACAGGACTCCCTTCATTTTGTATAGCTGTGTATATACCCCAAGATAACTTGGTTCAGATGAGGCTCAGTGGGGCAGAAACCAGAAAGGGAGCCCTCAGCCCCCTGTGTCCTGGAACCTGGGTCTCCACCCCCTGGGTCCTTCTCCTCTATTCTTCCCTTCCCTAGATTGATTGAGACTCTGACCAAGAAACCCAGAGGAAATATGTTGAACTCTTGGGCCTTTTCCTTCCTAGCTGTGTGACTTTGGGGAGATTATTTAACCTCTCTGACCTGGCCATGTGTAAGATGGGGACAGTAGTTCACTTTGCAAGCTTGTCGAGAGAAATCCCTGACATGGTGTATGAGTGAGTGGCACGTGTTAAACGCTCTCTAGAGAGACAGCACCTGTTCCTGCTGAGCTGGCACGAACCTGCCATCCCCCGTCTTCCTTCCTGCAGCCACTAGACCTCTGCCATCTGATCACCCTGACTCTGCTCTTGCAAAGGCCTCCCGTGCCTTTTGATTGCAAAGTCCAAAGGGAAAGGCCTCCTTTCTAACCCTCTGACCTCTGGGCAGCATGTGACATCATGACATCCCTTGCTGAAAACTATCTCCTCCCTTAATTTCTGCACTAAAACACCCCCTTGTTTCTCCTCTTACCTCACTGACCATTAACTTAATTTAATTTATTATTATTTTTTTGGTAGTCCTAGGGATTAGGGTCTCATGTGTTAGGACAAGTGCTCTACCACTGAGCTACACCCCCAGCCCTTCACGACCATTTCTGCTGTGTTTTTCATGCGCTCTTTCTTGGTTACTCTCCTACAGACTGCTCTTTCCCAGAGTCCTGTGTGTTTTTTTTCCCTGGTCCTCAGTTACCAGAGTTTAGAGGCACAAACCATGGTCTCTGCTCCTAAGAGCCCAGCATCCAGCAAGACTCGGCCAGCATGGGTACTTGACAAGCCCTGAGCTTGGTGCTTGTAATGTGTCATCCCACTGACACTTCACATGAAGTCAGACTGACCAGGGCTCTCATCCCAGCTGCTCCATATCAGTCGCAGTGTGGCAGTGGGTCTCTTTACCAGTGGGGAAGGAGCTGGCAGGCAGCGCCAGGCTGGGCTCTCTGTGCCAGGGCCTAGGATGGTGTGGCAGTTGAGCCTACCGGACTGTAGAGCCCCAAGCTCCGGGGAAAAGCAGGCACACCGAGAAAGAGTTAAGGATATGAAGTTGCCAGACATGGTGTCTGATCTTCTGCTTTGCCACTTTCTGTATGACTCTCAGCATGTCACTTCACCTGTCTGAGCCTCACAGGTCTCAGTGAGGCCAAGCATGTAAGAAGACTTAGTAAATACTAAGATCTCTGCAAATGACTGTCATCATTGAATATTCACAGGCATGTTATCCAGTTGCATCTGGACAGAGAAATGACTTGCCTGAGGTTCCGCTAAACTGGAAGTCTCACCCAGATATTCTGACTTTGGTGAGGATACATTCATTTAGTCTCACAAGACTGGGGAGGTACCTGCTTGTGTGCTCTTTACATTTACTGTCATTTGCTGTTCTCAGTAGTCCTAGTGATGTACAATGATGTCCATTTTATGAATGAGAAAACCGAGGCTTCAACAGGTTAAGGGCCCACACAAGTGGTGGGAACTAGGCTCTGTCCTGGAACTGTGCTCCTTTTTGCCTCAGGATGTCACTGCTCCCTCCCCGCAGTCACCAGCCTGGCTTGGTTTCTGAATGCCAGGTGCCTCTCAGAAACCACATTAACTATTCCAGGTATTCATGGACCATCTTACGCAATAAATAGCTTTACCTAAGTTAATAGGTTGTGACAACCTGTTTCCTAGAACTTGATCAGCTTTGGGAGAACAGGGGCTGGGGTTTAAAGAAAGGGATTTGGGGATAATCAGCCTCTCCAGAGCAACTTGTTTGCAGAGTGTTTTTGGAGTTTGCCAGAGCCCCAAAGCCCTGCCTAGGCACAATTAACTAAGCTCCTGTGCTAAGTGACCTGGTGCTAATCATCTCATTCCATGCTAACATGGGCCTAGGTAGCAGATAAGACTTCTATCCACAAGTTACAGATAGGGAAACTGAGGTCTGAGGACTCGAGCTGGTGAGCAGTGGAGGCAGGATTTGAATCCTGGCAGTGGGGTTCCCCAGCCTGCTTCAGCGTCATATCACATGGGCTTCTGAGGACACAGCTCTGTGACTGACCTGGCTTTCTCCCTCTCTCTCCCGCCAGCTGGCTTTCTTTCCTTCTGGAAACTTCTTCTCTCCCGACCCAGCAACACTGCTGGAGGTGCTGGCAGAGACCTGATGGCCACATCCATGCCTGGTTTGTGCCCCATGCTCCTCCTTGGCAGCCCAGAGCCCATGTTAACACTACAAAGCCTTTTTCTGCTTTCTGAAGCTTCTCTTCTCTGCCTTGCACTGTTTATTGAAGTCATTCAGAGGATACTGTTAAAGACTTAAAACAAAAGTCAATAGAAAAATATTTATGGGCGCTGGTGGGATGCTGCCACGTAATGATGTTTGAAAATGGTTCTCTTAGGTTCAGAATGTTGGGGGAGAACTCGCTCCTTGGCTAAGTTTTCCCCTCTTATGCACTACTTGCCAAGCATCTGATCTGATCAATCTGATGATTCTTCTGTGTTGCAGAACTGCTGATTTTTTGAGAGGCGATGCCTCTCCCAGGCGAGGTGGCTCAGTCAGGAGGCTGTCCCATGGCTGTAGAGCATTCCATTTTTGAATACACTGCCATTCATTTATCCAGTCTACTATTAACGGAGGTCCGGACTCTTTCTAGTATTTTGGTTTAACAAGAAAGCTGCTGCAGACATTCATTGTTCATAACTCTTTGTGCAGATAGGTTGCATGCATCCTTCTGGGTAGGCTTATACTCCACTGTACCAGATTATACCAGAATGTTTACCAAAGTAGTTGTATCTTGTGTTGATCTTTTTCTTTTCTTTCTTTTTGATTTTTTTGTACTGGGGATTGAACATGGACCCTTGACCTCTAAGCCACATCCCCAGATCTTTTTATTTTTTGATAGTCTTGCTAAGTTGCTAAGGCTGGCCTCAAACATGAGCTCCTTCTTCCTCAACCTCTTGAGTCACTGGGGTTATTGGCATGTGTCACTGTACCTCGTTATGTATTGCTCTTATCAGGTGTGTATAAGATTTCCCATAGCTCCTTGTTCTCACTAAACCCTTGGTAGTGTCAGATTTTGTCCTTTGGTGTGTATATAGTACTATCTCTGTAGTTTCAGTAAGCATTTTCCTGATCATTGATGAAATTGAGCACCTATCTTTTCATATATTTATTAGCCAATTGAAATTTCTTTTTTATCAAGTGCCTAGAAAAAATTTTGCCAATTATCTACTGGGTTGCCTGATCTTTACATAGTTTTGATATTACTAGCCAGGCACAGTGGCGCATGCCTACAATCCTAGCAGCTTGGGAGCCTGAGGCAGGAAGATCACAAGTTTGAAGCCAGCCTCAGCAACTTAGCAAGGCCCTAAGCAACCTAGCAAGACCCTGTTTCTAAATAAAAATAAATATAAGAAAAAAGTGAGGCTGGGGATGTGTTCAGTGGTTAAGTACCCCTGATACCAAAAAAACAAAAACATAGTTTTAATATTATTATTATTTGATTATTCTATCAGTGAACTTGTCTTTTTATTCTCTTAAGGAAAAAAACTCTTCATTTCAATAAGGTTCCAATTGTCACCTCCTTGTATGAATTCTAAGCTCTCCCAGCACCAGGCGTTGCTAAGTCTGTCCTTCCCTTTGCTTATAATCCACCTATCTCCTGCCAAGAATCTGTTTCTGTACTCTCTTCTGCTGCATTTATCTCCTAGTCTACCCCAGAGCAATACCACTCTGTCTTCATGACTACAGATTTATAATCACTTTCTATTTTATCAACCAGATTTTCCTACCTTATGGGGAAAATCTCAAGTGTCTTGAGTATTCTTCATCCTTTGCATTTCCCTATAAAGTTTAGAATGAGCTCATCAAGATTCACAAAAGAAAAAGGAAAAAAAGCAGCTGGAATTTTTATTGGGATTGCATTCAATCTATAAATCAAACTGGGAGACTGTTGAGTTTGCTAGCTCACAAACATGGTATATTTTTGCTTTTATTGAAGTCTTTTTAAAAATAGCTTTATTGAGGCATGATTGACATACAAAAAAGCCACATATATTTAAAGTATACAAGTCTATAAGTTTTGACATGTACACACCCATGAAACCAACACTATAATCAGGATAATGAGAATATCCATCCACCCCCAATATTTCTTCATTTCCCTTTATGATTCCCCCACCCTCCCCTCTCTTCCACAGTGATGTTGAACTTCTTTTCATGTTCCTATTTTCCACCCATGTACTTCTTTGTTCAGATCGTTCACTCATTTTTAATTGAGTCATTTTCTTTCATTCTTTAAAAAAAATTTATGTTCTTTTTAGTTATATATGACAGTAGAGTGTATTTTGACGTGTTATACATACATGGAGTATATCCTAATTAGGATCCCATTCTTGTGGTTGTACACGATGTGGATGGAGTTTCACTGGTCACGTGTTCATATACATTTTTTTTCATATACGTTTTGTCCGATTCATCCTACTGTCTTTCCCATCCCCAACCCCCACCCCAATAATTTTTTTATTCTTGAGTTTTGAGAATTCTTTATATTCTGGATACAACTCCTTATTAGACATTTGCTTTGCAAAGATTTTTTCCCCCAGTCTGTGGTTTCTTTTTCATTCTCTGAACAGTATCTTCTAAAGAGCCAGAGTTTTCATTCTGATGAACTCCACTTCATCAATTTGTTCTTTTATAAATGGAGCTTTTATTATTTTTTATTTTTGATTAACTTTTGACTTTGATAGAGTGAGAATGAATGTTGTGCCTTCTTGGATAATCAGTAAAATAATAAAAAATGAGATTATTGTCATAGTTAAGAATTTTTGCCAAGTCCAAAGTTGCAAAGGTTCTCTGCCGTGTTTTCTTGGTGTAGAGTTTGAGAATTCACATTTAGGTCTGTGATCCGGTTTAAGTTAACCTTAGTATGTGGTAAAAGGTGTGGATCAAATGAACATGGGATATTTCCGTCTTTTTGAAGTCTTTTAAAATGTCTCTCAAGACAGATTTATAATTAGACCACAAAAGACCACACATCTTTTGCTTTATTCCTGGTTATCTTATATTTCTTTGATGCTCTTATAAATGGCATGTTTTTAAAAAATATTTTTCTATACTCTGGGTTGCCAGATGCAAAAATGTGAATTACTTTACATGTATTGTATTGATTTTTGTTGTGTTATAATTATACATAATAGTGGGTTCATTGTGACCCATTCATGTAAGTGCATAAAAAATCTGCTCCATTTCATTCCCCAGTTCTTCCCCTTTCCCTCCCTTCCTCTCTCCCCTGAGCACCTTCCTTCACTACATGTATTGATTTTGCAGCTAGCAATATTGTCAAACTTTCTTGTTAACTCTTTTTTCTTTTTTGTGGTACTGGGGATGGAACCCAGGGCCTTGCACATGCTAGGCAAATGCTCTACCACTGAGCGAGATTCCATTCCTTTCTATTTTATTTTGAGACAGGGTCTCATGAAGTAGCCCAAGCTGGCCTTGATTTGCTCTCTTCCTGCCTCAGTCTCCCAATTAGCTGAGATTACAGGCATGTGCCACCACACCCAACTAAACTCTCTTTTAATTCTACTAGTTCATCTGTAGATCCCTTTGGACTTCTAGGTCAAAATTTATATCATCTACAAATAATGAGTTTTGTTTTTCCTTTCTAGTTTTTATCTTTTTCTCTTTTTTGTATGTAATTATGCTTTCTAGATGAATTGAGCCTATTGCCAATACAAAGTGACCCTCTATCTTTTGTAAAGTCTTTATCCTTAATATCTATTTGTCTGTTATTAATAAAATGAATGTAATGATGAACATAATATACGTAGACTTTCTTTTGGTTAAGGATTGCATGGTTTATCTTATTCTGCCCATCATCCATCCTTTACATATTCATATATACATACATATATATATATGATATATATTTTAGTCAAGGATGAATCTTTAATTATATGTGGTGCTGAAAATTGAACCCAGTGTCTCACACATGCTAAGCAAGTGCTCTACCACTGAACCACAACCCCAGCTCCCTTTATGTATTCTTATGCAACTATGTGCTTTGTTTTTAATTTATGCTGATAATTTTTACCTTTTAACCAGAATAATTATATTACCTGTATAATATCTATTTAGGGTTAAATTTACCATCTTAGTTTTGCCTTGTGTATTGCTTTTTGTCTCTTTTCTTGCCTTTTTTTAAAATAACTGTATCTATAAAAAAAAATTCCATTGTTTAGAAATTTCATTTTTCATTATTTTACTGATTGTCCGAGAAGGCACAATATGCGTTCTTATTCTATCAAAGTCAAAAGTTAATCAAAACCTTTGTTTTCCTCCCAAACAACACAAGAATTTTAAATCACTTGATGTCATTAACTCCCTTCTGGTGTAGATGCTATGGTCACCATGCATTATAATTCTTGTGTGTGTGTGTGTGTGTTCGTTCAATCTTGTGTAACAGTTTCATCAGTGAAACAAATTACTCTAGGTATATTGAGCAGACATGAGATATTTGGTTATAAATTTGTTGGAAGGACTGGAGGAACAATATAGGAGGTGGAAGAATGCCACCCAGTTGTCAGAAACTACAGGAATCTATGACTGTGACAGCAGGCACGAGGCTCCTTAGTGTTCCCGCCTACTCCTGCTACTGCTGTAAGGACAATAAGCAAGAATGCTTCTGCATCTCTGCCATCTTGGAGTCCCATGCTAGTGCTTCTCAATCTCAGAATCTAACCTGAAATCCTACTATCATGGGAATCTTGGCAATAGAACTTCTGGTCTCTAACCCTGCAATAGAAGACAAGGACAAAGCTAGTGACAGGCAAGCCATATCCAGCATCTCTCTAGACCATAATATGCAGATTGTTTCATATGGTCCATATTCATTTAGAATAATCTCATCTTTACTACTTTTTTCTTGGTTCTTAGGCTTTCTAGGTTAGAATCATTTTCCCTATTCTGATGTAGATCCTGGAATTCCCTTTGAGAATTTGTTGGTAGATATTTTACATGCCTAAGGATATTTCCCTTTACTCTCACTCTGGAATGGTGGTTGTGCTGCATCTCACCCAACACAGACAAGTCACTTTCTCTAAGCATGTTGAAGATACTATCTTACTGCTTTCTAGTATCCACTGCCTGCTGTCCAGAAAGCAGCCCCTGGGCCTTGCATCTCCTTGTTGGCTGCTTTTGAGATCTTCTTGTTGTCTTTGGTGTTCTGAAGTGTTACACAATGGGTCGAGGTTGGGATTCCTTTTTAACTGCTATGTGTGCAAATAACTGGAATTACTGGATCTGGTGTATTGACAATTTATAACTGTTTTCAAAATTTCCCAGCCATCATTTCATAGACTGTCTCCTCCACCCCTACATTAGTGTGCTGGGGCTGCTATAACAAATCTGTCACAATTTTGGTGACATAAAAATACCAAAAATCTATAAATAAATTTCTCCCATAGTTCTGGAGGCCAAAAGTGCAAGAACAAGGTGTTCTCAGGGTTATGTTTTTTTTTTTGGTACTGGGGATTGAACACAAGGGTGCTTAACCACTGAGTCACATTCCCAGTCCTTTTTATATTTTATTTAGAGACAGGATCTCACTGAGTTGCCTAGGGCCTCAGTAAATTGCCGAGTCTGGCCTTGAACTCATGATCCTCTTGCCTCAGCCTCCCAAACCACTAGGATTATAGACATGTGCCACCATGCCCACTGGGCTCTGGGGACTTTTTGGTGACTTGTTTCCTTGGGTATTGTTGAGGGTGGGGGCGTGTGTGTTTCACCTAAGTAGTTCATTCTCTGGAGAATATTATTGGTAGAAATTCTTTTTTTAAATTATTGTTTAAACTTTATTTGTTTATTTTTTTAAAAAGTGGTGCTGAGGATCAAACCCAGTGCCTCACATATGCTAGGCAAGCGCTATACCCCCAAGCCACAACCCCAGCCCTTGGTAGGAATTCTTTGAGACCTGAGTTGAAGGTCCTTGTGGAGGTGATCTGTGCCACAGGAAGGAGGGCCTACAAAGCAACCTTTCAACTTGAAACTACAACAGTTTGAACTTGAAGTTGCGGTTTGTTTGACTGTCACAGGTACACAACTTCTGACAGCAAACCTGTGTGTAGATTCCACGTGGTCATGATCCTCCAGGGTGGTTTCCCCCAGGGCCACGCTCCCATGGCAGCTCTTTCTTCTTTGGCTTTACCCTTTTGGGTCCCAGATTTCTCTGGGGAGGCATTTAGAGTCCCCACCTTGATGGGCCTCAGGCTCATCCCCCATTCCCTGTGTCCATGCAGCTGCCAGAGTGGAAGGCCAGGGTCACCTCAGCTCAGCAGAGACCTGGCCGGCTTCCTTGCTTTCCTCTCTGCTGGCATTCCTGGTCGTTTTGCGGTTGAGGTCTACAGGTTCCTTGTCATGCTTTAAGTCATGGTCCAAAATCTTGGCTTGTCTTGACTAGAAACCAACTGTTTTAGTAGAGAATTTTTAATTTCTGATTTTGCATGGGGGACCTCGATGCCAGTTCCCTCGATTCCACAGAGAGACTAGCCTGGGTACCATCTTCTCCCAGGGAAGTCACAATCCAGACCCCCACGGCTTCACCCAGTCCCAGGACAAAAGTACCTTGCTGCTTCAGCCCCTCCCACTGCTGGGGGCTTCCACCCCTTCCCTGTTAACAGTAACTCCAAGCCACTCCTCCTCTCTCCGGACAGCTTCCATTTCCCAGTGTGTCAGAAATGCAAGGAAGCCAAGTAGGAGAGTCACTTTAGTCCAACTTCCTCTTCTCCCAGGGCCCGCCTGTCTCCCTGCTGCCAGGCAGAGGCCATGCTGCTCCCAGTGGAGAATGAACTAGCCACTCGCCCTTCCTGTAACAACCTTCTGCATCCACAGGTCCCACCTTGGGTCAAAAATATCTTTTTTTTTTAAATGAGTGTATAAGTACAGACTTTCTCACCATGATTTCCTAGACAATACAGTGTAATAATACTTAGTAGCATTTGCATTATATTAGGTATCATAAGCAATCCAGAGGTGATTTAAAATATAAGGGAGAAGAGGAAGGAAGGGAAGGGAGGGGGAATGGGAATAGGAAAGACAGGAAAGTTATGTCCGATTCATTCTACTATGTTCATATATGAATACACGACCAATGTAACTCCATGTTATGTACAATTACAAGAATGGGAAGTTAGGGCTGGGGCTGGGGCTCAGTGGTAGAGCACTTGCCCAGCACGCGTGAGGCACTGGGTTTGATCCCCAGCACCACATTTTAAAAAAATTAATAAACAAAATAAAGGTATTGTGTTCATGGTCCCTGTGGCATGGCATGGCATGCTGGCCACTAGGCCAGAGAGTAGGCAAGGCCTTGGCATCCTGCACAGCGTTCAGCTGGAATGAAGTCGGCTCTGCAAGGCACTTCCTGAGGTTCCTGCCACAACCAGACATGGAAACTCACGCCCTCTTTGGTGTTTGGAATGAATCTTACCCAACAGGAGGCCACATTTGCTTTCTTTTTCACACATTTGTTTTACTAAAAGTCATTTATTTTAAATACCTAATATGTGAATACAAGTCCTAAGTATTACACATAAATTACCCTGACCATCATCTCAATCCCACTTCCCTGCCCAGAGGGAAAGGGGTTCTATTATTAGTTGGATGCATATGGACCCATATTCTTTGCTACAACTATATACATAAATATGATATGTTATTGCCTTGTTTAGTTTCTTAAACATAAATAATATGCTGTGCATGTTTTGAAATCTGATTTTTAAAAAATCAGTTTTAGGGATCCTCCCCGTTCATGTAATCATCCTCATCCTCTTTTAAGTCCTACAGAGAATTCCGTGGCATGGGTGAGGCTATTGTAGTCCATTTGGCCGTCCCTTTATCGGGAATGGAGAGGCTGTCCCCAGTTCTGATCAGGATTAGCATCACAGTGAGCATCCCTGGCTGCACCTCCGGATTCCTGTGAGGTTGCCATCCTCCCCTGCTTTGGACTCCTGCCCTCCTCTCTAGATGGTGAGGCTGATCCATTGCAATCATATCCATTGGCAAGTGCTTCAGTGTCCTTCAGAGCCAAAGTTCTGGCAAATCAGGGCTTCAAAATCTCCACTTCACAAAGGTCAACAAAGTTCTGGAGACATTGTTAGGGAACTGGGTCCAGAGCCCAGGCCCTCTGCCCTTCTCTGACTGGATTGCAGACCTTTGGAAAGCAGTAACATGATGCCACAGCTGGACTATGTGATTTAGGCAAGGTCAGGCCGGCCAGCCAGCCTGGCTCTCAGGTCTGACTTACCACCCAGTCGAGTGGGGACTAAACAGGAGGCCCATCCTCTAAAAAGAACCTCCCACCAGTCCTATAATTTGGGACTGTCAGTCAGGAAGTTGTCCAAAGTCTAGAGTGCCTTCTAGGTGCTGTGTAAATGTGGACTTCCCTCTAACATCCTCTGCAATGTCATGAGGAACATCACACTTGGAGCCTAGGGGACCTGAACCAGTGTGACCTTGAGTACCTTTTTCAACCCCTCCAAGCCTCAGTTTCCACATCTGTAAAATGGGGAGAGTGAAGCCTCTCCCCCAGAAGATTACTAGATGGTCAAATGAGATCACATATGTTAAAAATGAAAAAGCCTAGCAGGGTGTCCATGTGTCATATGATGGAACTAGAATCGAATTCTTCTGTAACACAGCCAGCATGAGGTAATGCAGGAAGGATGGGCGTGCCAGGGACTGGTTAGGAATCCTGACGATGGAGCAGGAGAAAGACTGTCCTAGGGAGGCAAGGGCCCTGGGTCTGCAGCTTGGGTGCAACAGCCCTGGGTTATCCAGTTCCCTTTTTCCTAATTCAAGGCTCACCAGGCAGCCTTCTGGTTGCCCATTTGTTTTCCCGTTGACCTTGGTCTGGGCCTGAGGGTAGGTACAACCTACTGGGTATTAGGCAAGTTTACTGTTAATTGTTCATCTTGACTCTGCACAGAGCTATCATTAGCCTCATTTTACAGGTGAGAAAATAAAACTCAGGGATGCTAGGGGACTTGTCCAAAGTCAGTGTGCTGGCAGGCAGGTAATGCAGGTCTGTCCGGCCCCAGCATTCCAGTCTCCCGGTAAGGCACTTTTCCCAGCCTCAGGTCCTGGGCACCCAGCAAGAGTACCTTAACCCTGGAGAGGAATCTCCCATGGCAGGCTTCCGAAGGGGACTTCAACTTTCTCGGCGGAACCTTAACTTTGAAGACTTAATTCCTCCCTGTCCTTCTTCCAGTCTGAGCCCACCTCTGCCCCACTAGAGGCTTGAGAAATATCAAGCTTCCAGATCATCCAGACCTTGAACCAATGTGACTCAACAATCCTCAGCTCCAGTTGTCACCCACAGACACTGCTTCACGTGGACAGTCTTTTGTAACAGCGGCGAACCCAGCCAGCTGCAGGGGTCAGGCTGACTGCCAAGTCGCCTGGGGCTGGAGGGTAGACGGCAGCCGAGCTCACCGCCAGGGCGTGTGTGGCTGCCCTAGAAGCAGGAGGACGGGCTTGCCCTAGTTTTCCCAGGGAAACCTTTCGCCCCAGGAAAGTGGGGATGGTGTGTCGCCCAAACTTTAGCCTCTGATAGAGATAGTGGGCAGGACAAAGTCTGGCTCCATTTGCCTCACGGTCCCACTCTCCTTGCAGACACTTTGCAGGAATGGGTACCTGTTGCTCAGCTGGCCTCCAAGAGTCATTAGTGGGCTCAGAACATGTGACCATCTGGCGAGTCGGTTCAGCTTGCGCCATGTGTCAGGGTCCACAGGTTAAGGGAATAATAATTTCAGGGAAAGTAGAGCTTTTTTTTCTTTTGTTTGTTGGTCTCACATCTTTCCTTTCCAATGACTGCCTCCTTGACCAATGCTCTAACTTCTCTCTGGCCTGCTTGCCAATATTCTCTTTGCAGATTTGTTGTCCCAGAGGTCACCACTGACCCAGATCTTGTGAGCAGAGTGCTTTACAGCAAGCCTGTGCTCTGGGGCTTATGGAGCAGTGTGACCCTGGCCCTACTCCTTCAGTCCCTGACGCTTGGCTATAACTTGGGCATGGAGTGGGCAGGGTCCATGGTAAGGAAAGACCAATGGAAGATTCGCTCTCGTGCCCACCACTAGCAGCTCAGAACCTGGAATGTGTGGGGAATGTGATGGAAGATATGGTCCCAGGAGATGGTGAGCAGCCTAAGATCTGCAGTCAGAGTTTGACTCAAGAGGTTCTGATCAAAGGCCCGGACAGTGGTTGGCAGAATAATGATCCCCAAAGATGTTCACTTATTTTCCAGATGTCCCTATGTATATGCTGCTTATATGGTCAAATGGACTTCACAGGTGTGATAAGGTTAAGGGTCTTGACATGGGGGATTTTCCTGGATTATCCAGGTGGGCTCAATATAATCACAAGGGACCTTATAAGAGGAAGGTCAGAGAGAGGAGCAGGCAACATGTCAGCATAAGCAGAAATGGAAATTATGTGACCACAGGCCAAAGAACACCAGCAGCCTCTACGAACTAGAGTCACCAGATGTATGGTTACTTCTTTTTTTGTTGTTTTTATTGGTACCGGGGACTGAACCCAGGGGCACTTAACCACTGAGCTACATCCCCAGCCCTTCTCATTTTTCTTTTGAGACCAGGTCTCACTAAGTTGCTTAGGGCCTCACCAAGTTGCTGAGGCTGGTCTTGAAATTACAATCCTTCTGCCTCAGCCTCCTGAGTGGCTGGGATTATGGGCCTGCATCACCCCTATAGTTACTTCTTACAGCAGCAGAAGGAAACTCTGTACAGTTGGTTTAGGCAACTAAACCAACCAGTGCAGGGTCACTGTTGCTCAAGTTCTGAGAAGATAGGGTCTCCTGCTCGGAGAGGTGGGGTGATGGGCTCAGCACAGTGCCCTGCACACATGGTGTGCTCTGTAGAGAGCCCTCCTGGCTTCGTTCCCACCCTGTTGCAGGGGATCAGGTTGGTTCTCTGCAAAGGGCAGTATATGCTATCGATCCATGTCCTCACCACTCAAAGTTGGTTCACAGACCGGCAGCACCAACAGCTCCTGGGAGGCCCTTTGTTCTGCAGATCCCAGGCCCTAGTCCAGACATAAATGAGTCACAATCTGCATTTTCACAAGGCCCCAGCTGGCTTCATGCACTTGGATGCTTAAAAGGTGCTGGGGCTAAAAATTCGCTGAATCCTCAGAACATCCTGGCAAGGGGGCACCACTGTCATCACCGTGGGGCAGAAGAAACAGAGATTGAGTTGCCCAAGCACATGCAACTGGTGTGTGTGGCAGAACCAGGACTCAAACTCTGGCATGTCTCATCCAGAACTAGTGTCTCTATCAACAAGGGGTAAAGTCGAATGGGCCAGGCACGTCGCCCCAGCACCCCTGCTTCCTGCCTGCCCATGGATCATGACGTTTCCATCCTCCATTCCTTCCCCCCTCAGCCTTCCTGAGCCAGCCCTGCTGTACGGGAGAAAACCCTGCTTTCAAGGGACACACCCCAGCGCGTCCCACCCCTGGCTGAGTCGCACAAGCACTTGGGGCATCTACTTACATTTTTCACACCTGGACCCATCACAGACTCCCTGAGTCAGCCTCTCATGGGGTGGTGTCTACACTTGCATGTTTTGAAATCCCTCTGAGGTGATTCTGTTGCAGCAGACACTCACAGCTGTTCCAGAAGCCTCAGGTGTGTTAGTGCACCAAAAATAAATAAATAAATAAATAAATAAAATAGAGCGAGATCAGCCCTGCTGCATGGATCGGGGGAGGTCCACTGCTAAGAATTTGGAAGACTCTGCAGGGGAAATGGCAAAAATGTGTTTTGAGGAATGTGTAGGAGTGTTCTAGAACAGGATTTGAACGAGAGTAGAAAAGGTGTTTTAGGTAAAGGAGGCAGTTTTTGAAAAGGCATGAAGGCAGGAAATAGTGACATACTCGGAGAACTGTAAATCATTTCATGCGACTGCTGGTTCAGGCAGTGGTAGGGCTGGAAAAGTGACAGGGACAGGTCACCAGCAGCTCAACAACCCATTTGGCTTCACCTTTCTTCAAGTACTCTTTCCCCCTTGATCATCAGTTTTAGATTCTCTGCACCTTTTCCCTACTTTTTTCTTTTTTCAAATGCCATGACCCCCAGAGGGACCTTGTATTCTGTTGACTAGAGGAAAGGGAGCCAGGGAATGTCATCCAATCCTGAGCCTAACAGCAGGACACTTCCCAAGGGGATGGGGCACAGAGATGTGGGAGGGATCACACAGGGACCCATAAGTCTGGGCGTGAGTTGTGCAGCTTCACTATAGAATCTCTTACAACCTTCATTTTCTTCTCTCTCCTTTTTAAAAAAGGAGCCTATATGAGAGGCTTGGCTCTCCTGCATCTACCTGCCTCTGCTCACCTACCCAGCTGCTTTCCTCTAAGGCTGCAGAACTTCCAATAATCTGGTTTTTGATGATACAGCATCCATTTTGTTACTTACATAAAAGCCAATGACTGCAGTCAAGCCCTACCCTCTGAGCCTCACATTGCCCCCACGAAATGGGGATAATCATCCTGGAAACACTTGAGTTTGGAAAGTCCCAGATGTGTTGGAACTGACACCTGTCTCCCTCATGTGACCTGCTCCCAGGCCACAGTAAGGTACACAGGGCTACCCTGACAGTCAGAGCCCTCCCCTGGAAATGACCAAGCTGGGTCTAGGCAGGAGGTACCCTTTTTTCTGTGGGCAAAGCTGTAAAGGCCAGGGTCTGGAAGCTACTAGAAGCCACTCTCTTCCACCACACAGAACAAATGGGATTGTGGTAAAAATCAGGGCCATCTGATTCAAACCGAGAAATGGAGAGGAACTCGGATACATGTAAGTTCCTGTTCCATCTGTGTGAGCAAGCTCTAACTCCATTTTCTTACCTTTGCATTCAGTAGTTTTTTCTGGAAACTTTTCAGAATAATTTCATCTTTGTGCCTAATCTAGTTCAAGTTGTTTTTTTGGTCTTCTTGTCTCTTGTACCCATAGAGACTGACAGACCAGGTTTGTGTTATCAACCCTTTATTCTGGTAAGAAAACTGAGGCTCAGAGAAATCAAGGAGCTAACCCAAAGTCACACAATGATTAAAAGCAGAAGGTGATTTTGGATTTAGGTGACCTTAGCCTAAAGTCCCTGCCCTGCCCTCTGTTCCACTGTGTCTCTGGTAATCCCTGGTAGGCTCCCTGGAGAAGCAGTTCTGTTTCTTTCTGTATCCAAAGAAGCAGGTCAGGAAGCAAATCATGCCAGCATTTCAACAGAGGAAATCTAATATAAGGATTTGATTACACAGGACAGAAAAGGAAAAAGGGAATGCTTAGGAAAACACAGCAAAAATAACCATAGAAGGCAGCCATCACCTCTCGGGCTGGGGAAGAGGATAAGTACAGGAGCTCAGTAGGGCCTGGAGCTGCAGCTCAGACAGAGGAGGGGTGCTGCCTGGTTTCTGCAGGGACTTCTGAGCAGCCACAGGATGGCTGCCGCTGGGGGCTGAAGGCCGCTGGACACTGGGACTGCTGGGCTGCACTGGCAGGAACAGGAAGTGCCTTCTCCCCTCTTCTGCCTTCCAGTCTCCTACCAGGGCCTGCTGTGAGTAGTGCCCAGTGCAAACCAGCAGGCAAACGAGTCTGGGAAATGTGGTTGTAGAGGTAGAGTCCAGCCCCGTAGAGCCAAGCTAAGGGGCAACAGTTAAATAGCAAACACATCTTCCATCCTTTCCACTCCTGCAAAGGATCAGGTTATCCCAAGACCCAAATTCATCCTTTGGCCCCTTCTCTGGTCTCTTTCTTTTACTTTAGTGCTGGGACCACAGTCCAGGTTTCTGGCTCTATAGGAGTACCTTGCATGAACTGAGCAGGCTTCCCACAGTCTGAGGGGCAGACTCTGAGGTGCTGAAAGAACACTCTTCTACCCTGCCCCCCTCACCGGCTCCCACACATGAGAATTCCAATCTGCTTTGCCCAGGTCTTCAGAGGCCTCTGCGAGTCCAGGCAACCAACCAGTTTGTGTCCATGGAAAATTAGCCACTCCCTGGCCAGCAGGTAGAGGCAGGATTCACTGTAGTAATGTGCACTTTCCTGGTCTGTCTGGAGGTGACCCTTTTGCAGGTACGTCTGCTGAGACACAAGGGCTGAATTCAAGGCTTGATGAGAAGGTGGTTCTTTGCTCTGGCCCCTCCCTGATGCCTCATTCCTGCGCCTGGCACAGCAAGTCCCATCTTCACTGGTCAGGCTCAAAGCCTGGGAACCCTCCCTGCTCAGCAAACCAGTGAGGCCCCTGAGGCTACCTGAAGCTGACAGACTCCCCTGTCTCACTTTCTCCTCCCACCTACTCACTTTTGTCAGATGTAGTAGAAAGAGGATGGGGTTTGGACATTAGTCATGCTTTGTTCCACCACTTCCTGACTGGAGGACATTGGCAAATTACTTGCACTGCTCATTAAATATAAAAACCTTGCAAATTTACAGACCCATTAACTACGAACACCCTCTATCCTTTATGTGATATATAGTCATCATATAGACCACATCTACAAACACCATAAACTCCAAATATACTGTCATAAGTTTTACTATAAGCAGTCATATGCATTTCTATTTTTTGAGATAGGGTTTTGCTATGTCACCCAAGCTGGTCTTAAATTGCTGGGCTCCAGTGATCCTCTTGCCTCAGCCTCCTGAGTACCTGGGATTATAGGTACTACCACACACCTGGCTAGTCATGTGCATTTGAAAGGAATTAAAGGAAAATAGTCTTTCATATTTACCCATATATTTGCCATTTCTAGAGCTCTTTGTTTCTTCCTGTAATCTGTTTCCATTTCCCTTCCATCTAAAGACCTTCCTTTAGTGTTTTTTTTGGCACAAGTTCACTGGTGATGAATTCTTATTTTTCATTTATCTGAAAGGATATTCAAGTTCCATTCATGAAAGCTATCTTCATGCTATATACAATTCTGAGTTGACTTTTAAAATTTCTTCAGTTCCACTGTATTCTGGCCTCCATTCTTTCTGATGAGGAGTCCATGATATTTACATCATTATTCCCCTGCATGAAATATGTTGTTCTTTCTCTAGGTTGTCTGTTAGGGTGCTTTAGCTCTCCAAAGTTCATGGGCTTACTTCTGTCTGTGAACAAAAAGGATCAAGGGTCAGAAAACCACCCCCTTGTGGGAAGCTCCATCTGGGTTCATGACACCCTGAGAAAAGCCTACCGGCTTCCTGTAATGAGACAAGAAAATAATAGGAATTGCTATAGTTGTGTGTATGTAGTAATAATAAGCTGTATTTGGTATTTGCCTGAACTTGTAAAACTAAAATAAAGGTGCCTGGTGACAAACTTGCTGTGTGGCAGGATGACACTCCTGAGCAATGCTGGTATGAACCTTTATCTATGATTTGAGTGGGGGCTCCTCGTATAGTTGTGGTCTGGTCTTTATCAATGCAGACCAGAGCATGACTGAGCTGAAAATCACTACTTAAACTCCTGGACTTTTGGAGCAAACTGTCAGCAGCACCGTGACCAGAGGACTCCACGTTGCTCTGTCTCTTGACTGCCCCTGCTGCTGTCCACTCCATCACTGATTGCTGATCGACTGTTGTCACCGAGGCCAGACGACTGACCACCTCTCCTACAGCGACAACTGCCAACCAGCCTCCGGCTTATTGGACACCCAAGGACAGCCAGAGACATCTGAGTAGCTGAGAGAGGCTATGGCTGAGAAGAATCCCCTTGGTCTTGCTGACTGACTTCTTGGCTAAGAGACGTTGCATTGAGTAAGTCCATGGGGATTGGACTCTAGGTGGACAAGGGAGTGACTCTTCAATGTATTTGTGACTTGCTATTATCAGGAATGTTAAGTTGAGTGCACATTGCATGAATAAAATCCACTGTTGGAACCAAACCTGATTCCTCTCCTACTGCTCGCGACACTTCCCCCGCCTGACATGACAGGTTTTCTGCTTTTGCACATGAGTAATCCCAGTTCTCAGCTCTAATTGGAATTCACCAACCTCTAGCCTCTACCGTCAGGACAACAGAGGGAAAGTCCTCTCCTGGGCAGAACTCACCTGTGGCTTTTGCCAGTGACTAGCCTAGGGGTGATACCGCCCAGGCCTGTGCTGGGCGGGACTGGGCTTTTCCATGTCTGGGTTCCCCCGCAACCCATTACGTCTGGTTCCCAGAGACTTGGAGTCATGGGCTGCCTGGCTCCCTAGTGCTTCCTACCTGCAGATTCAACCCAGACAGGGAATTTACACATCCCATCTTTGTGGCTCGGGAGTCCTGGCACCTGCTCAGCTTGGCTGACAGATCCTGTGTCACAGCATCTGTCTTGCTCCTGGGACTGAGCCCCCTGCCTGGACTTGCCCTGGCTCCACTTCTGCCCTGACCTCTGCTCATCCAAAATGAGACTTGCTCTTCAGGCTGCCTCCTTTCCTTACTTCTGAGTTCCTCAGGGAGAGTAGTTTAGGGATGACTGACCCCATGTCACGTGCTAGTGTTAACTTGTCTTTCCCTTCTCACACAATCAATGGTCTGCCTTCCTGTCCATCAACAAGATTCGTATATGTCGGGCATGATTGTACATGCCTATAAACCCAGCAGCTCTGGAGACTGAGGCAGGAGGATCACAGGTTCAAAGCCAGCCTCAGCAATTTAGTGAGACTGTAAGCAACCTAGTGAGAGACCCTGTCTCGAAATTAAAAATAAAGAGCTGGGGTTCTGCCTCAGTGGATAAGCAGCCCTGAGTTCAATCCTGGTACCAAAAAAAAAAAAAAAAATTCATATAGGCCTTGTCTATAAAATGGGCAGAATGATAACCCCTTCCAGATAGTGACAATGGATCCAAAAGCACTGAGCCATCCATTCTCAAAGTGGGTCCCCAGACCAGCAACATCAGAATTACCTGGATCAGAAACATACATTCTTAGCCCTACCTGGGACCTACCATATTAATTTACTCAAGCAATCATAACAAAATACCATATGCTGAGTAGCTTAAAATAATAGTTTATTTTCTCACAGTTCTGGAGGCTGGAAGTCTGAGATCAGAGTGCCAACATGGTTGGTTCTGGTGAGAGCCCCCTCCTGACTTGCCTGCTACCTTCTCACTGTGTCTTTGTGTGACCTTTTCTTTGTGTGTGCACCTGGGGGCCAAGGGGGGGCAAGTTCTCTACCTCTTATTAAAGAGCCACTAATCCCATTGGATTACGATATACACTTTTATAGTCTCATGTAATCTGAATTACCTCTTAAGAGCCGAATCTCCAAATACAGTAGTCTGGTATCCAAGATGAATTGGGTCCAAGACCTACTGCAGATAACCAAAATCTGTGTGTGCTTGATGGAATAGTATGTACATGTAAGCTATTCACAATATCCATAAGCTTTAACTCATCTCTAGATTACTTATAATACCTAATACAATGTGAATGCCATATTGCTTAGGGAGTAATGGAAAGGAAGAAAAATCTGTGCATGTTCAGTATGTAACCTGGTTATGTGTGAATATATTCTACCCAGGGTTGGTCGAGTCTGTGAATGAGGAATCCTTGGATTCAGAGGGTTGGCTGTATAGTCACATAGGAAGTTAGGCTTTCCATAGATGAATTTTTTTTGTGGGAGAGGGCAGGCACTTCAGTTCATAGCACCTGAGCTGGAAACGGGTGGGGCCCAGTAATCTGGGTTTTGACCAGTCCTCCACATGACCCTGATGCAAGCTCAAGTTTAGGAAGCTGTCCACTAAAATAGCTGCACCAGGATGTGGGATGTGTATTCAATCTAGTCTGCAGGGGACATTCCTCCCTGGACGTCTCTCTTCCAAAAAATCAAGTCCTCCTTTGACTAGATATGTGGGTGTTTGGGATTTTAACTGGGTATCAATTTAATCACATCAAAACCCCCCCCAAACATGAGTCCTCTCTCAGTTTCCTAAAGGCCTTATTTCTCTCAGGCTCCCAAAGCCCCAGCCTCCTGCAGGGTAATAGGGACAATACAGCAAGTATAACTGTTTCCAAAGCCAGGTGAGATGTCCAGGTCACAATGACCTGTCCCACACAAAGCTCCTCAGGGGAAGGTAATGGCCTCTTAGAAAAAAATGTTTTTTAACTCTCCATTTTACAGAAACTGGGTCTCAGAAAGGTTAACAGTGTCTTACCCAAAGTCACACTGTGGAGTGGCAAAGCCTTCCCTAGGACCAAGTCTCCTGGCTTCTAGCCTTCTTTCTCCCACCCCAGGGTTTCTGGAACTTTAATGCACACATAAACCCTGGGGACTTGCTCACATGCTGATTCTGCTGGGTGGGTCTGGGGTGGCCTGAAACTCTGCATGTCCCTCAACATTCCTGGTAGTGCCATTCTGCTGGTCCAGGACCTTGCTTTGAGTTGTAGGGTTCTACACCTCTCTGTCCTCCACTCCCCAGGCTGATTTTGTGTGTGTGTGTGTGTGTGTGTGTGTGTGTGTGTGTGTGTGAACTTCCAGTCTACAGGAGCCAAATCTTGAAGGAAAGAAGGGATCCCCTACTTGGAGTCAAGGAACCAAAGTCGGGAAGAGAAAGCAATGGAGTTGATGGGGTTTGGTGAACTGCCAAATTCCTTTGTTTCCCCCAAGTTTCACCTTCAGCCAATGCTACTAGGAAGAGATCTGTCAATTCTGGACCTCTCCCCAAGTTGGATTCCACTGACCCCCTTCTTCTGCCCCTCCCCTTAGCACCCTCCTTCCTCAAGGATGCAGCAGGTCCGCCAGGCCCCGCGCCACAGGAAGCTCTCACCATGGCAACAGACGGTCCCTGTGCCAAGCACATTCATTGGAAGAGCTGCAAAGAAAATAGCCAAGCTCTTCCTGACCCTACCTTTCCTGGGGGGGCTTTACAGACTGAGGAAGAGTCTTTCCCCCAACAAACCCCAAGCGAAGAGTCCTGAGACCCTCAGAATTGAGAGGAGGAATCTTAACCAGTCTCTCATGTTCCACATAATGCCAGAGTCGGCACCCGACTCCCCCACAGCCAGGCTGCCAGTGAAAGAGCAGGCTGGTGGGAAGCTGGTCTCTGGCTCCAGCTCAGGCTCCTTCCCACTCAAGGAAGCTCCTCGAAGGTCAGGGTTATGGATTGAATTGGGTCCCCTGCCCCCAAATTTGTGTATTGAAGCTTAATCTCCCAGTGGGACTATGTCTGAAAATAGGGCCTTTAGGAGGCAATTAAGGTCAAATGGAGTCATAAGGGAGGCCCTAATCCAATAGGATTGTAGCCTTATCAGAAGGCAGACCCTCTCCTCACCTGTCACCGCGTGAGTGCAGTGGGAAGGTGGCCCCCTGCCAGCCAGGTGGGGAGCCTTCCTCACCATGCTGGCAACCTGATCTCGGCTCCAGAACTGTGAGGAAACAAATGTGTGTTACTGAAACCACCCAGCTGGAGGGTTTAGTGATGGAAGCCCCAGGGGGCTGAGAGAGCCAGGCTTCCAGTCCACCACATTCTCATTCAGCCTCTCTGGAGGAGCCAGGGTTGGTATCCTCACAAGGTGCTTCCATAGAAAACTGCTGGGAAGTGAAACGGGCTTTCTCCGCCCCCAGGAATGGACCTATGCAGCTTGATGCTGTCTGGGGCCCAGGAGAGCAGGTTGCTCTGGATGTGGATGAGAGTGTGTTGGAGATCTTGGGGACCTAGACTTCCTCCATGCCAGCGCAGACTCTCAGTGTTGTGAGTGTTCCCCGACCTGGAACACATCTTCCTTCTTTGTTTCCCTGGCAAACCCTCGGCCGTCCTTCAAGACTCAGCAAAGAATTTTCTGGTGAAACCTTCTCCACCAGCCACCTTGACCACCATTCATTCATTTGTAAGCCAGTACAAATACACACAGAGTAATCAAATGCATACATATCAACACACACACACACCAAGTTCAGGGCTGCAAATGACAGAGACCAACTCTGGCTAATTTAGAAACAAAAGAACTTTATTAGGAAGGCTATCCGTCACAGCCAGTTATGGTGGCGCATGCCTGTAATCCCAGCAACCCAGAAGGCTGAGGCAGAAGGATCTCTAGTTTGAAGTCAGCCTCAGCAACTTAGCAAGACCTGTCCAAAAATAAAATATCTTAAAAAAATTAAAAAGCACTGGGGATGCAGCTGAGTGGTTAAGCACCCCTGGGTTCAATCTCTAGTACTAATTTTTTAAAAAAGATATGGAGTTAGAAAACATGGGGTCAGGTTCCAAGCTGTGCAGGCAGCAGTGGTGCCCACAGCACCCTTAGAGCAGATGTAGGACGTCATTGGCAGCATAGCTTGCAATGACCCTGCTAGCATCAGCTTCTGGACAGAGTCCTGTCCCTGCTGCCACCATCTCTGCCACCAGAGTTGCTGACCATTTCTCAAACTCCTTCCTGTTTTGTGACCCTAGCTCTACTCCAACTCCAGGCTGGTAGATCTGGTTGGCAAAAACCAAATCCTCCACCCCTGCCCTGGCTCTGGAGTGGGAGGTGGCCTCCTTGCTGTCCATGACATAGAAGCTTGGAATTCCCCAGATATACAAGGAGATCTGCATGCTGGTGGCCAAAGATCATAACAAACATCTAGGTGCAGAATGTGTATATGTTGGTTGGGTTTTCTAGAATTCTTGTCATTTGTGGCAGTTATGTTCTATAAAGTCACCCACACACTAAATTAGTGAATATGAACCATGGCTTCTAAGGGGAACTAGAGACAGGTTTCCCTGAGCCTCTGTTCTCAGTGTTTCACTTACTGATCAAGGTGCAACCTTGTTTGATGCATGCCTCTGTTTGGGGGACTGGGGATTGAATCCAGGGACACACTACCACTGAACTATATCCCCAGTCCTTCTTAAAATATTAGTATTATTTCGAAACAGGGTCTTGTTAGATCACCAAGGCTGGACTTGAAGTTGCAATCCTCCTTCCTCAGCCTCCCGAATAGCTGGGACTACAGGTGTGTGCCACCATGCCTGGTCTGCAGGCCTGTTTAAAGACACCTTATTTAATAAATGTCGATTTGCTAACATTGAACTCACAGATGATCACATGTCTGAAGGAAGCTTATCTGACACATGCCTTTTCTCTGTAAGGTACGTCACAATCTTCTTGACTCAGACACAGCACTTCAGCATTATGCTGGGGGGCATTTTAAATAGCAAAATCACCAACAAAAAGCACAAAACTGCAGAGAGTGTGTCATGAAAAGGACACTAGTTGGCAGTACCAGCGTGGAAACAGGTAAGGCAGAGCGTTACCTGCTGGTCCCGCCTTCAGCTGAGTACGTGCACTGTGGCAAGTCTAAGTTCTCACCTGTCTTCGCATGTATGTGAAAGAGCTATGGGTATAGACTTGGGGCTGGGGTGTGGTTCATGGTAGAGTGCACAAGTGCAAGGCCCTGGTTCCATCCCCAGCACTGAAAAAAAAATCCATCTGTGGGTTATGAATATTAACAAGTATAGGCAAATTTGAAAATACAGAATCCGAATAATAGAGATTGGTGATATATAATTAAGGTTGTAATTATAAATACATTTTTATTACATAGAATATTTTCCCATCTATCATTCCATGCCTGTAAATTTGGTGACTGTGTGGTTTCTCACCGGTGGAGGGGTTCAGGGGCAGTTACCTACTAGAACAGCAATCACTCCATCCTCTTGTCCAGTTAGGTTTTTATCTGAACCTCTAGCAGGATAATAAGCTGGGGAGCATTGTGGAGAGCAGGCTGTTCTCAGTCCCTCAGCCTGCGACACCTGACGTGAAGAGAACCCCATCAACACTCCTTCCTTGGGTGGAAGACTCCAGAGCTGGCTGTTCTAGGGTAGAAAACAGATTTAATGCGGAAGAAGTAACAAGCCTGAATAGTACCATTTCCAATCCCAAGGAATTTTGTTAAGAATGTGTGTCCCCTGTTTGGAATAAGGAATATGCAAATAGTTGTAGGGGTCCTGAGAAGTTCAAAGTAGTGACCATATTCCAGCAATTAACTCTGCAGGATGGACTCTAGTTGTAGATGGACAGCATGCCTTTATTTTATTTGTTTCTTTTTATGTGGTGCTGAGCATCAAGCCCAATGCCTCACACACGCTAGGCAAGTGTTCTGCCCTGAGCATCAGCCCCGGCCCCCTCCAGACCTCTTTTTATCTTGAAACAGAATCTCACTAAATTGCACAGACTGGCCTTAAATATGTGATCCTCCTGTGGGATTTTAGGCATGCACCACCATGTCCAGCTTCTTTCTTTCTCTTTTTTTAAATTTTAATTTGAGGGGGGCAGTACCAGGGATTGAACTCAGAGGCACTCGGGCACTGAGCCACATCCCCAGCCCTATTTTGTATTTCATTTAGAGACAGGGTCTCACTGAGTTGCTTAGGGCCTCACTAAGTTGCTGAGGCTGGCTTTGAACTCATGATCCTCCTGCCGCAGCCTCCAGAGAGGCTGGAATTATAGGTGTGCGCCACCGCCCCCAGCTTATTTTAATTTTTTTTTTTTTTTTTTTTTTTTTTTTTTTTTGTGTGTGGTTCTAGGAATTGACCCCAGGGCCTTGAACATGCCAGGCAAGCACTTTATCACTGAGCTATACCCGACCCTGGACTATCTTTAATTGGCATGTGTGAGCTGGCCTGACTTCCTGGGGCGGGGGATGGG
This sequence comes from Sciurus carolinensis, assembly GCF_902686445.1. Lineage (NCBI taxonomy): Eukaryota > Metazoa > Chordata > Mammalia > Rodentia > Sciuridae > Sciurus > Sciurus carolinensis. Next base: position 66,173,710 of record NC_062215.1, on the reverse strand, counting down.
GAGGTGTCATAAGAAATGCATATCCATTATAGTGAAAGGAGTGACATTTTCTTCTGAATACATGTTCAGTACCACTACATGTTGACCCAACAAATATTTGGGTATCTGAGCACCTTCTATACACTAAGTACTATGCCAGATGCTGGATATGAATCAATAAGTAGAATAAGTAGCGGAGGGCATACTGGACTTTAATTCTTAAAGGACGCTTCTCCTTTGGCACAGTTGGAAGATGGTGGTCAAGTCAAAGTGAAGGGAGATGGAACCTGACTCACTTCGTCACTCACTCTGGGAACAGCGCCATGTTGACACTGTGGGACTGTGAGAAACAGCAAGACTGTCATTGCCCGGTGGTTACAGAGGGGTGGCGAGTGTGAGAGAGGATCCAGATAAATATTTGCAAGTGTAGGCAATCTACAGACAACAGAGCAAAGTATCACGCAATTTTAGGGTAAGCTGTTCCCTGCTGCGGTGTGTGGGATGTGAGTCTGGCTGACTTCATGGAGGAAGAAGACTTGAGATGGCTTTCAGTTTAGCATCTGGGGCTTAGTGACTTTTACTAAGACAGCACAGGAAGAGTAAAGCCACATCAGTCAAAGCTGTCCCATTTGTGACTGTAGGCTTTCTTTAAAAAGGCAAAAGGCAAGACAACTCTGGGTTTCAATCTCATTTGGAGGGAATAGTGGGGTTTTTTTGCTTTTTGGTACTGGGAATTGAACCCAGGGTCGCTTAACCACTGAGCCACATCCCAGACCTCTCTATATTTTATTTAGAGACAGGGTCTCACGGAGTTGCTTAGGGCCTCACTAAGTTGCTGAGGCTGGCTTTGAACTCATGATCCTGCCTCAGCCTCCTGAGTGGCCGGGATTGCAGGCATGCAGCACAGTGCCAGTGAGGGAATAGCTTTTATCAAGGGAGTACCCACCCAGTGGTGTGGGAGCATGGGGTCACCAGTTCAGGGGCTGTGTACTGTTTTCAGGGTATGTTACCTAGTGGCTTAGCAATTTATTACTAAGGAAATGCACTGAAAATCTCTTTCCTGATTGCACAGCGGTGGACCCTCTCTAACAAATGACCTTTATTCCTAACCAGTCTTGACAACCTAGCTTTGCTTGTTGAGGGCCTGCACTGTCCAGAACACTTGCTGAATAAGGGGAGGGGCAGGGGGCCTCCTCCCTCAGGAAGAGAAAACAGAAAAAAGTGGAGACTGTCAAGCGTGGCAACCCAGAAAGAAAAAAAAATGGACTTTTGCATAATGAAGAAGAAAGGCTTTTGTTGGAGGAAATCAAGTCACTGAATGAATAAATGTGCAATTCCCAAATCCTTGAGTCATGGGAAGCCAGGGAGCTGTCCCCAGGAGGGACTGACCAGGAACAGATGAGACCTCCTTGCTCCCCTCCTGTACTCTTGCCTTAGAACTTGGGCCAGAGGGTGGGTGGAGATAGCTGGGAGGCTGTGCCGGCTTTGCAGTCTGTAAAAATATTTCCCCAGCCATTAGGTCGTTTGATTGACATCACAGCTTCTGGGAGGTAGGAAGGTCAGCAACTGTTAGTTTCATTTGATAATTAATGGGATGCTCCAAGAGGTAAAATGATTTGCCCAAATCCCGCAGCTGGTGAATACCTGAGTCTGTTGTGGGCACTGGGTCAGGGTTTTTCTGATCCTGCAGGCCACCTCGTGGCTGGAGGGGTAGGGATGGGCAGAGGTGCAGTAGTCCCCAGCACATTCTCTGCAAGTGCTGTGTGACTTCAGTGTGACTGTCATGTCTATGTACAGTTGAGGAAATGGGCTCAGAGGGGTGAGGCCTCATGCCCAAGGGGCCAGTACCTATGCTAAAGGCAACCCCAGAAGCTGGCAAGTCCCCAGGAGGCCACAGGTCATGGTGTGGACATGTCCATGGCACTCCCTGGGTGTGCTGGGAGCCCACAGACTGTCTGGGTGACAGGTGAGGATAGATTCTTTGACCCAGAGTCAGGTTGGTCTGACTGGAAGTGTCATGTCACTCTGACCTGAAGCTCTATGGTGTCACCCTGCATTCTGGCACTCCCTCCCTGATGTCTCACCCCACCACAGGCTCAGCCAGTCATATCCAACTGAGCTGAGCTCCAGGACTTACAGGTGATGAGAATCTGCCTCTAACTGCGACCTGGGGGAGGACAGTGGCACCAGACTATGTGGGCCTAAGTACATTCTACTTGCACATCTGTCCCACGGGTAATTTTATTTTGAGACAACACCTGGCTAAATTGCTGAGGCTGGCCTCAACCTTGCAATCCTCCTGCCTCAGCCTCTTGAGTCACTGGGATTATACAGGTATGTCCCACCATGCCTGTAGTGATCATATTGTTATTAAAAACAAAAGACCAGGGAAGGAGTCAACTCATTGAGCCTCTACAGGGCACCTGGACTTGGTGTTTGGTGACACACAAACAGGGTCTTTGTCTTTAGGGAGTTTAGCTCTCTTGAGTGGGAGACTGCCTGCTTAAGAAGTTCGCCATTATTCCTCCATTCTGCAGATGCAACCCATGAGCCCCAGGGAGGTTAAGGCACCAGAATCAAATCTGGCTGTACTAGACTCCAGAGTCCATGTTCTCCTGTGGCTTTCAAGGCTGCTGCTTCTTGAGAGAGGGTGTTACCCACCTCTTCAGGTGCTCACAAGGCTGCTGGGTGAGCACAACCTAAGGGCGCTGACCTCCAGACGAACTGGAGCAGGCGTCAGTGGCCCCAGGGAGCTTGGGAAGACTCTGGCATGAGACTGCCCGGGAGGGGTGGGGCTGGGGGTGACTGCCCACCAGAGGAGAGGAGGAGGACAGGAGGGAAACGGGTGTCTTGGGGCATTTTCTGTTTTTTTTTTTTTTTTTTTTTTTTTTTTTGCGGTGCTGGGGATTGAACCCAGGGCCTTGTGCTTACGAGGCAGGCACTCTACCGACTAAGCCATATCCCCAGCCCTCCGTTTCTTAAAGTATGGGCTCCGAAGTGTCCTGATGGTGGGTCTCAGGGGCAGACGTGAGTCCCTGGAGTCCACCCACCCCATGATCAGCCCATTCCTGAAAGGACTATGGAAAAAATCAGAACAGACCCCTCTGCCTGAGGGTCTAGAAACACCATTGCCTAAATGGTTCCAGCTGCTAGTCCTGGGCTCCAGGATGTCAGGAGTGTGTGTGGGGAAGGGGGAGAGTGCGGGGAGCGAGGAGGGACCAGCAAGCCCCTGTCCTGCTGGGATGCCCTCTGCCCCGTCCATCCTGACTACCCTGGGAGCCTGAGTGTGAACGGTACAGAACAGAACTTTCTTAGTTTGGCAGCCGTAACGAAATAACCACAGACTGGGTAGCTTAGCAACAACAGAAATTTATTTCTCACCGTTCTAGAGGTGGAGAAGTCCACCATCAAAATGCCAGCAGATCCGGTGTCTGATGATCGCCTGTTTCCTGGCTCATAGATGATGCCTTCTCACCGGTTCTTGCACAGTGCAAGGGATGAGGGTCTCTTTTCCAAGGGCTCCACCCTCATGACCTCATCACCTCCTCTTATCTTGGGAATTAGTATTTTAACACATGAGTTGTTGCGGGTGGAGTAGAGGCATACCATTTGTGTAATTGTACATTTGCATAGGGTAACGGAGTTTGATTCATTCTGTTATTTTTTCCTCCCCCCCCACCCCTCCCACTCCTTTTCCCTCTATAAGTCCCTCCTTCCTCCATTCTTGTCTCCCTCCCACCCCCCATTATGTATCATCATCCGCTTATCAGCGAGATCATTTGTCCTTTGGGTTTTTGAGATTGGCTTATCTCACTTAGCATGATATTCTCTAATTTCATCCATTTGCCTGCAAATGCCATAATTTTATTATTCTTTATGGCTGAGTAATATTCCATTGTATATATAATATTTTACCAGGGATTGAACCCAGGGTGCTTAACCTCTGAGCCACATCCCCAGCCCTTTGTATATTTTATTTAGAGACAGGGTCCCGTCGAATTGCTTAGGGCCCACTAAGTTGCTGAGACTGCCTTTGAACACTCGATCCTTCTACCTCAGCCTCCTGAGCTGCTGGGATTACAGTTCTAAGTATATTTTTAAAAGAAATATTTTCAGCATCAGAATAACAAGCACCCCTCACTCATTTCCCAACTCTGCCAAATTTCTACTTTTTACCATTTTGCTTTCACATCTTAAATAAAAGGCACATAGCCTCCCCAGATATCTCTGAAGCTCCCTGTGACCTTTCCCCGTCACTTCCTTCCCTAGCTCCTGCCTCTCCACAGAGGGCAGTATCCTCAGTCTGTTCTTTCTCATTCTACTTTAAACACACGCACACATCATGAACATCACGTGGCAGTGTTTTGCATGATGTGAACATTTTCGTAGAAGGTATCAAGCTCTGCATTCTCCTTTTATCATGTACTATTTCGTTAGATTCATTCTGGGTGATGCATGTTGATCTGACTCATTGATTTGAAGAGCTAGATAGTATTCCGTTGCATGACTCTGCCATATTCCTATTGGGGGACATTTGGTTGTTGCCGTTTTCTTTTTCCATCACAGTGAATGATGTAGAAGAGAGGTATACCTGCCCTCTTTGTGCCCATGTGAGAGAATTCCTCTCGAGTATGTAATATACCCAGGAATAGAACCGACGTGTTCCAGCAATCTTTTGCTATGTAACAAATCTACAGCTTCCAACAATAAGAATTTATTACTTTTCATGTTTGGGGGAACTTCTCTTCCCTGTGCTGATCCATCGCTTCACATGGCCTGCTTGGACTTCCTCACAGAGTGGCACTGAGTTCTAAGAAGGAACATTCTAGACACAAAAGTGGAAGCTGTAGTTCTCTAAGGCTAGGCCTTGAATGTTATACAGCATCACTTCCTCTGTATTCTTTTGGTCATAACAAGTTATAAGCCAGCCGGGATTCAAGGGATGTAGGACTAGACCCTATTCTTCAATAGAATTTGCATTTGCCTTTAACCCACCAGTTGCATTATTGCTGACACACATTTTTAACTTTACTAGATAATGCCGAATTCCTCTCCAAAATAGATATTCCAATTTATACTTCCATCATCTGTATAAAAGTTACTATATTTCTGCAATTGTCCCCTGATACTTGGTGTCAAATTAAATTTTTGTCAACCCAATGGGTGCAAAACTGTATCTCCATGTTGTATAAAGTTTCTTTTCCCAAGTAAAGTTAAACATCCTTCAATAGGCTAATTGACCTTTATTGGGTTTTCTCTTCTGTGGCCTGCATTTCATATTATTTGCCCATTTTTAAAATGACGTATAGGAGTTCTGTATATATTCTGGGTACTATTCTTTTGTCAACTTCACGTATTCCAAACATCATGTTCCTGGGGATGCTGGGGTAGAAGCTGGGAAAGAATACAAGTGGCGTCTGTTGAGGCGCTGAAGAATGACTGGCAACTGGACCAGGGAATCAGGAAAGTGGGTGATGGATGAGACCTGGCCACACGGGCACCGGAAGGAGGGAGTCCCATGAAGGAGGGCAGCCTTCTGTGAGGTTTTTGAGGCAGGCATGTAAACTTGCCAGGTAAGGTATTCAGAGCCCTGGCAGCCTGCTGGGCTGCCCTGAGAGAAGGCCTGTGGGAATGGTGTTCCTGGCTCTGGGTGCCCTGTGGAGTGGATGAGGGTCTTGCAGCCATGCAGCCAAGTGACCCGAATCAGCCCCTCGGGGCTAGAGAGGCTCCTGTGTAAACAGAGCACAGCCTGCCACCTGAAGTAGCTTGTTTTCTGGCTCTTCAGATGCCAGTTAGACCCTTAGGAGTCAGTAATTTAAGTCACTCTAACCTATAATTCAGGGACTCTGTTCCCAGGCATGGCTGGACGGTTGGCCAGTGACACCGGGCTCTGTGCTGCCTCTTCTGGAGGCCAGGCAGAGAGCATGGCTAGCCCTGGGCAGGAGCGAGAGCGGTTCAGGCCATCCCTCATTATGCTGTCCCTTAGGACTTCGGAGTTGGCAATACATACAGTTCAAAATGTATTGGATGTGTTGAAACACAGACCCAGTGACAAGGCAGAAGTACCTCCACGTAGGGGACTGATCCCCTATGGATCAGTCTTCAATAATCCCACTTCAGGATGTATATAAAGTTTCTCACACTAATATATTAATTGTAGTGTCATTTAGGTATTTTTTTCAAAGACAAGTATCCTATAGTAAGGGGCTGATTTAATTAATTAGGTCACGTCTGTACTGTGACATTTCACAGAGCCATTTGAAACATTGTCAGGACTGTTTAGCAGTTTGAGGAAATGCGTGCATTGCTGAGTTCCCTTCTTGAAGGGGATGCCCTCTCTTCCCAGCAATGTGTCCTAAACCTATTTGCAGAAGGGCACCTTCTCAATACAGTGATTTGCATTTGCTTGCTAACATGACTGAACAATTCTATTCTTTGCTTACAAGTTACTTTTCCTTTTTTATGATAGGCCTATTCAAACTTCTCTCTAATGTTCTCAGAAGATACATCTTCTTACTGAATTTTAAGTCTCATTTTGAGACCATCTCGGATTTACAGAAAAGTTCTTTCAAAGTTGTAGAGAACTTTTCATTTCCTGAATCACTTGCGACCTGATGTTTTGCCACCTGCAAATCTCTCCACCATCTCTTCCCTACACAGCCACAGTCCTGCCAGCAAAATCAGGAAACAAACATTGATATTTGTGGCAGATTGTAGTTTCCCAAAACAGTGGCAACAATATCTTACGTCCCACATGTTCTTTGACGACATGACCTTAACACTCCTTCCATTGAGAGATGGGGGCCTATGTTTCCTTCCTCTTGAATCTGGGCAGGTTTGGGACTCGCTTGTAACCCACAGAATGCAGCAGAAATGACGTTGCACAGCTTCAAGGTCCTAGTCAGGAAAGGTGACGCAGCGTCTGCTTTGTTTGCTGGAACATTCTTTCTCGGAACCCAGACCTCCATGCAAGAAATCTGACTTACCCGAGGCCACTCTCCTGAGGAAGTCAAGTATGGAGAGGATATGCGTAGGGGCTCTGCCAGCAGTCTGCGTCTGTGGGAAATTTCTTTTCTCTGTGACTTACCCAGTCTGGGGTATTGTTATAGCAGAAAACAGACTAAGGTTCTGATATATGTGCTGGGCTGCTTCCTCATGTGGGTACATACCCTCCTGGTCCTACTCGGTTTTTGACCCCTTATACCACCTACTGCCCCATGAGGGGTGGGTGCCTTCTCACCCAGTTAAGCGGTCCCTACACTACTCCGTTCAAGTCCAGCTCCTTGCAACAGGGCCCTCTGGCAGAGAGGGATATCTTCCTTGCTTTATATGGGCTCCCATACACACGAGCATTGCCTCCTGTATTAGTCTGTTTTCGGTTACTAGAATGAGATACCTGAGGTGCGGTACTTTATAAAGAAAAGAGATGTATTTCTGGAGGTTCAAGGGCATGGTGCCAGCATGGGCTTGACTCTAGTGAGGCCTCCTGGTAGACAGCACCTCCGTGGTGGGAGCACATGTCAGAGGAAGAGATCCCACGAGAGTGATCCAGGACTCAGGCTCACTCGTTCACAACAACCCTCTCTCAGAACTAACCAGGGTCTCGCAGAACTACATCGGTTCCCTCTGAGGGCAGCACCCCCAGTGACCTAACCACTGTACGCTAGGTCCCACCTTTTAAAGGTCCTGCTGCCTAGCACACTGTCACACTGAGGACCAAATTTCCAACACATGAATCCTTAGGGGACAAACTCACACCCTATCCAAACCATAACAGCCCCTTGGGGACCCCCTCCTCACCTTGCTCTGCCTCCGATGCCCCTCAAGGGGCAGCCCTCCTGTGTGGATGCCCCATCCTGTTTGAGGTCTGATACTGCTCTGACCATCAGGGATCCCCACCCTGCTCTAGTGGCGGGGGTGCCAAACTTGCTCCACTGCCCTGCTGCCCCGACCTAAGGATTTTGGAACCAAATTATTCAGCAAGGGAGAAGTGAGAATAAGGCAAGAGGAAGAATGTATTAGTTGTTTTAAAGGACTCTTTATATATGGAAGGCACTGTATTAAGGTTCTCCAGAGAAGCAGAACCAGCAGGTACCATGAGCATGAAGGGAGATGTAGTCTGAGGATTTGGCTCAAATGATTATGGAGGCAGAGGAGTCTCACTATCTTCCTCCTACAAGCGGACACCCAGGAAAGCCAGGGGGGTCAGGGTTAGTCTGATCAGGTCTGAGAATGGGGGAAGCCATTGGTGTCCAGGTCCCAGTCCCAGGGCAGAAGATGAGATGAGGTGTCCCAGCTTAGGCAAGTGGGCAGCAAAAGGTGAATCCTCCTTCCTCTGCTGCATGTTCTCTTTGGGCCAGGGCTGGTAGTGCCCACTGTCTCTGGGGAGGGCAGCCTGCCAGACTGAATCCACCAACCCATGTACAGCTCTCATCCAGAGACATCCTCTCAGGCTCACCTGAAGTAATATTAAATCTGGGCACCCTGTGGCCAAATCGATGTTAAATTAACCACTAAGTCTCTCTCAATCACATATGTTACCTTTGCTTTTCCTAGTTTTCCTTTTAATTTTCCGAATAGTTTTCATTTTGCTATTTCACTTTCGATCTGTACACACTCATTATTTAAAAATTATGCCAGGTGTGAGGGTCCACACCTGTAATCCCAGCAGCTCGGGAGGCTGAGGCAGGAGGATCGCAAGTTCAAGGTCAGCCTCAGCAACTTGGTGAGATCCTGTCACCAAAACAAAACAAAACAAAAAAGTTTGGGGATATAGCTCAGTGGTTAAGCACCCCTGAGTTCAATACCCAGTACTTACGTTCAATATTTAGGTTATTTAGGTTCAATACCTAAATACTTATGTACATGCAAAAAATCTGTAATTGAATTATCCATAGAAAAGTCCATCTTAATATCTTCCAGATGTTTTTCTATACCTTTTTTTGCATTGTTCATAGTTTCCTTAGGATTAAGAATGTATATTAAGTATTCACAATATACTGATTGAGGGTAAAGAACAGAGATTCATCAGTCTTCATCTGTTTCCAGTTTATCTAGCAAACAATTTATGCAAACAATTACGATACAATGCAGAAGAGACTTTGGAGGGCTTTCTGGGTCATTGGAAAGAATCTCTGTACTATTGTCACCGTGTGAGTGCCTGAGGAGAACTCTTCAGGGACAGAAGAGACCTCTGCTCATGCTCTCCAGGTTCTTGACCATGTCACAGAAAATAGTTTAAGGACAGTCAGGTATGAGGAGCAGGACGTGGGCAATCTCAAGAGCAAGGTGCACTGCTGAAGACCGAGGCCACACTTCTATTAGGGCACGTGACTAGGTGGATGTGTATGAGCAAAGGGGTTACACTTCCTTTGGGGCTGCAAAATATTCAATAAGATCAAGTTCCCCCACTACAGGGTCTGGTCTGATCAAAGGTTTCAGTTCATACCAACATCTCTGGCATCTCCCAGGTGGTCAGTGGAGTGATCAATGGTCCAATCAAATGCTAGCCTCTAGCCCCATGAGGTCAGTGTTCTCTTTCTACTGAGGTCTTGTTCCTGTTTTGGTAAGTTCCAGAAAACTTATAGGGAACTAGAAAGTTACAGAGTAATTTATGGGCTATTCAGTACATCCTTACATTCTGTCCCTTTTCTGTCCTTTCGGCTCCTTTGTCCAGCTCATGAATTGTTTACAAGTTGTTTGTTCTGTATTTTAACAGGAATGTTTTTCCTTTAGAGACTCAGTGTTCTCTTTGTATCTCACTACCTCAAGAATAATCAGTATGACACTATGATAAATAGTACTTTAATAACAGGTCCACTGAAAGTCATCCTGGTGGTAGGGGGGCTTTTTCCTATATGTTTTTAAATAAACATTTTAGAACCTGTAATTCCAGAGACTTAGGAGACTGAGGCAGGAGGATCACAAATTCAAGGCCAGCCTCAGTAATTTAGCAAGATGCTATCTCAGAAAGGGCTGGGATGTAGCTCAGTGGTTAAGTGCCCATAGGTTCAATCCCTAGTACCCCCTCTAAAAAAGAACCTTTTTTTTCCCACTTTATAATATATTAAACAGTCTTCATGACAGTACACGCTAATTTACAGCATCATTCTAAGTGGCTAGAGGCACGGGTCATATTGAGCTACTTGCTATTAGATACTTCAGTTCTGTTTTGTGATAGAAGTTCAGACATATTTTTGCAGGAGCAAAATTATCAGTATATTCCTTTGTGTTTCTTTTTTTTTTTTTTCTTTGATATTAAGCATGGAAAACTTTTCCCTAGCCTAGGATACAGTAATTCAACAAACACTTACACAAGTGCCATCCGGGTGCCTGGGGTTTTCTGTAGGTTCTTTGGGTCTGTCAGTGAGCAGAACTTAAAATTACCTGTTCTCCTGGAGCTCACAGTTTGAAGAGGGAGAGGACCGGGAGGAAAACACTGTTCCCTTCTAGGTTCTTTGGCTGGTTTACAAATTATAGTAACATAAGGCAGATTAACAAGAGGAAAACAGTTTTAAATACATATGTCCTCAACGGGAGTCCCAGAGACTCAAGGAAGCGGCCAGATGATTGGGGCTTATGTGTCATCCTGAGCTACAGAAAGAAATAGGGGTTTGGGAGGGTGTAGAGATGAATTATGGGAAGGTGAGGGGAGACAGGCCAGGTGAACAAGGCTGTCTAGTTATGCAGGTGAAAGTCCCGGGTGATATCCTTCAGCTGGCAATAGACCTTTTCCAGTAACTTCCTGTGTTAGCTTTTCGTTGCTGTGACCACAACACCCAACAAGACCAACTAGAGGAGAATAAGTTTGTTTTAACTCATGGCTTCAGAGGTTTAGTCTATGGCTCCAAGTCCATTGCTCCTGCCCCGAGGTGAAGCAGAACGACAAGGCAGAGGGCATGGTGGAGGCAGGTGGCTCCAATCACGGCAGCCAGGAAGCAGAGAGAGGGGAGGGAGGGACTGCAGAGAAGATGCCCCGTCCCAAGGCACCCGCGACCCGCCTCCTCCAGCCACTCCACCTGCCCACGCTAACCACCTGGTTAGCCCATGCAGACGAGGATGGACTGCTGAGGTCACAGTTGTCACAGTCCAATCATTTCACCTCTGAGCATCCCTGCACTGACATGGGGCTCTTTGGGGGGACACCTGTCTCCAAACCATAACACTTAGTTAATAACAAATGTAAATTTCCTTTGTAAAAGGGAAATTCACACTTCATTTATGTGGTGGAGGGGGTCCTAAGAGCTTCTCCTGAGTCAATTCTCTTATCAATAAATATCATGCGCTCACCGTTGGCGTCCCTGGAGCCCCGCCTGTCCTGAGTCAGTTCTTGACTTCTTTTAGTTCAAAATAATCAGTATACCAAAGTGGTGTGTTTTGGTACCCCCTTCAGGAGTTGGGTAATAATAAGCCAAATCAATAAGTAAATGACATAATAAATTAGAAAGTGATGAATGATATTGGGGGGAGGGTGGAGAGCAGGATAGGAAGTGAGGGGCCCCCAGGAGGGGGAAGGACCGGGAAAATCAGTCCCACACAGGAAGCCTTATCTTTCAGGCTTCGTAGCCAGGGGTGAGCTAACAGCCATTCATATGAGGGGCCCCCCTGCTGGGGAAACACACGTGAACCCTTATTTAGTACAACACGGTCAGGTTTTCCTCCGTGGTAGGCATGGATCCTGACTTGGATGTTTTCTTTGATTGAGCTTTGGGGGAAGTGGTGAGCTTCCCTTCCAAACCCCATCGTGGGGGCTGGGGATATGGCTCAGTTGGTAAAGTGCTCGCCTCCCAAGCACAACCCCTTGGGTTCAATCTCCAGCACCAAAAAAAAAACAAAAACCAAACCCCACCGTGGGAAGCAAGTCTTTGAATGTTAGAACCATACTCAGCTCAGCAGACACTGACTCTTGAGAGTCACTCGGTACCCCAGAGCAGCTGAGGGGACATGGTTGCTCCCCACTCCCCACCCCACATCACCAGAGAAGTGAAAGTCCCCTGCCCCACTGGAGACTGTTCCTGTGCCTGGTTCTCTTCTGGACCTCCGTTCCTGTTTCACATTTGGCTCCCTCGTCTTTAGGAATTCATTTCTGAGGGTGACATTACAGTGATGCTCTTCCTGAACCCCTTTTCCCCAAAGTGTTGACAAAATTGAACAATTCTTAAGTGATCAGGAGCATCCCTTAATCATGTTCAGGATGGCTTACTTAAGTCACACCCTAAACACCTGCTTTGAAAGGTGACACTAATTCCTTAATGATTCTCTTCTGCAGGTGTTCAGCCTGCTCAGGCTTCACGCAGTTTTACTATTGTATTTTGTTGCTGTTCTTTTTAGTTATACATGACCGTAGAATGTTATTTGACATATTATACATAGAACCCCCGTTCTTGGGGTTGTACATGACATGACAGTTTCACTGGTCACGTATTCATATGTGAACACAGGAAAGTTATATCCGATTCATTCTACTACAGTTTTACTATTAACTAGCCTGTGATTTTCCCCTTCACCTATAAAGATGCTCCAAGTGACGTGCAAATTCTTTGCTGAAATTCAGAGGCCGGAGTATAAAACTTATTTTAATGTTGTGTGTTTATTAGATGCTTTCTCCATACAGTGTTCATCCTAAGTCCTTTATATTTGATTTGTATCTCAACATGAGTCTCTGAAATATTATTTTACAGCTGGAGAAACTGAGGCCAAAAAAACTCAAGTATCTAACTGGAAGCTCCTCAGGGTGAGAGTCCAGATTCATTTTAAATAGCTGTGTTAGTCTATTTTTATAGCAAACACTTAAACACCCCTGTTGTTGATATTTGGGTTGTTTCTGTTTATGGTTTGTTGTTTTGTTTCGTTTTTTGAGGTCTAGAGCTGGAAAAAGCAAGTAAAGACAGGTGTACATCATTTCTGAGCCTGAAACCCAAGAGGAAGGGGTGAGAAGGAGGAGCACCAAGAGTGAAAGGAGGCAGGGGTGCTGGATATCCTGGCTGTGGACAAAGGTGGCAGCAGGAAGTACTGCCTTCAGACCCATCTGCATCCTCTTTCTCCCTAGCCATGGTTGGTTCAGGTCTCTGGCTGGGTCCTTCTCCTGGGACCCCAATCGAATGCCCAAGCGCCAACTCTCTGCTTCACTCTTTCTTGCCCAGAACCTGCTTTCCGAGGAAGTTTGGGTTGCCGCACGAGACACCTGAAGGTGTCCGTGGAGGTCAGTGGCATAGGCCACCCTGTATTCCTGGCTCCTCGTATTTCCCATGCAGGGTAAGGATCTTGCCCAACACCAAGTTGAGCATGGCCATGAGACTTGCCTGGTCACTCCTGGGTGACACTTTCAGAGCCCACGTGAGGTCCACCTCACCCATTCCTATTGCCGTGGTGCCCAGCTGTGCTCCTGGTTGGGACTGCTCCCTCAACCAGAGTGCTGCGGATGGAGCCGAGCGACTGAGCCTCCAGTGGCCTCTGTGCAGGGGCTGACAGCAGGGATGAGAGCTGAGTCCTGGGGTTGTATCGTTACTGCAGCATCACCTAGCTTGTCCTCACTGATAGATACTGTCTTCCTGGTCAAACTTTAGGAGCCTGACTTAGGGTAACTTCCTATTTGCAGCAGTCACTTTACTGTTCTAGAAAATTGCTAAATAATATCAAATTTATAAAAATCCCTGTGGGGACCCTCACCTGAGCTACACCTGACTTGTTCAGTCCTCGAAATAACCTGTGTGGCGAAACTTCTTGCCAATTCACCGGAGGCTCCAAGCAAGCACCCCTTTCTGCAGAAATGTTCACAATGTGTTCATAACTTGTCTTGGATTTCCGCCAGGATGTACATCTACCTGATCCTCCTTTAAAAGATAATCATATTGTTGCTGGATGTGGTGGTGCTCGCCTCTAATCCCAGTGGCTAGGGAGGCTGAGGCAGGAGGATCACGAGTTCAAAGCCAGTCTCAGCAACTTAGTGAGGCCCTAAGCAACTCAGTGAGATCCTGTCTGTAATTAAAATACAAAATAGGACTGGGGATGTGGCTCAGTGGTCGAGTGCCCCTGAGTTCAATCCCTGGTACAGAAAAAAAAGAAAAAGAAAAAAAAGTAGGTTATATTTCCTTCTCTTCTGTCCACTGTCTCACTTCTCACAAACTTGACTCTTCTCTGACCATAAAGGCAAGTTTTTACAGTTTTTTCATTCACTCAGGCTTTAATTCCATGTTTGTGATCTTTCTTCTTTAGTTTGAAGATTATTCTGAAGACAGGAGCAAAATAAAAGCTGGGTGCTCTTCTTTCCCCAAGGTTTCTGTTTACATTACCTCAAAATCCCGGAGCTCTGACCTACCCTTCACTCTTTCTCCCTTTCTCCAAGTGGACCTTCAAAAAATTCCTTTGTGTTTTCTTTAGCACATTTCACAGGCCTCAGCTTGTTCTGGATTAATTTATCTTTCCTAACACTGTTCCCGAGTATTTGTTTAGAAGTTACTTTATTGGAAAAAAATGCTAAAATGACAGATAGTCAAGATAAAAATTCCCCATTATCATGTCAACTAATCAAACTAGATTTTTTCCATGTTTTCTCATTCTTTTCTTTATGCATACTTTATTTTTAAATATTGGCATCGATATTATCTATCACAAACATTGAATCTTTTTTTAAAAAATATAACATAGACACACAAAGGGAAACAAAAATCTACACATGAATGGATCAGCAGAAAGCGAATTCCAGGGTACCACAGCCCTCCTCCCGGTCACCAAGGTCGTGAAGGAAACAGACCACGCTCAGCTTCCCAGAAGCTTCCCTCACACCTCTTCCCAATCCCGCCCTCCCTGTGTGACCACAATCTTGATGTTAATCTCTTCCTGACATTTTTTTTCCTTGTGGTTCTAGGGATGGAACCCAGGGCCTCATGGGTGCTGGGCAAACACTCTACCACTAGGCTATATCCTTAGCCCTCTTCCTTACTTTTTTTCTTTTTATGACTTTATGCACTAACCAAGCACCCTCTGAACTCCAATGCGGTTTCTCCTGTTTTCAAACCTCATATAAATGGAATTATAAGCATGTACTCCCTTGCGCCGGCTTATCTTGCTTCACATTAAGTTTGTGAGATCCATTCACGTTGCTCCACGTGGCTATAGATGATTCATTATCTAAACATACTAAAATGTGGTTATCCATCCTGTTTCTGAGGACCACTTGGGTTGCTTTTAGTTTGGGACCTTCTTAAATGATTTTGCTATGAATATTGTGTCTCTCGGGCCTGTGTGCATGTGTTGGATTTATGCCGAGGAATAACTTGGGTCAGAGGCTACGTAGACATTCTGCTTTAGCATATAATGCCAAACAGTTTTTCAGAGTGGTCATATCAACCCCCATCAGTGGCGTGTGAGAATGCCATTGCTCTGAATCCTTTGTCAACACTTGTTATTGTCACTGTTTAATTTTAGCCATTGTGATGGGTGTTTGATGGTATTATGTGTTTTATTTTCTATTTCTGATCAATCAAGTTAAGAATCTTTTCATTTCTTTACTGGCCATTTGTGTATGACTTTTGTAGAATACTGCCCATTTTGTGTGGTGTGTATGTGTGTGTGTGTTATTATTGTTTTGAAAGATTTTTAAAATATGTGATGAATGCGAGTCTCTTGTGGTTATATGCATTGTAAATATCTTCTTTCACCTGAGACTCGTTCTTTCTCTTAACACGTTTTAATAATCAGAAGATCTTAACTCAGTGATGCAAATTTAGTAATCGTTTTCCTTATGGTTATTGTTTCCTTTATGGCTGGTATGACCTGTGGCGAAAAATTTTTCCCATTCACGAGGTCTTGAAGAACTTTACAATATAATCTAGAAGGATTCCATTTCTTCATTCCATCCTTCTTTCTTTTGCTTCTGTCTTCCACATTTATCTCACATAAATGGAATTATACATTTTTCTTTGAAAGAATGTACAATAACATTTTCCAACACAGATTTATTGAAAAGACTGCCAATTACCTCTGCAAAAGATTACCATTGTAGTGTGTATGTGTGTTTAGGTTTGTTTCTTAGCATTTTTACTCCAGTACATTGATTAATTGTCCTTTACCACACTATCTTAAATGTGATAGCTTTATAATAATTTTAGATTTTTTCATAGAAAAAGTCCTCCCATATTTTTCTCATTCAAGGATGGTATGATTCTTTATTGGGCTTTTGCATTTTTATATGCATTTTAAAATCAGATTCTCAAACTCTACACAGAAAAAGTGATTTTCATCCATGAACATGGTATACATCTTCATTTATTTTGCTCTCATTTGCTGTTTCTCATTCTGATTGGAGGTTTACTTGGTAACATTTTATTAGATTTTTTTCCCCTTAGGTGTGTTATATTTTTATGGTATTATAAATGGTGTCTTTTCATGTCATTTTGTTTTTCCTGGTATAAAGAAATTTAACAAGTTTTTGTAAATTGACCCTGTTTCTAATGCCTTGCTAAGCTTATTTATTCTCCAAATTTATCTTGAGAGTAAATTTTAATGGATTTTACTCTTTTGAATATTCTATACAATGTGTATCTTGTTATATGCAAATAATGACAGTTTTATTTTTTCCTTTTCAATGCTAATTTTGTTGCATTTGGCTAATACAATGTTGAATAAAATTGATATTAACAAACATTCTTATTATTTCTGACCTCAAAGGGAAATTTTTTGACATTTTATCATTACTTATAAAGATTACTATTGACTTTTCCAAAATATTCTTCTCAAGGAAATTTATTTCTATTCCTAAGAATCAGGTATGGATATTGAATTTTATCAAAGTCTTTCCTCCATCAATATTATAATATGATTTTTATCCATCCTGTCAGTGTGCTAAATTGCATTGATTTTCAAATTTTTTGTGTATATGTAGTGCTGGAGTTCAAATTGGGGGCTTCATGCTTGCTAGGCAAGCACTCTACTACTAATTTATACCCCTGGCCCTAATTAAACCAACTTTGCATTCCTAGAATAAACCCAATTTAGTCATTCACAAATCACTTTGAAAATATTCTGTTTAAAATTTTTACATCTATATTCATGAATGAGATTAGCCTATACTTTTCATTTCTCCTAGTGTTCTAGTTAGATTTTATTGTGAAACTTATTCTGATTTCATAAAATAATTTGGGGGAATAATACCTCATTCTGTTCTCTACAAAAATTTTCCTGATGACATTATTTCTTCTTTAGGAATTGGGTGGAATTTGCTGAGAGTTATCTAGGCCTGCGATTTCCTTTTTCAGAAAATATCTCGTTGTAGATTAAATGTTTTATACCTAGAATGGGAGCCTGACTTCACCAAACACTGCCTCCTTGGGAGCCATTATAAGTTGCCAAATTGCTGGATGTGGTAGTTCATGCCTGTAATCCCAACAACTTGGGAGGCTGAGGCAGGAGGATCACAAGTTTGAGGTCAGCCTCAGCAACTTAGTGAGACCCTGTCTATAATAAAAAGAACTGAGGATGTAACTCAGGGGTAAAAGAACCACTACCACTGCGTTCAATCCTCAGTACACCCCCAATAAATAAATGAATAAATAAAATTGTGAGATCATGTGTTCCTTTGAGAGACAGTGAATACAATGGAAAGAGCATTAGAGTTGGAATCACCCAACTCTTGTTCTGATTCTGCCTCCACCTGGCCTGTGAGACTGCAGGGCAATGGCTTTGCCTCTCTGAGCCTTGGTTTTATCAATGGTTAAGGTAGATTTTATTATTACGTCCAGATATTTCTGTCCTTTCTTCTCAGAGGAACGTAGATCCCCATGCTTTGCCCCCAGATATGGCCATGTGACTGGCTTAATCAGGGAAATGTGAGCAGAGTCGACGTGTCCGTTCTGGGCAGGAACTTTGAGCCAGCACACTTCACAACATCCAGCTGGTCCTCTCTTGGCCAGAGACATTCCAGTGTAGCCCACAGCCCTGCAGAGGTGCTTCTGGACTGCTATTGGGGGCAAAAATTTATTGATCGGGATAAATCTGAAAACTGTTTATTTTTTTAAATCACAAAATAACAATGATTTAAACAGAAGTTTATTTCCTTTACATTTTTACTTTCATAAAATTCAGAAGTAGACAAGCTAAAGCTGATGTGGTATAGTATGTCACCGAGGTATCAGGGATGCAGGCTCCCCCCAACTGTGTCATTTGTAGGATGTGTGACCCTTGTCTTCATAGTCCAAGATGGCTACCAGAGTTCCAGCCATTGTATCTGTGTTTCAGAAAGTGTGTCCATTGTGTGGAGACCATATTTTGTTTCCAACTAGTCCCTGATTGATGTACTTTTGGGTGCTTTCCAGCCTTTTTCTAGTACAAATTATGCCGTAAGAAATAGCTTTTATGTTTTTATCTTTTGTATTTTTGTGATTGTGGTTTGGGGATAGATTCCTAGATGCAGGATTGCTGGGTGGAAGAATAATTGTAGCTTTTGTTTGACTAGTTATGGCCAAATTCCCCTTAACAGGTGTTATTCCATTTTGCCTTCCTACCAACAACTTCTGAGCACTCTCTCTCGATTTTGTTTAATAGGTGAAGAGAAGCGCAGGGATATTCCACACTCTGCCCAGGCCATAGAACTAGTCAACAGCTGAGCTACAACTTGGACTCAGACGAGAAATGCTTCCCCGGTGGAGAGCAAGAGGCCATGGGGCGGTGACCTGGAGGACTCCCTGACCGCCCTTTTGGGAGAGGAGTTGGGGAGGCTTAGCCTCTCCATAGCCAGGGTCTCGCCCCGGGCAGGGGAGGGGGCCTCAGTCTCCAGTAATTATGCGTCAGGTGAGCGAGGCTGAATGTGCTTCCCACCTTAGGAGCTGCACCTCGGGGACCTCTCAGGGTGGGGGTCATCCCATTGGGGTGACCATGTGGGAAGCAGCCCTTCCGCTGAGCCCATGTGAGTCATCACTTAGATCCAGCAGCAGCCGATGTTCCTTTCTCCCTGGTGAGAGCATCTATTTTCATGCTCAAATGTGATAGATGCATGAAAAGGAGGGACTAATGTACCTGGCTATCAGTTGCTTCTCTGGAGACAGACACTGAGGGAGCACTTATCATTTTTAGTTTTATAATGAAATGACTCAGCATCCCTCATAATGCTTTGAGAGAGAGCAGCTAATTGCCAAGAAGGAGAGGGCCAAAGGGAGGGGCAGGAGGCGGCACATGCCAGACTCCAGCTGGTCCTGCCTCCCTCCCTCCCTCCCTCCTGGCCTGCGCCCAACCCTGTGCTGTGCCTTTCTACAGGGGAGCGAGCTGAGGCTCACAGTGGCCCCAGGAGTTGCCAACACTCCCACAGCAAACAAAAGCCAAAGGCGCTCAAATCTAGCTGGTCTGGCACAAAGGCCTGTGTTTGTTCCTACTAGAACATTCTCTTCCTTTCCCCTAGAAGAGATTCGGACCATACACGGGGAAATGTCCAGGACTGCTGTGTGCAGGGATCCCAGAGTCCTTTCTTGGGAAAACTTTGTAGACGTCCCCCTTGGCCCACTTCCTACCATCCTGGGTGATGGCATCGGCCCCACAGCTGTTATCAGTTGGCTCGTGATCCGCGTTGATGTCGCGCCCGCACCCTCTCATCTGCACTCAAGGCAGGCATCATCAATCAATTAAGGAACCTTCCTGTGTAAACCAGTCACAGCCTCAGCATCCTTCTCAAATGGGACCCAGGCAGTTACCCATCAATCAGACTGACATATGGTTTTCGTTGGGTTTTGTTTTGGTTTTTGACAGTGCTGAGGGTTGAACTCAGGACTTAGCACACAGTAGGTAAGTTCTCTACTTCTCAGCCACATCCCTGGTCCCCAGACTAACACATGGGACAGGAAGTACTTTCCCTCTGGGCTAGTCCATGGGGTGTAGAGACATCACCCAGTGAGTTAGTGACAAACCAAGGTAAGAACCCTGGACCCTGAGTACACATGTAGTCAAAGGATTTTCTATTGACCGTGAACTTGGTTCAAGGTGACCCGGTTCCAATCGTCAGGTCTTTTAAAGGTCCCCAGAGTCTCCAAGGTATGGGCAAGCTTGAAAACCACCAAGGTTTTCTCCCTCTTGTATAACATGGAAGCCATTTTTCTGATGATAAGAATTCCCTGGGGCCACTTGTTCGATGTACAGCTCTCTGAAAAACCTGACTCCGAGAGTCCAGGCTGGGGCCCAGGAACCTGCCTGTCCATCAGCCCCCCGGGTGATTCAATCCTCAGGGAGGGTGGGCAGTACAGTGGGAACCAGGCTCAGCGAGGCCTCTGGCGAGGCTCTGGCTGGAAAACTCAAGAGGGAGGCCAGTCAGCTACGGAGTGTCGCAGGGATTTCTGTTCACTTACCAGGCGGTTGTCTTTTCCTTTCCAGTCTTCAGTTTAGATTATTACATAATCCATCTCAAGAATTTATAAGAATAATATCATCCTCATGCCTGAATTATGAAGGAAAGGAGACAGATAAAGTAGAACACAGAGCAGAGGATGAAATGAAAATTATTTGTCTATTTTAGACAAGCAATTTTCTCTAATGTTCTGTTCTCTTGTTTGGTTGTCCTTCTGAGAGCTCAAGGACCTTTTAAGGTGGAGTGAATCCGGGGGTGGCTAGCCTTGGGTAGCTGGAAACGTGGGGCAGAGAGCTATAAGCAGAGCCAGGAGGAGCCAGGAGACCCTGCTCTACACTGGACCCAGGTGGGCAGGAAGAAACCCAAGTGCTGAGATTTCACCATGTGTCAGACACCAGCTGGGTTCTTTATACCACACAAATTTCCTGCAAGACTGATGATATCTCCATTTTACAGATGAGTAAAGTGAGGCTCAGAAAAATTATACCATCTTTAGCTTCATCTCAGAACTTCTGACTCTACAAGGAAATTGGCATTTAATCCAATTCCTAAAACTACCAGGAAGAGCCAGGTGTCCCAGAACCCTGAAGGGAGTATATACTTGACATTTTAAAAAGATGCAAACTAGAGGCTTCCTCCTGCCCCCTTCCCATTTAAATATATTAATGGAGAGAAGTAGCCTGGAGAATTACAGAGAGCAGATTCAACACTTAAATTGAGTTGTCCTTGAGCGAATGCTGAAGTAGGTAGCAAATCCAGAGCAGGGGAGAAACGGGTCTGGATTGCTGAGCGGCGGCTCCGAGGTACCAGAAGTCCTAAAAAATATGCTACTTGGCCTCTAGAAGTGTGTCTTCCTGAAATAGCTGGTAAGTGAGCAAAGAAGTATTCACAAGGCAGGGTTGCTTATAGTTTGAAAAAAAGGAAACTTAATGGTGCAACAGTCGACTTTGTGAAACTCGGCGCGTTCACAGGGCTAAGGAGTGAGGACAGGCTGCCTGTGAGCAGTCTGTGTGGCATGGTTGTGACATGGTCAAAACAGACGCTAGTCCAGTAGTAACAAATGGTCAGATGATTCTGAATATTTAGAGCAGTTAGACTGTTCTGATATTCTAAATTAGATGGCTGGACTGTGGACTGTTGGGTTATTATCTCTAGATAGGAAGGATTCGAGATTGCATCTGCTTAGTTTCGTTTTTGTGGTGGTTATAGATTTTTTGCTTAATTTTTTTTCCTAATTTTTCCCCCTTTGGGAACATGTGTCCCTTGGGTAATTAAAGACAAGTTTAAAGTGTCTTTCAAAGCAAAACGTTCCGTAGGTCCTGCATAGCTGGCTGTTGCCAAGGGTTGCTTCAGAAAGAAACGGCTGAACGGGGCCACAGGGAGGGGGCTGGTT
Source organism: Sciurus carolinensis (assembly GCF_902686445.1). Taxonomy (NCBI): domain Eukaryota; kingdom Metazoa; phylum Chordata; class Mammalia; order Rodentia; family Sciuridae; genus Sciurus; species Sciurus carolinensis. The sequence continues at coordinate 66,152,012 of NC_062215.1, read as the reverse complement.
GATGTCACCGATGACCAGGAGGCAGAGGACAAACCTGGGGTTGAGAAGGAGCTGGCGATGTCGGGATCAGGGTCCAGGTCAGAACAGGACCGCAGGCATGGGGCAGGGGTGCATAAATGGTCACAAATCTGCTGCACAGATATACCCAGTTCACAAGCCTTGTGGGCACACACCCTCTAAGCTGGTCCCTGGCTAGCCCATGTGTGCAGAGTTTGGCACCTGGCACGGCCCTGGCCCCTCTTGTATCCATGCTGGTCAGTGATTTATGTGAGAGCTAAGAAGCCTCTGGAAGAAATACATGAGCCTTGAAGCACATTCACAGCTGGGGTCCCTGGCATGGGAATGTCTGGCTGCTTGGGATCAGTGGGGGCAGTGGAAGAAGGGGAGCCCCAGGAAGAACTGATGAGGTAAGGGGCATGCAGCCCAGGGAGCCCCCCAGAAGCCAGCCTGGGTGGTGTTGGGATGGTCCTGAGGCTCCTATGACCACGGGCTCTAGCCTGGGGTGGGGTTTGTGCTGGGGGAGGGGAGGTGGCATGTGTGTCACTCAGGAACCAGGAAAGGACCAAATTTCCACTGTTCCTCAAAGACTGCAAATGGGTGTTGCTGGGGGAATAGACAGAGACTTCCAGACTCTGGTGGCCCTTAGAGGAAGCCCAGGTGGAGGCTGAGACCTGCAGAAGTGACTGTGTCTCAGAGTCACACAGTGGCAATGCGCCGTGGAAGGGACAGAGGCCAGGCAGGGTGGCCCTGGATGACTGTGAGTGGGCTGTTCAAACCTGTGTCTGTTTCCTATCCTGCTAGAACACACTGCCACCAGATTAGTAACTTAACCACACGCACTCACTATCCCACGGTTCTGGAGACCGGAAGTTCTCAGGCAGGTATTGGTGGTGCTGTGTCCCTTGGAGACTCTCGGGGAGAATCTGCTGCCTGCCTTTCCCAACCTCCCAAGGACAACGGCATGACCCCCTGCCACCCCCTCCTCACACTGTGACACCTCCCTCTCTCCCCTGCTTCTGTCCCATCATACCACCTCCCCGGCCTCCCTTGTGGTCACACTGGGTCCACCCTGATAATCCAGGTCAACCCCCATGTCAAGATCCTCACCCACTCACAATTGCAAAATCTCTCTCGTCACCTAAGGTAACATCCACAGGTTCTGGGGAGCAGGATGTGGGCATCTCTTCGGGGCCATTATTCAGCCGACAACATAACCCAAGAGGGCAGGAGGTAGTCTCCTCCGGGCTCTCAAGCAGACATGGAGGATTGGAGGGAGCAGAGGTGGGGCTTGGAGGGAGCCAGTTTTGGGCATCTTGTATTATGTGGTCACCTAAACTCACAGATGAGAGCAGCTCAGGGACACTTAGGGCTCAATACCAGCACGGGACTGTGGCCCAAGGGGAGCGAGGGATGCGTCCAAGGCTGTAGGGCTGGTTCTGCTGCTCTGCCCCAGGCTGCCTGTGTGTTCTTCTCGTTAGAAGGGGGGCAGTGTTGTCATCGTTCATGGGTTTTTTTCATTCTTTCATTGTTTTTCTTTTTAGATATACATGACTGTTGATGTATTTGGACATTTTACGCATACAGGAATGTGACTCATTCCAAGTAGGATCCCATTCTTGAGCTGGTGCATGATGTGGGCTTTCACTGGTGGTGTATTCACATATGAACATGTAAAAGTTCCGTCCCATTCATTCTACTGTCTTTCCCATTCCCATCCCCCCTCTTTTTTTCCTCCCCTTTGTCTAATCCAATGAACTTCTGTTCTTCCTTCTCCCTCTTATTGTGTGTCAGCATCTGCAGATGAGAGAACATTTGGCCTTTGTTTTTGGCAACTGGCTTATTTCACTTAGCATGACAGTCTCCAGTTCCATCCATTTACCTGCACATGTCATGCCATCATTTCATTCTTCTTTATGGCTGAGTAATATTCTATGGTGCATATGTACCACATTTTCTTCATCCATTCATCTGTTGAAGGGCATCTAGGTTGGTTCCATAGCTAAGGTATTGTGAATTGAGCTGCTATAAACATTGATATGGCTGCGTCACTGTAGTATGCTGATTTTAAGTCCTTTGGCTATAAACCCAGGTGTGACATAACAGGTCAAATGGTGGTTCCATTCCAAGTTCTCTGAGGAATCTCCATACCGATTTCCAGAATGGTTGCACCAATTTGCAGTCCCACCAGCAATGTATGAGTGAACCTTTTTTCCCCACATCCTCGCCAACATTTATCATTACTTGTATTCTTTATGATTGCCATTCTGACAGGAGTGAGATCAAATCTCAGTGTAGTTTTAATTTGCATTTCTTTAATTGCTAGAGATGTTGAACATTTTTTCATATCTTTTTTGACCATTCACATTTCTTCTGTGGAGTGCCTGTTCAGTTCCTTTGCCCCTTTATTGATCTGGGTTATTTGTTTTGTGCGTGTGTTCAGTTTCTTGAGTCCTTTGTCTATCCTGGAGATGAGTGCTCTATCTGAGGTGCAGGTGGCAAAGGCTTCCTCCCACTCTGGGCTCTCTCATTGTGGTTATCAAGACAGAAAACAAAATCTACTGGATGATTTTCCAGGGTTTACTTTGCAAGTGGAAGCCCCTGAGTAGGAAGAGGCCCAGGGACTTGCCGTACCTCTGAGTGACTTGAAAGTTTCCTCCTGGATGGGGACCTCCATGTGGGGAGCCCTGGGGTGGGTGGACAGGAGCCATGTGCTCGGGGCTGCCAGGCTGCTGTTGGTTGCCCTTTCGTTACATCCACGGGGGTGGGAGGGTGCATCTTCTTTCCTCCACCTGGATGGCAGGTGAGTCCTGGGGTGAAGGGAAAGGGCTTGGACCCACTCAGTATGAAGAGATTTCCTTTTATGTCTCTGACCATCCGGAGAGCCCACATGCGTGCAGCCCGGGGGTGAGTGGAGTGGGGAGGCTGGTCTGCAGGCGTCCATTGGTTTTCCTATTTCCTCTAGTTTTGAGTCAGCCAATTTCTGTGTGTTTGACATTAGGAACACGTGGCCTTAGTCCTGCCCTGGTCCTCTTCCAGTCCATCACTTGACATCTCTGGGTCTCCTTTGCCCAGCTGTAAGGCCAAACGTGAGGCTGAGTGGTCACCAAGCTGCCGTCTAGGATCCAGGATTCATGCAGCTCGCGCTCCGGTGCTTCCTGTCACCTCCGGCCTTTGGCTGTCCACGGTGCCCCACTGTCCTCCCCTGTGCCTGGCCTTCAGCGGGCAGCCTCCAGACACCCTTAGGCAGGACTCAGAGCCTTATGGGAAGAGGAGGCCAGCATGGCCCCAGCACAGAGGCCAGCCACGCACTCCATGCGGAGGGAAGCCCTCCATTCTGCTCCCTCTGCACGGGGACAGCAGAATCCCAGGAAACCAGTTGTTAAGGAGCCAGCAGCCAAGTTAGATAATGAGCACTTGGATTTTCCACCCCTGTTTACCTTGTGTCGAGTACACGAAATGATGTCATTTCTGCACCCGTCCAGCTGGCGCAGCCTGCGGGGTCTCTAGCCTCATCAGGGCTTCCTCCCCCACCCCCATCCTCACTGTCCAGTCTGGGTGAGCCCTGGGGAGGGGCAAGTCCCCCAGTCAGTGACAAGTCACAGCTCTCCCAGCCTCCAGTTTTCTCCAGCGCCCCTCCCGAGGTCAGCCCCATCGCCCTTCACCAGGAAGACGGCATCCTGTTGGCCTCTGCCTTGTCTCCTTGGCCCTTCACCCCCAGCAACCGAGGGCAGCTTTCAGAGCGCAGCCTGCCTGCCACCCAGGGCAGGGTTCAGCCCTCAGAAGAGCGCTCACCTGCCCCAGGCCTGGGGACACCACCTCCAGCTTGACCACTTCCCGCCACACCACAGATGGCCCCCAGCAGAGCTTCGCCCCCATTCTTGAAGCCTCGCCTCCCTTACCCATTTGGGGGGGCCCCTGTTTCTCATGCTAACTCTGACTCAGCCTCCCTCCTGGGGGAGCCTTCCGGAGTCACCTCTCCTCCTCTGCCTAGCTCCCTTGGGTCCTGCTCCGAAGGGAACAGCCATTGACATTCAGACCCTCACACTTGCAAGCCAGGGACCTCAAAGGGCCGGCCCTCACCCTGGGAGGAGATGTGCTGCCTGGGGCTGGGAGGAAGGGCGAGAACTTGCTTAGGTGGCGGGAGGCACTGAGGAGGGACCCCTCGGGGCTCGAGGCAGTGAGACCTTGATTCTCTCTGCCACTCCCTCTTCCCTCCCATTCTGTCTGGCTTTGGGACAATTGCCTGAGCCATCTACAGCCCTGGTAGCTGCTTCAAGCTTCCCCAGGGCCAACGAGGCTCCATGGGGCAGGGGAGAGTGCAGAGGGAGAACCTGACCTGGGCTCAGCCCATATGCGTAGTGGGCCTGTGGGAATTCAAGGCACCCCTGCAAATTAGTCACTTCAGGGCCTCAGGAAGGAACTCAGACCGGGAAACTGCCCTGGTGATACAAAGGAGAGAGGGCTCCTCCCACACTTCCCCCATGGTGAGGGCAGACTAGCAATGTCTACTGTGGCCCTTGGCTGGTTTCCTCTAACCTGGCCCCAGTGGGCTCTTTTGGAAGGATCTGCTGTTCGGGAAATCGGATCCCACCAGGAGCACATCGGGACTCCCAGGCCTGGCCAGCTCCCTCTCTGGAAGCCTGTTCCTTGTTTTCTGAGCCTCTGCTCTGTGCACAGGCCTGATGTAGCAGAGGAGCTGGGGAAGCGGAATGCAAGGGCAGAAGAGCCTGGGGGGAGGCAGGAGGGGCTCTGTTGATCACGTGCCAGGTACCGGCTCTCAGTAGGGGGCTGGACTGACAGGAGGAGCAAGACTCGCTCCCAGACCTCAAGGGGCACCTTGTCCAGTGGAGGAGACAAATGCAAGACCCATCAATTCAGAGGCGTAGGCTCAGCTGAGGACTGGCAGCCCTGCTTCTATAGAGAAATGGCATCAAATCAAGAAAGGCCCAGGTGTTCCCACTTACCCCTCACAATGCCCCTCTGTAAAGTGGGAGGCTCACGATTTGTATATTTTTACATGCAGGGCGTATTTGTATGCTCAAAGCCAACAAATACCATGACCTCTCTGAACCTCAGTTTTGACTTCTGTTAAATGGGCTTATGTCCCAAAGCTGTCATGAGCCTAAGAGACTTTATATGACAGGGCTCAGTCCTTAGTAGGTATCAGAGTCTCAGCTTCCTAAGGACAAGTAGCCATCCTGGCCATGGGAAAAACTGGGAGGTGGGAGCAGAGGTCTTTGACAGATGAGGTGAGTAGGGACCCCGACACAGGAAGAGTAAGATGAATTCCCTAGGACCAAACTTCAGGATGCCGGGCTGCTGGGCACTGCCTTGACCTAACCTCTTCCCCAAAACAGGATCAGGGAGGTCCCCATCCTACTTATCCTTCAAAGTTCATGACCAAACCAACTGGTGTCTCCCACCTCCCATCAATCAATGAGTCAGGTGGTCACATGGGCCCACTGTCCTGGCCTGTCCCAGCCTTGGCCATTCTGGAGTGGAAGAACTAGTTGTAACCTGGAAGTCCCCCCAGGCAGACAGAGGGGGCAGCCTGATGCCTCACTCAGTCCTGGTTCCTGACTCGCTCTCCCGTCCCCCCAACCCCATGCGCTGCAGCAATGGCCACTTCCTCCCACCAGGCCGGGCCAGCAGTTGTGCTGCCTATAAATAGAAGAGTGAGATTCCTCATGGCCCAGTGAATGGCGCTGACATCCTGCTGCTGCCTGACTGAGCCCTGAGTCACAGGCCCTGCCGGAGGCCCACCCGGGGCGAACCAGGCCTGCACCACTGACATAGCCTCTGAGGAAACGTTGGGGCAGCCAGAGGGTCCCTAGGGAGGCTGAGTGAGGCTTAAAGAAACGCGGCTGGCATTTCCTCCTGGCGAGGCCCCGCCAGGCCTGCACTCTGGCGAGCTGTGAGGGAGTGTGCTGAGGGTCCAGGTGGAGAATGTGTGTGCGTGCACCATGTAGAGGTGGCCCCTGCGGCGCCTGTTATGGCCGGAGGATTCCCACGCCCCCTCTGTTCTAGAATGCTTGCTCTGGCTTTGCTAATTAAAAAGCCCAAACCAAACCAACACAGAGATAGACCCGCCCACAGGAGCTAAGAAAATCAATGGGAAGGCTGGAAAAACAGGCCTGGGCATGGGCAGAAGCCAAGACAGCGCCAGAGGGCCAAGTGGCGGGAAGGGCAGGCATGGATCTGGGACAGGAATGTGTGGTAGGAGGCAGCTGGGTGACTCCAACCGTCATTGTCATTCTGCCCAAGAATGACTGGCTGGGTTGGAAGCACAGTCCACCTTCTGGCAGGGCTGGGGAGAGGGAGCCTCGTAGATTCTGTCCATCTGAGAAGGGGGAACCCCTGGCCAAGGGAGCGGTCTGGGTGGCCCAGGCCAGCACGTGCTACTGAACACTCTGGGCATCTGTCCGACCACCCCATCTGGCACCTTCTCCCTTCGGGTCCCTGGTTACCTCCCCCTGCGTCCTAGATGCTTGCACTCAAACTTGTAGACTGCATTTCCTTCTGTTTTCTTGGTTCCTCCTCCTCTAGATCCACTGGGTTCCACACTCCATGAGGGTGAGGGGCAGGTCAGAGTTTGTCGGCTGCTGTGCCTCTGGCACATTCTTATTCAATGAATGAACGCACAGCCTGTGCAGGGGTGGCGCATGCTCGTGAGTACACACATACGCAATATGCTCGGCCTTCTTACCGTTTAAGAAGTTTGAGTAGCCCCGCTTCCTCCCTGTTACCTCCAACTCTCTCTCCCACTTGGGCGCCACCAGGGCAGGAAACCCCAGCTGTGCAGTTGCATTCTTCGTGAGTGACCTGGGAGGAGCAGGCCTTCTCCTGATTCACACATGACGCCCCGCCTCTGTTGCATGGTTTTGCAATGCAGGCCAAACCTTGGAGTCACAGGGAATTTCTGCTCTTCTCCAAACACTCTGTGCATTGTGCATCACTTCTTTTTTTTTTTTTTTTTTTTTTTTTTTGGTCCTGGGAATTGAACCCAGGGGCACTTTACCACTTAGCTACATCCTCAATCCTTTTTATTTTGGGACAGGGTCTCACTAAATTGCTGAGACAGATTTCAAATTTGCAATCCTCAAGCCTCAGCCTCCCGGGTCACTGGAATTATAGGCATGTGCCACTGCACATGGCTACTGTGTGCTCTTTTGTGCCCTCATGGCTATGGACAAGCTGATCTTTCCACCTCGGAGGTGTTTACCTCCTCTCAGCCCTTGTCCCCTGCTCACCTTGCAAGCTCCTAGTTACACTCAAGACCAATCCCAATTTCACCTCTCTGCATGTTGTGAGCAATATTAGTCGTCCCTACTCCTTCCCTCTCCAATTTGTTCTGATTTCTCAAGAAACACAGGATAATGAGCCTATGGGCTCGACAAGGCCCCTTTCAGACCACAGTCTATAAATCAGAGGTGACTAGAAACATGTAGGCTCTTCTTTGGTTGCCACAGTGGCAGGGGCTGCTGCTGGCATTTGATAGGAGGAGGTCTGGGTATGCTAATCAGGAAGCATGTCCCTCCAGAAAGGTCAACAGCACCCACTGAGACTGCCTCCTGTTGGTTGTGAAACCCAAGGCCCAGGTCTGGTCATGCAACAGGCTGTGCACCAACGGGTTAGTGCCCACTCTCTTGGGTGAACTCCTGGGAACTGGGCCTGAGCGAGGCACTCTAACCCCGCACGTCCTTTGGCCCTGGCTTGACGCTGGCCATGCTGCTGGTGCCAGGGAGGTTGTGGGAAACATGTCTGGGAATGCCCATTGCTGCCACCAGCTGCTGCACCTTCTCCGGCCCAAGTTGGTGGCCAGATGGCCTGACGTGGCCGAGGATATGCCGGCAGCACAGAGCCAGCATGCCCACGAGGGGAGAGCGGGGCCTGTGGGCTGGGGCCGGAATTCTACGATGACAGCGTCCAGCTCCATGAGCTCATCCAAATACATAGAAAGCCACCCTTTTGATCTGAGCCTGGGCGCTAGTGACCACAACACTCCAGAACCCAGCCTGGCCAGGAGAGGTAGGGAGGGAGAAGCAGAACCTGGTGTCCCCTAAATCAGTGACCCCCTTGCTCCTAGGGACATGCTATCCTTTCCCAGGTGCTGCACCCTCAGATCCCCACCAGAGTCTAGAAGGGACTTTTTTAAAAATGGAAATTTATACACATTCCTCTGACCCCATCACTCAGCTGTGACAAGCACCAGCCCGAGGCCCATCCGGCCTCATCCAGACCCCTCCTCCCCTGTCCATGAGCCTCCTGGGGTGTTATTTTGAATCAAATCCAGGCATGGCATCATTTCGTCTGCAAATATTTCAGTGTGTTTCTAAAAGAACTTTTCTAGAAATCAGAGCCATGATGACAGCCCCATTGTCACACAAACATCTAATAATGCCTCACATGCCCAAGAGCTGGTCAGCGTGCAGCTTTCTGATCATCACATAATTGCTTTTTGACAGTCTGAATAAGGGCTACACATTGTAATTGGCCGGCATGTCTTTTGAGTCTCTAGGTCTAGAGGTTTTGGGGCGGTGGACGGGTTTCCACTTGCGATTTAGGTATTGGAAGCAACTGGCTTGTCCCGTGGCTTTTGGCTTCATCTGCATTTGCTGGTTGCGGCTGTGTGGTGTAAGTCAGCAGGTTCCTCTATCCTCTGCTCTTCTTGTAAGTTGGTAGTTACAAGTAGAGGCTTGACCAGATTCACTTTTTGTTTTTGTTTTGGCAAGACGGTGTGATTAGGCAGCACTGAGTTCTATCAGGAGGCACCTGGTGTCTAATTCTCTTTTCTTCTGATGTTAGCAACCAATAATGCTTCAAGCAATTAATTCACTAAAAATTGAAAAATGGAATTGAACTTCATTCATTTTGCATTGATTAGTTGGGCTTCATCTGTTAAAAAAACAAAAAAAACAAAAACCCAACTCCCCTCCTCTACTATTGGGTTACATAGTGATTCTGTTTGAAAGGAACTTCAAAAAAACTTATCTCCTTCAAAGGACCCTTGAGGGAAGTGGGCCAGAGAGGGCAAGTTCCTCACTAAAAGGCACACAGCAAATTGGGAGCAGAACTAGTACTCAACCACAGTTCTGCTACGTGAAGGGCATCGCTGGTCTGGGAGAAGCACGTGGGTCCCGGCTTGAATGGAGGACCTGCCATTAATAAGCACAGGGCTTGAGCAGGTCTTTCAGCTAATATGTCTGTATATGTAGCATGGGGATAATCTTGCCTCCCTCAAACCAGAATTGTCCAAGATTCACGGAGGTCGGTTGCCCCTCAGTAACAAGAAGCTGGGAGAAGCCCAGCCTGGCCTCACCTACATCCACATGGCTACCACTCAGGCCCACGCCCCTCACTTGAATTTTTCCTGGCTGCTTCAGGACCTGCCTAAGGGCTCTGCCTTTCCTCCCAAGTGCCTGGAAAGTCCCAAGGAGAGAGCAGGTTTCTTAGAAGATTCAGGCCTCTTCCAGCAGGACAGGTGAGCTCAGGATCGCTACGTCATTTGTGGGCCCTCTTGCTAAAAATCATGAATGATTTTTTAAATTGTTCTTTTTAGATAAACATGACCATAGAGCATATTCTGAATCATTAGGAATTTCGAGGTGGTGACAGCAGTGCATTACACCAAGCACAGCGCCCCCTTGAGCGCAGGGCTGTGTGTGACAGCGAAGGTGCGGCCCTGGGGAGCTCTGTTCCAGCATGCATTTGAAGGCACATGGACACCTCCAATTCAACAAAACGTGGGACGCCTTGGCTGCACCCAACACACCAGGTCAAATTAGCTGGGCTTAAAAGGGGAGTTTACAGGGAAGGGTGCTTCAAATCTCAGCCTTATCAAGAAAGTGCTTTTGTCTGGGCTTTTCATCTTTTGAATCAACCTGTGGTCAAAGCTGTAAGAACCCCATGGTGGAGCAGAACAGAAGGTGAAGGTCAATAGCACAGTGCAAAAAAGTAGCTGACGAGGCGGGTGTGGATAAGCAGAGGAGACAGTGGGGGCATCAGTGATTCTTATTGTCCTAAAAAGGGTGGGGCAGAAAAGAAATGTGGCTTAAAGTTGAACAAGAGAAATGGACCTTTAAATATAGGTAATCAGTAGGTCGATGCTCAGGTGCACTATAAAGTTCCAAGTAGAGAGGAAGTTAGGAGTGTAAGTAAGCTAACGTCTCATGAATCTGACAGAAAAGTCAATGGATATTGGTCTAAGGTAATAAACCACCAAAATAGATATGTGAGCATCTTATTGAGAGTTATGGAAGAAACCAGGAGGAAAAAAAGTACATAAGGAAATATGTGGTATTGTCTCTGGAGTGAAAAGGGCAGGAGTCTGTGATTTCCTTTATAAGCTCTCTTCCTTATTTGTTAGCATGTTCCTGTTATTATTTTGATGCTAATTAAAAGGTGAAAAGGAGCTGCCCGGTGATGCATGCCTGTGAACCTCAGGAGGCTGAGGTAGGAGGATCAGGAGTTCAAAGCCAGCCTCAGCAATTTAGTGAGGCCCCCAAGTATAGAGAGACCCTGTTTCTAAATAAAATATTTTTAAAAACTGGGGGTGTGGCTCATTGGATAAGCACCCCTGGGTTCAATCCTGGTACCAAAAAAAAAAAAAAAAAAAAAAAAGGGAGTGGGAATCTACTGCTCTATGTAAACCAGACACAGACATGCAGAAGGGTGTATCTCAGCAGACAACTTCAGGGCTTCATAGACTCAGGTTCTCCACCAGTAGTCAAATCCTTACAGCTTGGGTCCCTGGGGAAAATTAGGAATGTTCCAGGAAAGGACTCCGATTAGATCACATGTTCAGTCCCTGGACAATCCAGGTGCAACAGACTATGATTGACCTCAATGGGATCAGGTGACCACCTGGTTACCTGGATGGTTAAAATACTCCAGGAACAGACAGAATGACTAAACAGCAGTTTTCCAAGTCAGGAGGAAGCTGCGACTGTGAGGAGGAAAGAACAGATGTTAAGGGATAAGACCGCATCCTCATGGCACTGAGATCTGCCCTGGGCCAGTTCCTGGGACAAAGTGCAAGGTGCAGATGATGTGGAGATGACTGCAACTCAGAGCTGTGACGGGAACCGGGAGGAGAGAGGTAGACAAGGAGTCCAGCTGCTGTCATCCAAGGAGCATCATCCAAGGAGCACGTGGGAGGAGCCACAGGATATTCACGTGGGCTTTGTGGGAGCCCACAGTCCATGACCCACTGCTGGCGGAGAAGTCTTATCAATTCTGGGGTCTGCTTGGGGCTCCCTGCTACAACACGGTGATATACTCAGACTCCCTTTTGGCTCAGCGAAACAACTTCATTTCTTGGAGACTATTTCTCCACTAGTGAGATGGGACAATGATTCCAAGTTGGCATGAATCTGATGGGGAGCCAAGTACAGAGCTTGGCACACAGTGGGCATTTCCCATTCTGGGTCCCAGGGCTGCTCACCTACATGGCCAACTTCCCTTTGGCCACAGATGAGCTGTATTCATTATGACTTAGGAGTATATTTTGGTCTTAAGCTTAGAGTTCCTTCACTATCTGGTCTGTGAAAATTGCCCAAATGCCTACAACAATGCCATGGAACCAAGTTCATCAACATACACCCCCAGTAGAACAGAAGTTCCCTGAAGGCAGGCAAAGCGTTATTCATTTTTACATCTCTGGTACCTCACAATGGACACAATGATAAAGATTTTTTAATTGAATTATAAACAGATAAAAGGATGAATGAAGCCCTAGAAAGAAAACTTTCTAGGAAAACAATTGTGAAGACGGGAGATCAGTTTGCCAAGCAGTCTCCCGGCAGCCACTCCATTGGTCTCAGGTCAGCCAAGGACAAGCAGAGAGCAAAATGTGTCCCCACCACAAGGGAACTGGAAGGCAGGGCACCCCGGGGGAAACAGTGGGCCATGGTGTCCACCTCAACTGGTCATTTGACAGATATTTATTACTCACCTGCTGTATGCCAGACACCAGGCACCTAGGGGGTATCAGCACCATCTGAGGACAAGTTCCCGCCCTCAGGGAGCTGATGGCCCGGGTCTTACCTGTGAAGAGCAGAGTGGCCCCTGGGGGGACCAGCCTAAGCATCCCCATGGCTGCATCTTTCTTTGTTTATAATGACATTAATTCCAAGAGCAGCAATATCACCTATAGAGAATCTGCTGTATTATTAGGGCCATTTCAGTCTTAAGTAATAAACTCAACTTGAACTGGTTTAAGTCAATAAAAAGGAACTTTTGGGCTGGGGGCTGTATTATGCACCTGCAATCCCAGCAGCCTAGGAGTCTGAGGCAGGAAGATGGTGTGTTCAAAGCCAGCCTCAGCGACTCAGCAAGAACCTGCCTCTAAATAAAATATAAAAAAGGGTTGGGGATGTGACTCAGTGGTTAAGCACCCCTGGGTTCAACACTCAGTAGCTAAAAACAAGCAAAATTTGGGCTGATGTTTTCATTCCTAAAAATACCAGAGGTTAAGTAGCTTCTGGCACGGCTGAACCTAAGAGCTGCAAGGACATCATCGAGGCCCTGCGTCTGCTCCATCTCTTGGTTCCACTCTCTTCTGACTTCAGGCTAATGATCTCAGCAGAGTAAGCATCTCCTTCCTGACTGTTCCGGCAGAACTCGGGGGCAGTTTCGATCACTGGCTGGATTTAGGTCCCATGTCCAGGCCTGAGCCCATTCTTGGGGTCAGAGCAGGGTATGGTGATGTCCTGGCTCTGGTGGCAGGCCTGGGAATGGGTTGAGGAGGGAACGACGCCATTCACTTAGTGGAGACCAAGACGGAGAATGGAAGAGCGGTGGAAGAGGTGAGGCTAGACAGGCAGCCTCAGTGCTGCCCCTAGGCCCGTGTGCCAGGTGGAAATCTAAGGCAAGCCTCCTGCGAGTCCTATGGGGACAGACTACTCAGAGCCCCATTTTACAGATGGGAAAACCTGGTTGGAGAGGCTGAGTACCTTGCCAGTGCCACGTGTAGATTCCCTTGTACCTGATAAGAGAAGTTGGTGGGGAAGTCACAGCCTCTGAAGCAGCCGAAGGTCAGAGAGGACTTGACTGATGAGGCCTGGTGAACGGAGGGGAAGAGGCAAAGGGGAGTAACTGCTGGTGGATGTGGCACCCGTCTTGTCCCTTCCCCACTCTCCAGTCCCCACATCGACAACATGTACCTCAGTCATTTATTCACATTCCATGCACCTGTCCTCCGGTCGAACATTTACTGAAGCAGTGCAGTGCAGACCCGGGAGCCGGAGGGCCTGGCTCCCCAGAAAACAGAACCCTTGGCAAGGGTTAGGTGCTCGTGCCTTAAGGTAGAGTTCCAGGGAGCAAGAGCGAGGGAAAAGCAAGATGGGGAAGGATGGGAAGTGACCCAAGATGGCGTATGACCAAGCCCAGCGAGCATGGGGAGGAATTTACCCTCCCCTCTCCTCTTGCTCAAAGTTCACCCCATAGAACCAACTCCCCGGGGAATCTGTCTTGCAGTCTCCAGTCCCTCTGGCAGCCATCTGAGAGCTGGTCCCATACCCTGGGCTGATGTCTGGTGGGGGTCAGACTCTGCAATAGCAGCAGGTTGGCTTCAGCTGTGGGACTGTGGGAACCTGTGGGATTCTCGGCCACAGCAGAACAAGCAGCTGAAGATCTTGGTGGACAGGGGGAGCTAAATTCTGAGGCAGCATGCAAGGTGTACAGATGTCACACCCCCGAGCTCAGTGACTGGATGTCTCCATGACAGTGGAGTGTGGGTAATGGTACCTCCCTCTAGGGTTACTAAGAGGGTTTGAGGTAATAGGTGTATTTTGTTTAGTATTTGGGCCCTAGAAGGGAAAGTAAACTGACACAGGTTGATTTTGCCAGGTGACATGGCAGGGGGTGGGGGGTGGGGGGGACACCGAAGGCTGATGTCACAGTTAAGCTGTACTAGCTAGGACTCTTTCCCCATTTAAGCCAGACTGCAGCCTAAAAGGACACATTAGCTCAGAGGACCAAAGAGCCACAGGTGCCTCTAGTTCCAGAACAGCTGGACCCAAGGGTGGTTCAGAGTCCCATGGGGATGACTCCGTGAATCACAGAATGTGCATCAAGGAAGCACCCCCTTGACCCTCACAGGCTGACCCAGGCAGAGACCAAGAGATGAGGTGAAGCATCTGGGAAAGGGAGTAAACTGGGGTGACCAACCTGACATCCTCCGGGAGGAGCCCCTGTTGTGTTGGTGCCCAGCCAAAATGCTAACAAACAAAAGGTTTCTTTGTTTGGGGCTGGAATGATTTCACCTCCAGGTTCTTCTTGTGACTTGCTGCTCCCAGTGAAGGACAGGCAGTTCTGGATACATCTTAAGGAATACATTTGGCTTCATGAATGCAGTCTATTTAGACTTTATCTTTCAAGCCCTGGAATCCACAGGGGGAAACCATATTACATTGGCTTAGTGGGGTGGAAAGCCAGGACAAAGGCCACGGCTCATTTCGCAGTTCCTCCCAGCAACCATGCTGGGCACCAGGAGCCCAACGGCTCCTGAGGACCCTTGTTAAGAAACAACCCAACACCATGCCCCGCTACAGCCACATCACTGTGTCAGTCCCAGGATCATCAGCCATTGACCTTGGACAGGTCATTCCACCTCTAAACTCATCTCAACTGGAAAATGAGCCCAACAACTACGTACAAGACCTGAAGTGCGCACCCAAAGACTGATATGAAGGTTCAAAACAGTTTTATTTGCAATAGTCAAAACCTGGAAACAGCTCAAATACCCACCATCTGATACGTGGATAAAGAACCTGTGGCACATCTATACATCAGGCTACCCAGCAATAGAAAGGATTGGATCATTACTGCGCGCAACAGTGATGAACCTGAAAAACATGCTGAGTAAGAGAAATCAGAGCCGGGACTACATTAGGGATTGGATGAGATTCTACAAAGGCAAAAGGAAGCTCCAGGAAGGCAGCTCAGTGGTCATCTGAGGTTGGAGGGCAACAAGGGAACATTTTGGAGGAAGAAACACTGTCCATCTGATGGGGTGGCAGCTACACAGGCATACACACTTGACAAAACTTATGTTCACTTAAAATGGGTGGATTTCACTGTGTGGAAATATACCTCAAAACGTCGATATAAAAAACAAATCAAAAACAAAAACCCTGCCTGCATTGGGAACATTTCTGTGACAAACCCCAACTCAGGCTAGTTTTAGCAAAAAAGATATGCACTGTCTCATTCAATCTGCATAGCGCAGGGATGCAGTTGGCTTTGGTTGCACTGAGTGTCTCTCCATCTTAGTTCTCTCTCCTCGTTGTTGGCTTCGTTGTCAAGTGGATAAGAGCTTGGTCACCAGCAGTTTCAGGCTTCCTCCCATGGACTTAGCAACTGCCACAGGAAGAGAAAGGCTCTTTCCCCCAGATTTGCTTCAGAAGAGCTGCGGGGGAGTCTGGGTCCAGACCTGGATCACATGTATGCCTCTAAAGCCAGCAGGTGAGAGCGGACACACCCAAACCCAGGAATCCAGGGTAGGGGGAAGGTGATCCCCGAAGATAAAAGAAGTATTATCAGAAAAAAGGCCATGGAAAACTAATGGATCTCTTTCAAAGACCCAGGGGTGGTGGTGTCATGCCATTCCTACATCCTGACAAACCTGCAATGACCAGGCCACCAGGGATGGACCCTCACGCCAGCCCAGGGCCATTTCCTGTGGGCTCACCTTCTGTTTTAACTCTTGTGTCCAATTCCTTCCCCACGAGTCAAGTCCAGCAGGAGGCACTTCCAGCCCATGGATTCTGGGCCATCTATGCCCCAAGCAGCTGGTGAAGGAGGAAGGCGAAGAGGCCAGAACTGCAGCTCTCCAATCCAGAACCACTATCCCAACAGAGTTCAGAAGGCCAGAGCAGACTGTCCAGAAAGGTCATTGTTGTAGCACCGAGGTCAGAAGGCACCAATCGCCATGTGGAGGCTCAGACTTCACCTCCCAAGCAGTGCAATGCCACTGCCACCTACAGAGCGTCTTCCCCACGCCAGGCACCAGTGTCTTCCACTCAAGTGTGTTCCTGGAAGGGAAAGGCAGCAACTTCATGTCTGTATGCAGACACTCCTGCAGGGAACGCTCATGCCTATTAAACAAATGAGGCACCCGGCCCAGAGAAGATGCAGGCCTTTCCCTAAGACCCTCAGCAAAGTGACTGCCCTTGATCAGACTCCAGAGCAAAGCTTGTCCCCTCCCTCTCCCGTGTTCAAAGTGCTCATCTCAGTCATGGCTATAGCAGCTAGGGTGCTACTAGTAAGTCACAGCAGGTTGAGGGCAGGGCAACCCCATTTCCCCAGGGAAGGTAGGCAAGAAAGTCCTGAGCACATGCCCCCTGCCCCATTTCCCATGAAGCACTGGCCAAGTACACCTCTGTAGATGGCCATTGCCAAGGTGCACACCCTGCTGCAAAGGGGTGGTGGGAGGAGCAAGAGCCAGGCCGAGATGGGAGAGGGTCCAGGACAAGGAAGGAGTGGCCCAGTGCTCAGGGACCTCCTTTGCAAATGAAGCCTGAGGTCCTGGCTCAGAGCCCAGGCTCTCTCAAAGTGGTGTTCTCAGCTCCAGGCTCCCAGTTCCCATCCCCACCCACCATGACCTACGTAGTTCACTTTCTGTTCTGCAGACCACTGGGGAAGCACTGACCACTTCCTGGAGCTGACAACGTGCCATCCTCTGCTCCCTGCACGGGCAGCCTGCCCAGTCAGCCCTCAGGTTGGGCTTCTGAAGTCAGCTTGGAAGGAGATAAGAGAGGGACAGACTCCTGGAGACCTAGGAACCCCTGCAGGGCTGATGCTCCTTCCTGGCCATCTGAGCAGGTAAAGCAGCAGGCAGATCTTGCCGTTGCCACCCAGCAGCCGGGTGACTGGGGCAACCTCTTGAGTGTGGAGCCTGTTCCTCTCTATAAAATGGGGCTAAACCCTGCTTAGGCTGGGCCTGGTGACAGTGCAACAGGCAGTCATGGGGAAACTAAGGGAAGGTCACATCTTGGGACACTGTGATGACTGCTTAATATCAAGCATTATAATAGGTTTCTTATATATGCTAATTATGAATACCAAGGACTATTACTGAAACAGCTCTGACCTTGTGGGTCAGAACTGCAGATTTAAACCTCAACGCTGCCATATCTTATCTCTGTGTCTGTTCCTCCAATGTCACTAGCTGGCTTTCTGTCTGAAAGTGAGGATCAAAAGATGACCAAGCAGTAGAGAAAATAATGGAAGTGAAAGCCAGTCAACTGCAATGGTCACATCCCTCTGGACAGCTCCGCAGGCAAAGCTGGAGGGGATCTTTCTCATCTTACTTGAGGGCAGTCAGAAACAATCACCTAAGGAATGAATGCAAGGAAAACAACAAAAACCAAGATACCAATCCCTGGGCTCCTCTTAACCCCCTGCAGTTCAATCCAGTTGATCTTGGTTGGGGGCCAGGTACTTTTTTTTTCTTCTTCTTCTTCTTCTTTTAAACACTAGTTTAAAACAAGGGTCAAGAAGCACTGCAGGAGCCCACTCCACCATAAGTCAGGACACCACTGTATCTTTCATCCTCAATGATAATTCCATCAATCCCAGATTGGAGAGATCCAGGGCTGCTTAAACTCCCTCCAGAAAAATCCTGGAGCTTCCTGGCTGGAAGCTGGTGGCAGCCACAGCACATTCCACTTGGTTTTAAAAAAAAGAAAAGAAAAGCTCCTGAGGTCTCAGGACCATGGCCCACGTGGGACAGGGGCCTGCCTCTTACAAAAGTCCCAATCCTGCTAGCAGGGTGGGGTGTGCAGGCAGAGAGAAAGAAAGGCAGGAAGGACATAGTTCATCAGTGGAACCTTTCTCCCCACTTTTGATGAATGTTCTATGGCACCTGAAAGCAATTCCGTGTTTCAAATGCTCTATAGCATTTGAAGGCAATTATTTTACAACTGGGGGAAACAGTAGTCAGTTTCATTTATGATGTACTGTCTTATACAAATGTTTTGGGTAAAGAAAAAACACTGAGGGGACAATGGAAGGGTAGAAGGGCAAAGAGGTTTCAGGGGAGGGGAGAAAGTCAGCCAATACTAGCAAAAACCTGTGTAAGAGCTGCATCACCCTTGTCCATGGGCAGCATGAGCTGCTCATTTCATGAGATCCCCTCCCCCGTCTTTCACCAAGAAGGCATAAATACCATCTGTGTTCAAACTTTACCTTGGAGCGTTAATTTCCGAGTAGGAGGTGGCTGTGGCTCCAGCCCTTAAAGTCATTGCTGGCAGAGCTGGCATGGAAGCACAGCCGTGGCGGAGGGGCTAGAGCCACAGAGCAAGGACTAGGCTGGCAGGAGGTGAAGTCAGGGCGGTCAAATTCCCACAAATGCCCAGCACTGGAGACCATCTTCTCGGGTGATGAGTGCTTTCATCTTTCTCAGGTGATGACTCCTGGGACCTTAGGAATACTGAGGATGAACTTCCTCTGCTGACCCTTGAGGTCCTCAAGACACAGGACACATGCTGCTTGCTGCTCTGCAAACCTCCCCATCTGTGGGAAAGTCACCAGCCCAACCTGGGCTGGAAAGAAAGATTCAGTTGCTTTGGGATTTGGTGCCACTTTTGTGGACTGATACCACTGGTTGAGAGTGACATGTCACAAAGTGGTTCCTGTTTTAAAAGGTATGTCTACTGCTTGACAGCCTCCCCCAGCAACCCTTAGATAAGATCTTGGCTCAGTCAAAGTATCTGTGGGGTAGGGCTGGAACCTGCAAACAGAAGAGCCCCAGGAAGCGAAAAGGATGGGAAACATCCAGCTGAGAGAAAGCAAGCTCCAGGGGCTCAGCAGAGGGGCAAGTCCCCAATCACTGCAACCACTTTCCCCCCCTTTTTTGGTACAGGAGATTGAACCCAGGGGCGCTTTACCACTGAGCTTCATCCCAGCCCTTGAGACAGGGTCCTTGCAATCATCCTGCCTTATTGGGATTACAGTCCAACCTGTGACACCACACCCAAGTTGCAACCACATTTTCAAAATGGCCCAGTCTCAGAGAGTAGACTGAGGCTCCTTCTATTCTAAAAGGCAATGCAAGTTTCTGCCCAGGTGACTTCCTCCTCCTGCCCCAATTTCAGGAGAGGGGAGCATCCTTTCCTGCCCCCAGGGTTGCTTTAGTGCAACTGGCTCTGAGGACGGCCTTCCTCAGGCACTGAATGTGCAGTTGGGCTCTTGTGAACTGCATGTGACTCAGGGACACCAGTGTGCTCCTTGGACTCTAACCTGCAATAGTGACATTCTGCCTTCCTCACTACCCTCTACCCCAAGGAAAAAAAAATGTAAAAATGTATGCAAATCAATATGCCAGTCAAATTGTTTCAATAATCACCAAGTCCCCATTGACTCTCATTTGGGCTGTGTGGGGGTAACATTCAAATATGAGTCCAGGAAACTCCTTCCGTCCCAGAGGAACCAGGGGGACAAAGGGAGCTGGTGACCTCTGCCTGATGCACACTGCAAGAACAATAAGGATTTTTAGGGGCATTATGACTGAGTCAGAAAACACAGCTGCCCCTGAAAGTCCCTCATTTTTCTTGCTGTCCTTGAATGCTCTCCGAGTTGGCAGTCATCCAGTTGGCCCAGGTAGGTGAATGGTCCACAGCCCTGGGGGAAGCTCTGTGGCGGGTAGTGTGGCTGCAGGGTCTCCACAGTGCCACATTTTCCACGCTGGGCCCTGCCCAGCAGCCACCCTCACTAGCCTCCCGCAGCACACCCAGGAACGACCAGCCTCTGTTTCATTCAGAGCCAACTCAGAACTTGGATGCCTTCTGCCCACAGGGGTCCAGTGACTAGAACTAGGGAATGTGACAAGAACAGGGAAAAGGGTCACAGGTGTGGCATGGACCCACCCTGGAGAAACTGAGCCCCAAGAGGCCAAGGGAGGGTCTCAGGCCTAATATGATGCAAGAAGGAAAGAGGGATCACCTCTGTCCCATGACCAGTACCGGAGATTGAACCCTGGGGGCGCTCCACCACTGAGCCACATCCCCAGCCCTATTGTGTATTTTATTCAGAGACAGGGTCTCACTGAGTTGCTGAGCACCTCGCTTTTGCTGAAGCTGGCTTTGAACTCGAGATCCTCCTGCCTCAACCTCTCAAGTTACTGCGATTATAAGTGTGTATCCCTGCACCCGTGCTCTGCTCTCCCTTGTTCCTTTTGAAGAACATCCAGGTGTTTGGCTCCCAGAGGAATGAGCACCTGAACTCTGGTCTTGCTTCTCTACAGCAGACAGCATGCTGTCACTCTGCAAAAGGGACAAAGCGAAGCTCCCACCACCCTTTCTCCTATTTCGAAGTCCAAGCAAAAAGGAACTAGTTTTGCAAGGCCTAGTCTCAGGTCCTCTAGCCCTGGTGGGAGCAAGAGGCTGCAACCTCCCAGGTACAGTGCAGCCTGGGGAGTTGCTGCTTGAACCTGGATCCCAGTCTAGCACACTCGCTTCTCCACTATACCAGCCCCACTTTTCACTGAAAGGCAAGGTTGAGTGCGGCCCAGAGTGGAAAGGTAGGCCCACCCCTCACCTTCTACCCAAACCACCAAGGATGTGCAACAAAGACACATTTGAAGATTTCTGGAATGTCCCAGGTAGTTTTCAGGTTCTAATCCACAAGCTGACAGGCACTGCTGGGAAATGAGGGAGGAGGATGTCAGAAAGGGATGGCCGCTGAGTGCTGGTGGTTCCAGGACTCAGGCCTATTTAGGATTCTCCTTAAAGGGATAATGTCTTCTGTCCCCAGCTTAGGCAAGCCACCAGGACAGCACAAGACTAACCCCCAGCATCAGGGCCCTGACCAGGAAAGCCCCACGGCAGGCCATTCTGCCCACTGATCACCAGCAGCCTGCTCACTGGAGGGGAGGGGTCTGGGCATGGACCCTCGTACTGTTGATGCAAAACACTCAGCCTCTCTGAACACATGTGGTCCCCACTGTGGTAAAAAGCACAGCCCTAAAAAGACAGAATGGGGTCACTATCTGCTTACTTGCTGTGTGACCACATGTGCATTATTTTGCTCCCCCAGTTTCAGCTTTCATATCTCTAAAAAAGAATTATAGGCCCTACTTCATGGGGAGACATAGGCATTGAAGGAAAGGAAGTATACCAAGTGCTCGTCAGACTCCAAAAAAAATGTATTCCCCTCACTGCCAAGGGCAGGGGCTGGATCATGGAGACTGCTTCCCTATGAGAAGAGTTCTGGGTCAGGGGCTGGGGTGCACCTCACTGACATGGCACCTTTTACCCTCACACTCTGGGGCCTGCTGGCCAACTCTAGCCTTGGCCCTCCCAAACTGCCCTTTTGACACCTGTCATCTTGCCTAGAGCTGTCTGCACCAACCAAGATCACAGTCATATACCCCACCAGCAAAACCCAAGCAGACCTGAGCCACCTGAGCCACATGGACATGATCCCATCATGCTTTGCTTGCTGAGACGCCCCATCCCCACAGCTCCAGCAGCCTCCCTGGGCAGTCCCACTGCTCAGTCCCTCTGCAGCGCTGGGTTGGGAGGGGCCAACCACCTACTGCCCACACAAGCCTGGGCAAGCTCCCTCGCCAGGCTGTGCTTCAGTCTGCCCTTTGTGAGACGGGGCTTTTTGGGAGGACTGAGTGAGTTCATTTGTGTACAGGGCTTCGAACTGTGCCTGGCTGCACCCAAAGTGTTCAATCAAGACTAACCATCATCACCATCCCCTGCTAGTTTCCACACTCAGCTCTGGGTGACCTTGCTTGACCCTAGTCCCCCTCTCTCCCTACTCCAGTGTCCTAACACTCATCACACTCTGCTTTATGGATAGGTCTACCCCTCGAGCACAGGGTCCCTGTAGTCCAATTTGCTCAACAACGCTGATTCAGGGCCACCCAAGAGCCCTAGAATCTGCATTGGTAACAGGCTCCTTTTGTGATTCCCAGGAGCACCCATGTTGAAGAACTGCTCTGGGTCATCCTACTATCACAGTTCAGACTGGGTCAGGAGGGCTGTCCCTGACAGCACGTCATGCTAGGTGACCCTTCCTGGGCTTGGTTTTGCCAGCAGAGGTAAACCCATCACCAGTCACCAAGTCCACTTCCAAGGGCCTTTCAAGTCCTTACTCTGACGGCTTGTGCTGGCCACACACTGATGACTGAGGTGCACCCTCTTCTGGGGCTGACAAGCCATCAGGACTTACCAAGGAGCTGCGGGATGAGGAGGCTCCACTTGAACACAGAGTCCCTAAAATAGCTAGCAACCCACAAAACCATGATAGAAGGGGGAATAGGGGAAAGCCAACTCGATAGCTGCCCTTGTTTGGATTTGCTTTAGAAAGAAAACTATGTGGAGGCCCCACCCTGGTTGGCCAAGATGGTGGTCCTGGCAGAGGGCAGCAGTCCCAAAATGTCTTGGGGGAAATCTCTCCCACAGTGAAGCTGCTGGGGCAGGGGCTGGCTGAGAGGAGGGTCCAGTCCTGGATCCTGGAAAGACCTGCTTAAGAGTCAGGGGCCAAACATCTGCAGGGTCCCACCCTCCTTTCTCCCTCTCCAGTCAGTCTGCTCCAGGCCAGCCGGCTGTGGAGGTCAGGGGACTGGATTTCAGCCTCACTGGCCAGACCCACCCTTATTGGATGTTCTGGGTGGGGGATGAACAAGCCAGCGTTGGAGCCACTGGGTTTACGATTCACAATCTCTCTCTGCCAGAAATTCTGCTGGTAAGAACACTTGCACGCAGCCCCTCGACTTCCCCCATGCCCCACATCCACTCCTGAGCCTGGCTCCCCAGGGAGCAGCCTGGCCCATTGCTGGGGGCTTGGCTTGGCTTCCAAACTCATCAGTGGGTGGAGGCCCAAGTGCCCCTCAGCAAGGCTGGACTTGGGCCCAAATGCATTTGTCCACACAAATACACACACTTCTACTCTTGAGGCCAGTCCAGGCAGGGCAGCACCTTCCTTTCATCCGTGTTTCCAGACCATTTGAAGGAGCCAAGGTAAGGGGTGGGTGCTGGCAGGAAAAGCTACACTTTTATCTCTTTGGAGGCAATGGCACTGAGGGAGGAAACAAGACAAGCAGACCAGGCAAGCAGATAGCAGGGCTGCACTATGGCAAAGAAGAGCATCTGTTGAATGTTTTATCCCTTGGCCTGGGAGTCGGCAAACTATAGCCAGCAAGCCAAACCCAGCCTGCCATCTGTTTTCATAAAGTTTTATTAGAACACAGGTGTACTCATTCATTGATCTAGTTCCTGTGGAGGCTTCCAGGCTAAATTAATGGACTGAAAGTACTTACTCAGCTCACAATGGGGTTATAGCCTGATAAGCCCCATCGTATGTTGAAAATATCGTTAGCTGAAAATAGAGTTGCCACACCTAACCTAGCTAGCATCATAGTTCAGCAATACAGTGCATGCAGAAGAGGTTGTCTGGGAGTTTCCCTTTGGGCGCTGCAGTAGCTGAGAGCATCGTACAACTGCATACAGCTAGCCCAGGAAAAGATACAAATTCTAAGTATAGTTTCTATTACATGTGTATTTTCACACATTTTGTAAAGCTGAAAAATAGTAGGTTGAACCACTTTGTAAGACAGGAACTGAGGTTGAAAGAGAGAGATCGTGCCCTCAGGCCTATGATACTTACTACTCAGACCTTTACAGAAATAACATGCTGCCCATTTCTGATCAATATTTGCTAGTATACATCAAGCACCGGCTGATGTATACTAACCTGTAACAAAACCTGTTAGCTTTCAAGGTCTAGTGAGAAAGGACTCTGAGGGATATGGGGGCTGCCAAGTCACCTGCAGTAACAGAAGCATAGCTGTTGGGGCAACTCAACCACTGGCTGCTGGACCCTCCATCAACCACAGCCTCCTCCTATGGCTGAAAGAAAAATGGGCCATGAAGAGCTGGACTCTGTCTCATCTCTGGGAGCAAAGCTGTTGTTGCATTAATAGAGCCACAAGCTCTTAGACCTTCAGGCCAGATGTGTATCAGGATTTTCCAGGTTTCAGGAAGGGACTGTGGTACCTGTGCCATATATTATGCAATACCCCAGCAGGGCAGCACCTATAACCAAATGTATTAATATCTCTGCAGTGAAAACTCATGAATATTTACGCTCCCCAGGATAAATATAGACCACAATAGACTCAGGTCAGTTTGGGTCAGGTTCTTCTAAGAATTTAGTTACAAAAGCAACTTTTGGTTCTTTAAGAATTTTTTGGAGTTCAGAATTTGAGACGGGAGTGGGCTGCCTCAGCGACAGTTACAAAGTACAAATGGTGGGTCCTGACTTCCTTTCTGGACTTGCTTGGACATACCCAGCCAGAAAGCCATCATTGCTAGCTACCAAGCATAAAGCACACACAGCACAAAGAAAACACCCTGAATGAATTCACACCACCAGGACTGGTTTTCCTGTGAACAGCTACTGACGTTACTGCTGAAAAATGGAGAAAGTACTATTTAATGCCAACTTCTGCCTGCATGCTTCATTATCAAAAGCAGAGAAGAACTGATGCTAAATGAATAGCTTTTCCAACTGTTTACTCAGGACAAGTACAATAAACTTGTTGTCTGGTGGATTAGGTTTTTCAGGGAGCAGGTGGGAACCGAAACTTAAAAAAATCCATTATTTTTCTCCCTTGTGTATTTCTCAGAGCCTCCCTGTGGCCAAAGTTCCATTTGGAAATCTAAAATAATTTATCTCATCACAAATTCCTAACAGCTAATTAGAAAAAAATGTACTAATTGGATAATCTGGTTTCAGATGTTCTAATTATACTCCTTTGTGTGGGGGGGAGCAAAAATACACATTATGTATATATGCATATACACACACACACACACACACATAATTTAATAGCATGTCATCCAGAAAGCCTAAAGTATACGGTTCAACAACTGAAGACAGAGTGACAAGAATATTTTAATACACATTATCTATGCACAGATGAACCATCCCCTATAAAATGCAGTTCTGATGCATTAAAGAGTATTTGAAAAGATACTCCAGTGATAACTCCCACTAGATGTTCTGGAATAAAATGCATTTCCCCCTTTTAAAGGCAACAAGATTTTAGCATTCTGACATGCCATACCCTGTTTCTTAATCGAGTCCTACGAATGACTACCAGAAATTTCCTCATCGCCTAAGATTTCTAAACTCCCGAATTGGGAAAGACGTTCTTGATTCCATTGGTGATCTCTCCCTCACCCTGGCTCTGAGCAGATTTCTGAGAGTGCTTTTACTCTGTCATTGGGAAACTATTTTAGCTTGCCTCACAACAGGTCTGGGGGCAAGATGGCAAAAGAGGTGGCCATGTGCCAAGGGGATCCTAGGCAGGGCATCCCTCCAAACACCAAACGCCTAGAAGTGTCTAATGTCATGAGAGCCTGGCACATCCTCCAACCAACTGAATGCTGCTGGTGAACTTCAAGGCTATATTTAGTCAAGGTTGACTGCCCCTCACTGGGAGAGCACGAGTAGGCAGAGGACAGACACCTGCAAACATCAGTGCCTGCAAGAGGGCCGTGCTTGTGGAGAAAAGCTAGGGTACTGGGAATCCTCACCGAAGGGGCATATGCCACCCCTCTGACAGATAGGACAAGCCCTGACGGGGAGCAACCCCGCTGAGCATGCAGTGCCTAGATGGGCAACGCAGGACTGCACAAAGCCCCAGGGGCCTGCACTGCCACGAGCCAGTCATGTTTCACTTTCCGGGGATTTTTCCTGGGTCACTTCTCACCCTGAAGGGAGAAAATGTCTCTTAAATGCCAAGAAAGAAAATCCTCAAAAACGTTCCTTGTCATTTTCTTCTTTTCTGAGGACACTGTTTCCCTCTGAAGACCGGGTAACGGGCTTTGGTGAAAACCTCAAGTACGTAACTTCAGTCCCCTGGGCTGCTCAGCTCTAATATGATTACACATCTAAATGCAATAAACGGAGCAAAGTGGTATTATTTTTCTGGGAAAAACCAACATCATAAAAGGGTCTTTATTGAATCAAGGGCCCGTGAACTGTTCTCTTGCCTAATTATGGTTCCCAAGTGAATGAGGCTGGGTTTCCAGGCAGGACTCCTGACAATTCTCCGGCCCAAAGAGCAATGGGATATTTGTCACAACTTGTCTAATTACAACAAAATACACCAAAAGGACGAAAGGGAGAATGCCAAGATAGGCTGGCAGCAGCCCCTCCCCGACTCAGGCTCTGGGCTACTTCTATTTTCAGAGGTGGCCTCCTGCGCCATCCTTACCCCTCACATTCAAAGGCAGGATCCTGGACCCTGCCCCTTTCCAGGGTCAAAGCTAAAGTAGTTTTCTAGTACCCTGGCACTACCCACCTCTAAGCCTGTCTCTCTAAAAAAAAAAAAAAAAGGGTCATTGTCAAAATGTGACCTTTGGCCAGGTGTTTTAGCATTCAGTGATCTGACTAAGGTTAGTGTGTGTCTAGACCTGAGCAAAGATGAGTGCTTACTGTCACCAGGCATGGGACAATAGGAATGAGTGTGTGTCTCGGGTCTGGGAAGGGCTCACCCTCCACACCAACCAGCTGGGAGCAAGTGATCAGCTTGACTTTTTCCCAGATATATATACAGGGGTCTGGCCAGGCACACTGGAGATTAACATTTTGCTTATACTCAAGTCCTAGTTCCAAGTATCTGTTTAATCACCCTCAAACTTCCAAGAGAAAAGACACATTTTCTTTTTTAAGTGTAGCCCTGCCCCCATGTTCTTAAGTCCAAAGCAGCAAGCTCAGAAGGAAGGGATTCAGGAGAACATCACCTTTCTCCTCTCACTGACCTGTCCCCTTGGACAGGCTCTGGCATAGTGATGGATCGCATGAAGCCACCCCTGCAAAAGTGGGTGGCTTCTGGCCCCACCTGCCCCTCCTGAGCTGTACCAGGCAAATCTCCCTGAAGAAGCAGGAACCAACTCCACCCTGGCAAGGACCTGCCTTTCTTCCAGCATTTTATCCCCAGATAGCCAGCCAGCAAGCAGCCTTACCAGCCTTGGGTCGTCCTGCCCTGACTTCACTTGGGTTTGTTCATCAGCCCTCCAAGCCTGGGGATGAACTCTGGTGTCACTTGGGAATAGCTACCATGTATCGGCCCCTACCATGTGCCTGACATTTCACACAGGCATTCTTGTTCAATCCGCATAAGGCCCTGCAAAGTGGGCATATATTATCAGGCAGGGAAACTGAGTCTCAGGAGGCACCACTGACCCCACCCACTAATTCCCAGGACTGCCAGGCTTCCGACTCCAGTCCATGCCTTTTCCCCAATCCTGTCTAAAGTAGAAAAGCTTTTTTTTTTTTTTTTTTGGTCTCTGACAGTCTCCTGGAAAGCCAGGTGCTATCAGCAAATAAGTGCAAAGCAACTTAATTCTCTTTAGGAGGGCGGAAGAGGAGCTCTACCATACAAAGAGAAAAGACAGAGGATTATTTCTTATGCATTTGCTTGGGAGACCAGATTTTAAGCCTCTGCCACCAAGGAGAAGCCAGCGTTTGCCCTTGAACCCCACATTCCCCCAGGGTAGAAATCCAGTGAGAGGAAGCAAGCTTCATGAGAATGAACCACAAAGCCTTCATAGACTGATCCAAATTTCACAGCTGCACATCTCTGACTCCTTCCCACACCCCTCCCACTGCTCCAAACCACAGCCCCAGGTTCCACCCGTGCCCTCCCCTGCATCTGCACCTCCTGGTTCAGACTCTCAGAGGAATCTTAAGGCTACATGGAGAGTACAGTTTACTCAGTGCAATTGCCCATTTGAAAGAGAAGGGTGCTTTCAAGCCCAGCTGAGATTAAAATCAGGCACACTTCTTTCCACATGGCACCTTCCTCTCCCCACTTCTCCTGGGAAGCAAACACAGGGGTCTAACTACAAGGAGATTTCAAAATTTACCAGGCTCTGCCAAAGGGAGGGAAGGAGCACCCAGTGGGTGAGAAGTCACCTGCTTTGTACTTTTTGTAAGCCCTGTCTTCTTTCTGCCCAGGGCCAGTTAGGTTACCAAAGCTTCAATCACTGAAAAGATGATAGCTGATTACACCTATTTTAAATTCTAAATAAAAACATCACTGCACCATGAAAGAGTACAGGGCCCACCTAATGATTACTCTCAGTATTTTTGTTTTTTTAAATGTCAATTTTTTTTTTTTTTTTTTTTTTTTGTCCTCTTTGTTGTCCCTGATAAGAGTATGCTGAGCTTGCTCACTGGGCCAGTGACCAAGCAAGCCTGGAGCTGCCGTGGCAATTCAAATGCCTTTCCTGGGACCTTTCATGAAATATGCTCAGTGTCAGAAGTGGAGGAGTCTTTGGGTTTTCCAGGCTGGCTGTACTGCAGAACAGATGTGCAAGGAGCCACATCTGCAAACCAGGGTTCCTTTAAGGACTGTGCTGGCTAATCCAGACCTGTTCACCTCCTGTGCTGCAGCTCAGGCTTGCTGGCTTCCAAACTGAGAGGCTGTACCCAGAAGGCTGTGGTCCAGCCCCCCAAACCAGCTGTGAGATCCTGGGAGAGAACCCGCTGGGTTCAGCCTCAGCTATAAAATGAGGGCTTCCAATACCCAGCATCTGCTCTCAGGGCTGGGGTAAAAGCCAGAATGGACAGGAAGGAAAAAGTCCATCTTACTCTCTGGCATCATCCCAGCCTCTGCTTGGCCCAGTCCCTGGCACACAGGTGGTAGACAAAAACTGAAAGAACTGAGACTTGGATAGGAGAAGGGTGCCTAGGTATTATGCCTGCCTTCTGATTACAAAGCTGCTACAGGAAGGGTTAAATAACTTGCCCGGGCCATAAGTCTACAAGCTACAGAGTTGGCCTGAGAACGTGCCAGACCCACAAGCCTAAGTCTCATTCACTCTGCACCCTTCTCAACCAACATGCATATACACAAGCAGAATCAAATGACAAAAGCCCAAGGGTTAAGGACTACCCACAGAAGATCCACTGGGCTGCATCAGACACTGCATATACATTTACACAGCCCTCATGAGGTAGCTGCCGCCATAACCCTCATTTCACAAGAAGAAACTGGGACACAGACAAGTCACTTGGCAAAGGCCATCCAGCTGGCAGTGGAGTTAGAACTGGAATCCCAGCACATCTGGACCCATGGTGTACCTTTGTGGCTCTCACTGGGCTGCTTCCAAGAAAAAAAAACCTTCTTGGAAACCAAAATGATCCCTCCCTTCTGAAACAACTCTCTGTCAGGGACTTATCACAGATTAGGAGCACTGTGCTTTTGTGCAGAAGAACTCAGAGTGGCCAAATATTTACCAGACCATGCAGAGAGCCACAAACCAGCCTGGCAGGGGAATCAACTCCAAGAAGTAGAGAGGGCCAAGCTGTCGCTAGACAAAGTAGAGGATAGAATCGTTAACACCCAGGAGGGCTCAGAGGGTTCAGCTTTGGGTGAGGAAGCACTAAAGAGATCTAAGGAAGCAGCTCAGAGGTTGGGCAGGGATGGCCACCAAGAAAACCCTGGAGGCATTCTTAAGTATCAGAACTTCCAAAGTGGCTAGGACTTGAGGGTAAAGACAAGAAGACCAGCTTCTCCCAATACATTCTTTGTCATTCCAATGCTGCTGGGCAAAAAAATCGATCTCTAAATCTTCAATAAGTTGGAATTTTATTTTTAAAAAAGAAAAAAACTAGAAGGGCGAGGTTAATTATTCACCAGGCTGCAATTTACTTAAGAGTTGAGGGAATGCAAGTTTCTTCCCAGTAGGCAGGACCTGGAGTCAGAGTGGGTCTCCCTGGGGGTCTGGCTAAAATCCTCCCCTCCCACCAGCTTTCACCCTTGCATTTAGTAGCCTCTTGAAGAAGGCTCCAGGGCAAACAAGTCTGATGTTCGAGCCCTTCCCCTTAAAACCTTGAGGTAGCTTCATGATTTGGAAGTAGGGCTGGGGACAGGAAGGAGGCATCTAGTGCAGGACACTATGAGAACTCCAAAGGACAGCAAAAAAGTCACAAAGCTCTCAACTAAAACACAACTCCAAAATACACTGGCTTAAATCAAAGCAGAAATCAGCTGCTGGAGACCAGGCTAGCCCAGCCCACAGCCTGGCTGATTCAAATCACATTTTGCAAAGGAAAAAAAAACCAAAAGGAAAAACCTAATCACTGACTTCCCCCGAAGAAATTAAACATCAAGTCATTTCCTAAAAGTCCCTAAGGCCCTGGCCAGAGAGAACAGGGCAGTTTGAAGGAGAACTGCAGGGCACCGGGGTGCTGCCGGGCTCCTCATACCTTATTCCCAGCAATTTACAACCCACAGTTCCCAAGCCTGTCCTCTCCAGGGTAGGTGCGAAGCAGCCAGCTGGGCATGCTTCTCTGCATCTCATTACTCCAGCCCATTCCTGTGGACATTTTATGACCACAAAATATTCTGGAGATTTCCATTTCATTTACTTTTCGATACTGATCCCCAAGGCTGGGAGAAGCATTGGTTCAAAGGGAGAACTTTTATTTTCTCAACCTGATTTAGTGCCCCACAGAGAGCATTTTTCTTAATTAGGGGCAAGGCCTCCAGGTCAAACTCCCTCTGGTTCAAACTCCCACCAGTTCTAGTCCTAGATGATTTTGTCTCAAAATTGAAAAATCAAAATGCTTGGAAATCTACTTCATGGCCAACCTCTTTCCTGGCACCTGCATGTTCCATCAACTAGAGCTTGCAGGACAACACTTGCATGGACAAAATATGGGCTGCCTGCAGGGCAGGGCTATGCCCCTCCATGGGCTCCCAGGCTCAAACCCACCCCAGTGATTCCACAATTCTGATTGCCCTCCCCACCTGGCTCCCCTCTGTTTCTACTTCTAACTACCACCGAAACAGGTCAGAGACCACAACATCAAAATTCCTATTAAGAGGACTCTACATGTTAAACAGAGGTCAGGGAGCCCGTGGGAAGATGTCTCTTTTATTGGTCTTTGCACAACTTCCAAGAGGTGGGCCAACCTGGCCAGGCTGGTTTCTCCCTCACCCTCCTCCATGCTTCTAGAAATCTCTTCTGAGTCCTACTGCCAAAAAAGAGGAGGCCAGAGGTGCCTCGTTTTGTCAATTTTGCCCTTCACACAGTTCAAGTCACCTCAGTGTATGTCCCCCAAAGTATTTCCCCACACTGCCAAGACAGTCAAAACACAACACAAAATGACCACGGGGAGGGGAGGGGGATCCCAACACCAGGCAATCCAAGTTTCAGTAGTTGGTGGAGCTTTTCTTTGGGGTGGGGGTAAAAGCAAACTTACTAGAGAAACGAATAGAATTTAAGGAAGAGGGGAATTTCAGCATAAAACTCAAGACAGCTTGCATGGGCAGCGTTGCATATGTCAGGGAACAAAAGACCTCCCAGTCAGAGACATATCCACAAAAAATTCAACTTAAAAAAAAAAAATGGTGCGCAAGAGTCAGGTCTAAACCTCCACAGTCCCATCCCACCTCCCCAGGAGCAAGTCTCAAAATTAAGCCCGAAGCTCAAAGCTGCCGCTCTGGAAGTGCAGCAAGGCAAGTCACCATAAGCAGCTGGGCCCGGCCGGTTGAGCAACCGGGAGCTCTCTCCCACTACACCTCAAATCCTACTCCAGGTCCTACCCAGTCGGGAGGGCGCAGACCGCAGGCAAAGACCGGCTCACACTTCCGAACGCGAGACCATTTCTCCCTCCATTATCAGGGAGCCCCGAATGCACACACCTAGCCACGGCGAGCGCTACTGGCCACCCTTTCTCCTGTGTGGGCATGGGAGGTGGCGGCCGGGCGGGAGTGACCATTCCGTGTGGGTGCTGTGCACACTCGGGCCGGGAAGAGGCTGGCCTGGGGCGAGGAGCATGGAGGAGACGCCGGTCCTGGGGGGCCGAGGACTGGGACTTTGTAGGCCAGTTGAACGGACACCCTCATCTCGCCCGCAAAGACCCAGTCCTCAGCTCCCGTCCGCCGCGGAGTTCGGGGTGCGGTGCGCCCCGACGGGCTTCCTTGGGCTGGGTCCGCTCGTGCATCGCGCTCTGCTCGGCCGAGGCTCCGGGTTTCCCCCAGTGGCATCCCCCAGAGAAGTCACCTGCCCCGCCCGATCCCGGCCCTCAGACTCCGAAACCCTCTCTCCAAGGGTTACGCGATGCTGGCGATTTCCAGGCCACCCCAGCCGCCCCGGCGCAGGCCGCGGGACTGTGCTGGAAAAGGGGGAAGTGCGGGAACCGGGCCTTCTCCAACGCATTCCCGTCGGAGCACCAGAGTTACACGCCGAGAAACTTCGCTGCGCTCCCACGCCGCGCGCGAGGCCCAGCTCTGCGCCGCCTCTTTACCTGCGCTCAGCTCGGCGGGGTGCGGGCCGAGCCGCGGGCGCTGCTGCCGCGGGCGCCTCTGCCGCAGGCCCCACGCCGCACCCTCCCGCACGGCCGAGCCCGTGCCGCTGCGGGGCACCAGGGTGTAGCCGCGCCCCGACGTTCCAGCCTGGTGGGGGGCCATGGCCTCGCTCGACCTGTCCCGGACCTGGGAGCCGTCGCCGCCCCCTCCCCAAGGGGGTTGCGCCCCGAGCAGCGGGGAAAGAAGAGGGGCAGCGAGACCCCTCGAAAGTTGGGGGGGTTCCGCTGACTCGCTCTTCCCGACCTGGCTCCACGTGCTGGTGACACATCAGGAAGGCTGCGCGCCCCGCGGCTCTCGGCGGGCGGACACAGCCAGCGCCCGCTCGCACCGCCTCCGGAGCCAAGCGGACGGCGCCCCGCCCCGGCCCGCCCTCCGCCCGCCCCTCCGCGGCACCGCCCCCGGCCGCGACGCCGCTCCAGCCTGCGGCACCGGCGGGAAGACACCCGGGCGGGGCGGGGGCGGTCTGGGCGACCCTCTCCGGGGCTGCCTGAGACGCCGCGAGGGCCGGGTCTGGACTCGGGCGGCCCGGCTCGACAGTCTCGAGTGCCTTCCTTCCAGTCACGCAGCCCTTCCGGCCCCCGAGCCCAGTAATTTTCCTTTTTCCTCCTTTGACCCGTCCGAACCGCTGCCGGCGCTGCCTCCCGCAAAGACCGGCGCGGAGAGCCCCCTGCCGGCCGCTCTGCTCCCGGGCCGCGCCCGCCGCGCCTGAGCGCGCCGCAGCCGGCCTCAACCTCCACGGACGGCCAGGGATTTCTTTAAAAGCATTAGTGGCAAATCAAGGACATAATAAATGTAGAGCACCAGACGCAGCGCCCAGCATGTTTTCTCGAGGTAATTTGTATTTTCAACTCCCAGTTCCAGCTGCCTGCGGATAACCTCTCTTCCTGGCTCTGCTTTTTGAAAAGCCGAGTTCCTTTAGGGGGACTGTGGGGGAGGGAAAGGATGAAAAAGCTGCGAGTCCGAGGCGGAGCTTTTCCAAGAGGAGAGGATCAGAGGGCAGTAGAATCCCGGTTGGTGGAAAACCTGCTGTCCCATTCGGGAAGATACCACCAAGTGGGGTACTAACGGCGTATTTGCCTGGGACCCATCTGGACCATCCATAGGTTTCAAAATACACAGCCTCAAGTCGACCTGGATTCCAGGGACAGGGAAGAAAGAGTAATGGGGTAGCCTAAATGACTACTGAGATTGAGTTTCCCTTCTCCTTTGAGGCAGAGCCTTGGAGTCATTAAAGAAAATATTGTGATATATCTGTGACTTGACATAGATTTTTGACTGTGTTCCTATCTTCTCTTTCCTGGCCCCACTAACCTAAATCTTGCCTTAAATCCTCACTGCTGTGGGAGCTAAGTGACTTCTCTGTTCCCTCCTCTGCCAGGTGCACTGGGATCCCCAGCAGCATAGACAAATGTGCAGAAGCAGCTGCTTCCAGAACACAGCTCTGGGAAGGATGGAGTGCAGAGGCGCTAACTAGCCGGAAGAAGCCTGGTGCTGATCCCAGGCCTCTGTAATCCCCATTTTGTGGGAGCTCAGAATTATAAGGGAAAACAGAGGAAGATGCTCCAACATTGCTGGTGATGCTGCTGGTGCTGGAGGGGGGCTGGAGTTCTTGCTCTGCTTTCTCTCCCCCTTTTATTGCTCTCTTCAAATCTGACAAACCCTTAGGATCAGTGAGACTCAAGGAGCCTGGAGGAGCCGGTGTCCTGGGGGGATGAAAGGGCAGGGATGTAATGGGTTTACCCAGACACCGATCCCAGAGAAGCCAGCAAAAGATTAAGATTTGCTCCCTGGGCCTGAAATCTCCCTGCTACCCCCTGACCACATCAAAGCACATGGCCATGGGGGGCGCCTAATCCCATCAATGGAATCAAAGCTGGACAAGAAAGGAAATTCTGCAAACTTGGGGCAGGGCATAAAGCAGCGCTCAAGAGGAAGGCAGATACTAAGGCCCCAGTTACATCCCAAGAAAAATCCAGTCTTTAAGCAGGCAGGATCTGTCCTTTGCTTAAGATGGTTCCTGTGGGAAGGCCAAGCACAAGAAAGTGGGTAACCAGGCTGCAGGACTGGGCCTGCCTCCAAAAGGGACCCAGAGAGGGTCCAGTCTCCCTGGACCTCACACAACCCTCCTGGGTCTAGCTTTACTTGGGAAAGTGCTCTTGCAAGATGTGCCTTGACACCACCATCTCCCATAGTCTCCTTCACTCACATGAGAGACTATTGTAAGGTGTAGAAAATGTAATATAGTTTTATATTTGAATGCTACAAATTTTGCTGTTATGATAAGGCTAAACTAGTTACAGATATTTAATAAATAATGGTATGAATGGTGTCTGACATGGCAAAAATGGTGACGATGGTATGCACATTACTAAAGTTAGAAAAATGCTACTTAACAACCGTCTTCAGAAATACATGCTTAGCAAACAGCTGTCGAAGTTTCCATCATGCCCTATGATAGGAAATGTGTGTATGTGGATACTTGTGTGTGTGGGTATGTAAGAATTTTATGAAACAATTCTTATGTACACAAATATATGTTCTATATTATCCTGTTTCATTTTTTTAAAAAATGCCTCTTGCAGACTGTTAAATTGATTTAACAAGGTTACCTTCTTCTGTTGGAGAAATGCTGACTTTGAGAACATTCCAGCTTGGTAATGGCACAGATGTTGACAGCTCTCAGTGAAACATCTCTAGGTGCCAAGACCCTGTGCTCAGAATTTACAATTTCACAAAGCCCCCACACTTTACCAGTGAAATTACTTGCCAGGATCAAGGGTCCCTTGACCAGTAAGTGCAGACCTGAGCCTAATTGCTCTGCGCCCAGCTCCTGCCTGGCCCAGTGCGCTTTCTACCACCCCATCCTGCCCTCCTGCTCAGTAAGTATCATTTAAAAACTTAGCCTTGTTGGCATTTATGTCACTTTGGCCCTTTCCACAATGTAGTCCACCTCTCCACGCCTGCCCCGTGGCTTCTGCTCTTTCTGCATCCGTGAATGACTCCCCAGGAGTCAGGTCCCTTGGCAAGCCATCCTCACAGCCCCTGAAATGGGGGTGAAGGTGTGTGGTATGACACGGAGAGCCAGAAAGTCCCTGGCACACTGCTGCACACACCCACCTCAGTAGTTGGGAGGGATCATCCACCCTTGAGGACAAAATCCCACAGAACTCGAGACAGTTGACTGTGTTCTGTCTCTCCTCATCCCAGGTTTTCCCTGGTCACCCCATTTTAAATTGCAGTCCCCTGCCCCATCACTTCTTACCTGCCAGTCCAGGTTTTTCCTCCCTTCTAACTTGCCACTCACTTCATTCATTTATTTTTGGTACAGTCTGTCTCCTTGCTGATTTCTGCCTCCAACCCCTAAAATGTAAGCTCCACAAACACAGGGATTGGGGTCTCTTTCACACACTATTATGCCCCAATGCCTGGTGCATGGTGTCCAATCAGTAAATACCTGCTGAATACACTTCAGCCTGCATATGCCATCATGAGACCCAAGCTCTGACATGTTACTGTACCAGTGTCCTCTCCGAGGATAACCACATCCCCTGAGGACCAGAGGGTTTTCACAGTAGCCTCCAAACACCTGAACAGAGCAAGGTATTTTAATCTTCACATGTGTTACAATTGCCTGCTGATAATGAACACCTACCTAACTCTAGCAGTGCCTAAGTGCTTTCCGGTGGCAGAGCAGGATTATGAGTCCCTTTGTTAGTTGCAGAACTTAGACTTGGGGGGTAAAATGTCCTGATCTTTTTAATCAACTTTTTCTGGACTGTTCAGCTCATCAGATGCCACTTTTATTGTGGCATTAATAGAACTAATTGCACTGGTTCTTTTCAGCTGCTTGCCATCAGTCAGAAAGAGCTTTGGCAGAAGACATGGGCATCCTGGTGACCAGGGGAAGAAAAGGACTACAAATAATCTGAAGACTTTTGTATATGACTGTGGAATTCATGGGACTCATTTTCTCCACATATGTAGCTCAGGTGTCGATTTATTAGATTTTGTTCTCTCAGCAAAGATGGTTTGGACAGAGGGAGAGTCCAAGAACCCACGAGAAAGCGGCGGAGAGAATTAACTCCTTATTGAAAAGAGAAAGAAAGAGACAGGGGAAGAAAGAAGAAGGAAAGAAAGAGAAAGGAAAGAAAGAAAAAGAAAAAGAAAGAAAGAAAGAGAGAGAGAGACATGCTGGGATTACTAGTTTGGTCAACATTCAGGACCTATTTCAGTTCTTTACTTCCTATGCAACCTTCATTATTTCCTGCCTCTGGGCTTCAGTGTCCTCACTGGTCAATTGGGATGTGTTTTTTCTCCAGGATTTCTCCAGCCTGATTGCTTTACAGCTGTAGGAAGAGAATGTTGCTGATGCTTGATCAATCAGTTTTGCTGACTGCATATAAAGAACCCTTTGTCTACTAGGTTCCTTGAGAAGGCATGATCCTTGCCCTCAAGCAGCAGTGGAGAGTCAGTTCTCCCTAGGTGTCATGTTTTGGCAACGCAGAAGCTGTGCTTTGAGCTGGATTTGCTTTTCCTGGGAGCTGGGTCAGGGAGGAGGCAGGGGGTCTGCACATGCTGCAGAGAAGGGTGGGCAGCTCCTGGGAAGTGAGGACACCCAGTATGGCTGCTGTCCCAGGGTTCAGCTCTCTCCCCGAGTCTGAGAGGCCTTTGATGGGCAAGAGGCAAGTGGAGTGGGGGAGTTAGAGCCCTTGGTCCAGAAGTCAAGTGAGAGCCCTGTGGTTTTCATCTTCGCCCTCACCTTCTATGACAGAATTGATTGTTGATTGATTCTTGTGTGTGTGGTGGCCACTATAACATGTTACCACTTCAAGGAAGGGCTCTTCCCAACTAGCAACAGACACCTTCTGCTCTCAAGCCACCAGGTGGAAAGCCCTGGAGAAAACCCACATCCAATGAGTGAGGGGGCAAGGGGCTGTCTGCTCACACCAGCTGCCCACCCTTCCCCAGGTGAAACAAAATTCCACATATTCACCTCTGCCACAGGCTGTACCTCCTGGGGTGTCCCAGCATCCATGACAGTGTATGCCTATGTCCCTCCCTTGTTCCCAAAGCCTGAATATCGAGATCGAGTCTGGGAATCAGGGTCACTACCTGTTCCCTAGTCCAGTTCTGAGACTTAAACCCAGGGACCCTACCACTAAGCTACATTCACAGCTTTTTTATTTATTATTTTTTTAGACAAGATCTTGCTAAGTTGCTGAGGCTAGCCTTGAATTTGTTGTGATCCTCCTGCCTCAGCCTCCCGAACCTAGCTTACTATTTGCTTTTCCTGTTGACCAGGGTGGAATTAGATGAATGATGCCCACAGTCTGACAGAGGTGGGCCATCTCCCCAGTGCATGTCAAGGTAACAACAAGGATGACTGTTCCCAGAAAATTTGTGCTCACCCTGTGAGAATGAAAAATGTGATAAAATTAGAGTTTTTGGAGCAACCTGGTACAGGGACAGACTCCTAGCACAAGATAGGTCCCTACTTCAGCAATTAGAGAAGCACTCACTGAGAAGGTGATCTCATAGCTGTATTCTGTAGAATGAATAGGAATTTGCAGGTTTTTGTGCCCTCATCCAGTCATATGTGACTCTCAAATATCACAACCTGGTTGCATCTAAGCAGGCAGGGTACTTTTCTTATCTCTGTGGTACGTCCAACTGCCAAGGGGCTTCCTATCTAGATGTAAGACACAGAAAAGGGTCCTAGACTGGAAACTGGGCAACTCCTCAATGGAGGAAAAGTTTCTCAAAGAAGGTAACACCAGACTTTTGCCAAAGGCATCGAACCTGACTTGATCCAGCCTGTGGACCTAGCTGCTGATCTGCCGGAAATGCCAAGGAGAGATGAACTGACTAGATCAAACAGAGTTTGCAGTCCGCAAAATTTAGACTATGGGAAACTATCAGTAAAATGACCCAGGTTCCTCACAGGCCACATTGCAAGGAAATTAAAGGGAAGGAAGAGAATCCTACTGATTGAAAAAAATAAGAAAATGTGGAAGAACTGAGCACAGTGATACACACCTGTAATCCCAGAGACTCGGGAAGCTGAGGCAGAGGATTACAAGTTACAAGCCAGTCTCAGCAACTTAGCAATGAGCAAGACTGACTCAAAATGAAAAACAAAAAGAACTGGGAATGCCAGGCAGGGTGGTACACACCTGTAATCCCAGTGGCTCCGGAGGCTGAGGCACAATTGCTAGTTTGAGGCCAACCTCAAGCAATTTAGCAAAGTCCTAAGCAATTTAGTGAGACCCTCAAAGTAAAAAAAGGACTGGGGATGTAGCTCAGTGGTTAAGCACCCAAGTTCAATCTCCAGTCCAAAAAAACAAAAACTCAAAAGAGAAATCCATTTGTAAATAAGCAAAATTAAAACTACAAGGTATATAGGTGCAAAGAAGCTCAATTAGCTGATAAATAAAATGCAAGTGATTACTATAGAAGCAGAGGCTATGGTATTCATGATTATGGGAGTGATGATGGTAGGGACACATGAAATGTTTCTGGAACATCTGACAAAAGCCTCAGATCTGGGTAGAATTCCCTTTACAACTCATTAATACCATCATCTGATTTGTGTGGTTTTTTAATCTGTGTTCCATCATACAATAAAAGATTTTAAATACCACTTGCTAGGCTGGAATATTCACAGAATGAAGCATAACAGATATGCTTACCAAATTCTGCTTTTAAGTTAAATATTTGACAGAAGGTATTTATTTTTAAATATCCTAAATGTTTTACCTGCCCACAAACCAATGGTATCTGCCAGTATGGCTCTCATACTGCAGTGTCAGAGGCCCTATGATCTGTTCTGGACCCAAAGGGCAGCCCCAGGGGGAGGACTGAGCCAGAGGAGACTGCTGGGGGAAGGGTGGAGCCTCTGCAGTTCCAAGTCCTATTCCTTAGGGAGGACTGATTCTAACTCTGAATAGAGGGCCAGAATCACATAATTCCCACTCAGGCCTAGCTGTGTAAGGGGCTACTGTGATCCTGACAGTCATGGAGATGGTTGGGTGGCTTAAGTTTCCCTTGTTTCTCTAAGGTCCAAGCTCTGAGGTAGAAACTAAGAATGTCAGACCACTGGGCATTTAGGAAATAACTCAACTTTAAAACTTAGTATCTAAGGCAAAGTCCAGAGACTACAGGGATTTAATGGAGGTCATGCCATAAACTCAACAAAGTTGTTTTTGCCCTCTCACACCTGTTAAGCCGGGCAGGGATGAGTATAGATGCCCAAATTCCAAGATTGCTCTGTTCCCAAGCTTGTGTCTGACTTATCATCACTTCTGCCTCCCTCTTGATTCAGAATCCATAATTGACCCCTGCCTCTGACCCTTCAACCTTTAGGGATCCATGTTCTCCCAATATCTGTACAATGACCTCTTCTGTACTTTGCGCCTCACTTATTGACTTTGCCTTGGCTCATCCATGACACAATCCCCCACCCCCACCAGGGTAAAATTCTGTTCCAGCTACTACAGAAAACCTAGCTGCAGCTGGGGAGCACTTTCTCATCAGGAATCCAAAGTAAGGGACAGGATTTAAGGCAATACCTAGTAGCACAGGACCTCTCTCCTTCCTATCCCTGAAATGTCTGAACTCTGTCTAGGCTGAGGCACTTGTTGCAAAGAGACCTCCATTTGCATATAGCAACAATTTCATGATGACACCTAGCTCACCATTCCCTTTCAAAGCCAAGGGCATTGCTTTCATTTATTGGGTTCTTAGGGTTTAAAAAAAAATCAATATTTTCTTGCTGTCTGAGCTCCATATCCTGTTTCCTGATTATCCGAGACTCTGACGCATTCAATTCACATGAACTCTCCATGATGAGTTGCGCAAGAGACCTCGGGAAAAGTAATTTTTGTTTATTTATTTATTTATTTATTTGTCACTTCAGTAGATACATGGGATGTAGAATGAGGGGAAGTTCTATTCACGAACATATGGAGTAGTATGTTCAATGCTGAGTGTTACAAAAGAAAGGGGGACAGACTGGATTGTATCAAAGAGGGTCAGGAGTAGAAGGTACATCAACATCATGACATATTAAACGGGCTGTTTACCCTACAAATGAGTTGGGGAGTATCATAACTAGCTGGGGATCGGATTCAAAAGGTCAGCTCCCACCGGCGGAACCTTGTAGATACCTTCGCAGACTAGCAGGCAGGCGGCGCGCAAGGCCTGCGCAATTGGTCTTGGAACGAAAACGCAAAACCGAGGCCACAGCGTGGGAACTCAGGCGCCCAGGCAAAAATACGAGACCCGAGTTCACGCTGGCCGGCCACACCACGCCAACCAGAGGCCTGGGCGCAGGTGAGGCGGTGACGATGATCGCCTGCTCGAGCGGTGCAGCGTGGGGAGAGATGCCTGGCCCGCGGCGTAGCAGAGCGAAACTAGTCTCTAGGAAGCGAGCAGGGGTGGGAGTTACGGAGCCTACCAGAGAGGAGGGAATGGAGGACCACCGAGCAGAATCCGAAAAGAAAAAAAATGCCTCGCGGAGGGTCGAAGGGAGCACCTAACACCAAGGCCCACCTTCAACCCAGGCACGGACGGGGTTCGAACCCGCGATCTTCGGTTTACGAGACCGACGCCTTACCACTTGGCCACCGCGCCTGACAGCCAAGCGAGCAGTGCAAGCTCTCAGTGGAGGGGAGGTGGCGCAGGCGCGAAGGGCGGCGCGGCTAGCCTCGCCCCGCCCCTCCAGGCGGCGGGCCAGCGGGACCAGCTACCCGAGAGTGGATCGGTCCTCTGCCGGCCTCGTCCTGGCACCCCAATCCTTCCCACCCAAACCCCAGCGCGTCCCCTCTTCAAACGCCCCCCCAGAGCACAGCGCGCCAGCAGCAGGCGAGAAGAGGCCAGTGGAGGACTCCAAGGTGGCAGGTGCGGGAGTGCCGGAGAAAAACCTGGGCGGGTGCTCTAAGAACAAAGCAGGGAGTCTCGAGGGATGGGGAGCCAGGCTCCCGGGTCGATGGCTCCCGGGTCTCGCGCCCAGTGGCTGCCTGGGGAGCGAAACCTTCCCCTCCAACCCCGCAGGGCTCTCATTCGGAGTAGACCGAGTTACACCTCCGCTTAGGCAGGATTGCCCAGCCTGGAGGGAGCGCTGCAGAGGGCGCAGCGAGAGGGAACGCTCGGGGGCCACCTGAGTGAAGGGATCAACCCGCGGGACAGTAGGTCTCGATCCGAGACAACCACCCAGATGCAAAGGGCTGATTGATAATAAGCAGAGTCCAAAAGCACCTGGGGTTAATAAAAGCAAGACCTGGGATAAAACGTACCAGTTATAAAGGCAAAGGGAAAGATATACGACCCACAACGTAGGTAAAACTGTGAAAAATATAAGGGGACGGGGAGACTGGGACTTTGGGTGGGGGGCAAAGGGGACTTTTACTAGGTAAGGGTTAGTTTCTATTATAAGACAGACAAAGGTAAGGGTACTTAGGCTACTGCAAAATTTTTTGGTGGCTCTTTTATTTTCTAGATCTTTACATTGAATTAAAAGAATTTTAAAAGAAATTAGGCCTCTATCCTTAGTTGGTCTGTGGTCACAGAATCTGCTCCCAGAGAGAGGCGAGTGGACACGAGCAGGGGAAAGAGAAGCCCTCCTCTTCTCTTTCTGGGCTCGGATGCTCACTGGGAACAGGGAGGGGTCGCCCCGTCCTCCTATACCCAGAGCCTGCAGGAGGGAGCTCCCACCAGGCCGTCATGCTGTTGGCCACTCTGCCATCACCGCTGCCGAGTTCATCCTTATTTATGGGTAGGACTTTTTAAAACCATGAATTGTAGAGATTTGGAAAAACTAAAGTTTCGTGTGTAGTTAAAAACAAAACACAAAATGCATTGTCTTAACCATTTTAAGTGTACATAATGTTAACCACATGCACATCTCTAAACTTTTTCATCTTGCACAGTGAAACCCTACCCATTGAATGGCCATTCCCCTTTTCTTCCTCCCCCAATCCTTGACAACCACCATTCTGAGAAGTTGGCTTCAGGTCTCTCATCTGAGTGGAAACATACAGTATGTCTTTTTCTGACTGGCTTGTTTTATTTAGCATGAGGTAATCAGTTTTCATTCGTGTTGTAGCATATGGCAGTATTTCCTTCCTTTGCAAGAGTAAATAGTGTTCTTATTTGTATATATTTTAAATTTATTATTATTTTTTGGTACTGGAGATTAAACCCAGGGATGCTTTTACCACTGAGCCATATCCTCAACCTTTTCATTTTGAGGCAGGATGTCACTAAATTGCCAAGGCTGGCCTCAAACTTGCCATCCTCCTGCCTCAGCCTCCCCAGTTGCTGGATTTACAGGCATGCACCATTGTACCTGGCTATATACCATGTTTTCTTTATCCATTCATCAGTTGGTGGACAGATTCTTCTACTTCTTGGCTATTGTGAATGCTATAATAACAGCAGTATACAAATATCTTTGAGAACCATTTTTAGTTCTTTTGAATATTTACCTAGAAGGACTGTTGGATCATATGGTAGTTCTAATTTTTAATGGAACTCCACACTACTTACCATAATGGATATACTATTTTACATTCTTACCAATAGTGCACAAGAGTTCCAATTTCTCCATATCTATTTTCTGGTGTTATTGTTTTGGTAGTGGTCATTCAAATGAATGTGAGGTGATATGTCATGGTGGTTTTGTCCATTTTTAAATGGAGTTATTTGGTGTTAGTTTTAAAAAAATATTTTGGACATCAATCCCTTATAAGATGCAAGGTTTGTGAGTTCCTTTTTCCCATTCCATAGGTTACCTTCCTCTGTTGATTCCTTCCTTTGCTGTGCAGTTTGTTTTTAAGTGGGTACCATGGTTCCAACCCACAGCTTAGCACATGCAAGGCAAGTGCTCATCACTGAGCTATACCCCCAGCCTTTAAAAAAAAAAAATTGTTTTGAGGCAAAAATCAGCTAAGTTGCCCATTCTGGTCTCAAGCTTGTGATCTTCCTGCCTTAGCCTCCAGAGTTGCTGGGATCACAGGTGTGTGCCCAGCATTGCTATGCAGTTTAAGTCTGATGTGGTCCCATTTGTCTGTTCTTGCTTTTGGTAACCATATCCAGAAATATTGCCACATTCAATATCATGAAACTTTCCCATTCTGGTTTCTTTTAGGGTTTCTATAGTTACACATCTTATGGTAAGATCTTTAATCTATTTTAATTTTTGTATGTAAGGATTCAACTTCATTCTTTTTTCATCTGGATATCCAGTTTTCCCAGCACCACTTGAAGAGACAAAAATTTTTAGCAAGCATGAAGAGAATTCAAAGGCAACAAAATCTTACAACTGAGAGCAAATGTGTGTATTCATGTGTGTATAAAACGGTGTAGTTCATTTATTCTGAGTCAAGGTGATCTTTGAATATTTTCACAAATTAGAAATCAGGATGCAAGAATTAACACTGATGGAGCCTTACAATTAAGTGGCAGTTTTTTCTTTTTGGTGGCACATAAAATAGTTTTTAGGTGGA
The DNA here is from genome assembly GCF_902686445.1 of Sciurus carolinensis. NCBI lineage: Eukaryota > Metazoa > Chordata > Mammalia > Rodentia > Sciuridae > Sciurus > Sciurus carolinensis. The sequence goes on along the minus strand of NC_062215.1, from coordinate 66,108,164 downwards.
CCCAGTGGCACAAGCCTGTATTCCCAGAGACTCAGGGGGCCAAGGCAGGAGGATCTCAAGTTTGAGGTCAGCCTGGGCAACTTATGAGACCATATCTCAAAAATAAAACTCGGGGATATAACTCAGTGGTAGAGTGCCCCTGGGTTCAATCCCCAGCACCACGCATTTTATATAAAAATAAATCAATATGAATTTGATGAAGTACCATATGTATACACACAACACAGCTAGGAGAAATCAGATTCATTTTTGCATTTGTATGCTTCCTTGTGTCCTGATTTTCCTTACTCACTGTTGTGAGATACCCATGTCCTTCAAAGTGGATCTTTCCATTTGCTGTGTAGCACACGCAGCATCCTGGTGCAGGAGAGCTGTGCACACATGGGGCAGAGAACATGCGAAATTCTCTGCTTTGCACTCAAATTTTGCTGCAAATCTAAAACTGCTCTGAAATTTAAAGTCTAAAGAAAGAGATGAAAAAACATGGAAGCCATGAAAAAACATGGAAGGACCTTCAATGCGTATTATAAAGTGAAAGAAGCCGCTATGGTTTGATTGTGTCCCCAAGGTTCAGATGTTGGAAACTATCCCCAGTGCAGAGGTTTGGGAGGTGGGGTTTAGTAGGAGTAGTTTGTGTCACCAGCCTCATGAATGCTTAATGCTGTGGTCCAGGAAGCACATTTCTCACCATAAGAACTTGACTCCCTCTCACCTCTTTGCCCTTCTTCCCTGGGGTGGCCCAGCAGAAGGCCCTTGCCAGATGCCAACCCCTTGATCTTGGGCTTCCCAACTTCTAGAACCATGAGTCAATAAATTTCTGTTCATTTTTTATTTACTTTTATTTGTTTAGATGTTGATAGGCCTTTATTTTATTCACTTATTTATATGTGGTGCTGAGGATCTAACTCAGTGCCTCACACATGCTAGGCAAATACTTTACCACTGAGCCACAATCCCTACCCCAATTTCTGCTCATTTTAAAATTAGCCAGTGTGGTATTCCGTTATAGCAGCACAAAACAGAGAAGCCAATCTGAAAAGGCTACATAGTGTATAATTCCACCCATAGAATCTTGAGAAAAAAACAAAACTAGAGAGACAGGAAAAAGATCAGCAGTTGCCAGGAGTTGAGGGAAGAATGGAGAAGCTGAACAGAGGGTTTTTAGGGTTGTGAAACTAGACTGTTACTGCAGTGGTGGATAAATGTCGCCTGTAGAATGTATGTGACTAGTAGTGAGTCGTAGGGATAAACTATGGACTTTGGATAACAATATGTCAATGAAGGCTCAGCAATCGTTATAATTGCACTACTCTGGTCCCCGAGGCTGGGGGGGATTCCAGGCACAGGGAGTGTATGGAAATTCTCTGCTTTCTGCAGCATTTTGCTGTGAACCTAAAGTTTCTCTTTAAAAAAATTATTATTTAAAAAAAAAAAAGCTAAAAATAGTGGTTCTGGAATCCCTTCCTTTGAGCCCCTGCTGAGTCACCATCAACCCTGAGCCACGCTGTGGTTGGTCCTTGTGTAATGACTGTGGGTTCACTTCTTAGCTGGGTAGGCCTAGGAGCCTGACTGTCTCTCTCAGGAGCGAGCAACCGTAAGTGTGTGGTCTGACTTCTATTTTCTAAATTTATCTGTACCGTTTTAAATGTAGAACATCTGCATTGGCGTAGATGTTCTGAAACAACCAAAGGGCAAGAGCTGGTTTGGAAGCCAGAGCTCCTAGCAGGCAGGAGTCAGGCCATATTCGAGTTGTGCAGTGTGGTAGTAAAAGCATTTAAATCATTCCTGCAGCAAATCCTCACTGATCACCTACTGTGTGCCAGATGCTGCGCTCAGTGCTAGGGCTGCAGCAATGAGCTCACTGAACAGCACGGATCCCTGCCATCATGGAGCTTCAACTTTTTGTTTCATTTTTTGCAGGAGGATCACAAGTTCAAGGCCAGCTCAGGCAATATAGTGAGACCCTATCTTAAAAATAAAATGAAAAGGCAGGGGATGCAGCTTAGTGGTAGAACCCTTGCCTAGCCTGCATGAGCCCTGGATCCAATTCCTAGTTACCCCCCCCCCCTCCCAAGGAAGAAGGAAACGCTGTCCTGAGAATTCCATGTAAGGAACGCAGACAAACTACCCAAGGATGAGCCACAAGGAGTCTTCCCAGCCAACAGCCAGCGCCACCTGCCAGAGAGCAGACAGCAGGTGGCCATGCCGGTCCCTCAACCCAGCTAAGCTCAGCTGAATGCAGCCACAGATGGAGTCCAGGCACACCCAGCAGGAGCCTAACACCAATTCAGGGAAATCATCATTCTTGCTAGAAACCACTCTCCAAGGGTGGTGTGTGACAGTAATAATTCACTTACACAGGGAGTCACAGAGCTTACACACCTTTTCCTTCTAAGTTTGTAGGCTGATGGTTATTCACATGGAATAGATAAAACTTTAGTGATGCTGGGTGAATGTGGCAAGGACCATGCCCAGAGTCCCCTCTGCCACCATTGAATCTTTTCCTCATCCATAAAGTGGGAGCGTTGGCCATTAGCTGGCATTAATTTAAAAAACGGAATAACGTTCCTTTTCCACTGCTAAGGTGAATAGGGGAGGGAGATGCCAGCTTGACCCCTTTTCCTTTGGCACAATAGCAACCTGACACTCTTCCCTCTGATCAAGTTTCAGAGCCAGCATGAAAGCTCTAAATTAAGACTAATGGGGGAGGATTAATGCAACTTGAAACCTTTTGGATAGTGTATGGCTGTATTTTAGACATTTAAGTTAGACTTCTTTTCGTTCTTAAGGTTAGCACAGTTTATTTTTTCTTCCTTTTTCAGTATTTAATTGAGTTACCTTTTTCTGTATCTTTTACTTGTTGGAATTCACTAGCAAAATACTCAAAGGGGCAGGGAAGGCTCACAGGTCCATCATGAGATGACTTAAACCAATTCTTCCTGGAAGCCTCCAAAGGAGGCAGAATCCTCAGTATCACCCAAAAGCAACGACAGCCTTTGAGGGTCTTTCTTTCCCTGAACATGTCCTGCTGTTGTGGATGGTCAGGATTTTCTATGAGGCTATGGACAATAACATAACAGATCTGCCTGGTTGATATCATGTGACCAGTGGATCAGTGATTGTCCCAGTTTGGTCCCACTTGGGTGGCATTTTTGAAAAGAATCTTCTGAGGGGAAGCTGGTGGAAAGAAAACTGGTGACCTGCCATTTCAGGGATCTACTGAAATCAATCTAACCACTGACACCAACACTTCAAATAGAGAATCACTCATCATTTTTCCTGGGTCTGTGGGCTGACCAGGCAGCTTTGCATCTGAGGGAGGGACTGCTGGAAGACCCCAGGCCGCTCTCACATGCCGTTTCTGGCTGGGAGTTTAGTTGGGGCTGTTGGCAGGGGGCATTCTCTTCCATGTGGCTTCTTGGGGTCCCTCACAGCATGGCAGTTGGGTCCTTCAAGAAAGTGCATTTCAGGAGGAAGGAAACTGCTAATCCTCTTAAGGCCTAGAACTCAAATTCCATAATGCCACTTCTGCCATAAGCCATGTGTGTTTGCATCTTTCAAAGTAGTCACAGGCCAGCCCAGATTCAAGAGGAGAGGAATAAACTCCTCGTTGCTGGGGAGGATGGTACAGGACAGGCCACATGTAGAGAATAAATCAAGGGGTTCTCTGGAGGCTGTCACAGCTGTCACTGCCACCGAGTACAAACACACTGATTGGCTCAACCCTGGAACTGGGTTCTTCAGAAGGTACAAGGTTATAAGGTAGGTCTCCTTTGTCTCCACCTCCACCTCAAAAAGCTGATCCATGGAGGGCTCTGTGGTGGGACAGCTTGGACCAGATGCCCTCCCCATTTCCTTGCAGCCTGATAGCCCATATCCACACCTGTTAGCAGGGCTCCTTTGAGATTGTCCTTCACTGCCTCTTCCCTTTTGACTGAAAGGCCCGATCTAGATGTTTCTGTAGATTTTCAGAACCTGATGGCCTTTCCTTAATAACCGCCTCAGGAGGTTGAGATCCATTGATGTCCTGGAGAAGCCAGGCCCAGCCTGCAGCTTCACGGCCCTTTCCCCTCCCCAGGCCTCACCCCTAGTCAAGGGAGACAGAGCTTTGAGGAGCTGGCCCCTCTGTCTTCTGCAAGGCCAGCTATGAATAACCCTGATCGCTTCCTATTGAGATAGGATAGAAAAAAACAAAAGGTAAAAAGGAAACCCAAGAAAGGATAAGGAAAGTAAAACTAACCTGAAAGCCTTGTTCCCCAGTCCTTCACTCCCCAAGGCAGTTCTTTCTCCCAGGTTTGTCCCTCTCAACTTTCTGGGAAATCTATAAATCTTCACTCACAATCTTAAAATTGCTGGAAATTCACTCACTTGTGAAACTTGCCCTGCACACTGTTAATCAGCCCACTAGTTCATGCGTTTTTAGACTAGATCAAGCAAAGAGATCAAAACCTGGAATAGAGTGTACTTTCCCACAGATCCCAATGTGATCAGATAATGGAAATGTCAACCAAGGATCCCGAGAACCACCAGACCACCGTCACCCATCCTGGGATCACCAGGTTAATGCCTACCCCTCACCAGACTTCCTTTAAAAGACTCTGAATTCTCCCATGAATGTGGGCTCCTTGCTTTTCTAAATAAATGTGGCTCCAATATCTGACATGTTCTGAAATTCTTTTTCATCCTATATGACAAGGACCCTATCATTTGAGTTGAGGTCCCTCTCTCCAGGACCTTGTCATACCCCCTCTGGTGACACAGCCAATACTCCTCTTCCTTGGTACTCAAGCATCAGGCATCCTGGACATTTGCTTCGCTAACACTCCAACTGCAGAACAAAGGGCTGAGTTTCTGGCCTGGACTCTGCCAGAGACTAGCCACGTCCGGCTTTTGGTCAGGGGTGATGTGAACTAGATAAGCTAGGAAATCCAACCCCCAAATAATGACCAGGTGGCAGCTGAGCTGGAGAAGTCATATTCTCCCAGGAGGGCAGGTGGGCTGGAAGGCAGAGGAAGGGGCTTCACAGGCTCCCCAGGGTGCCTTCTAACAGGCCACATAGGGTAACTGGGCTCAGATTTTAGTATCTTTGCACTCTGGGTTTAGGCCTTTCAGGAACTCCAGTCCTTTATTATTTTTCCTAAACTCAAAGACCACACTGATGTCAGAGTCCAAGTCAAAATTCACATACCAATGTCAGAGCTTGAGGTTTGCAGTAAGAGCCAGGGCCTAATCGCAGGTGGCAGGAGAGTGAAAGGAAGTCCCTGCAGGCCCAGTCCCCGCCCCAGGTCAGTTCCAAGAAGGGCTGACTTGATGCTGCCCCAGAATTGCTGGGTCCTGCTCCCCACTTTGTGCACTAACAGTCCCTCAGCTCACCTTAAGGCCTAGCTGGGCCAGCCAGGCCCACCCACTGTGGAAGCACCATCCTTTCTAGGCCTTTCCTCAGGAGCATGCACAGGGTACATGGTCCACCTCCCTGCTCTTGCTCCTGCAGTGCCCAGCCCAGACCTGCCATGCTGTCTTGACAATTCCTCAGTTTGTAGAACTGAGCCAGTTCCAGGGCTCAGCCTGTGTCCTGCCTTCTGCCTGAAGCCCTCCCAGCAGCAGCTACCCTCCCTTTCTGAGCAACCTACTCCATGGGTGAGTCAGTCCAGTCGCACTCTGGGACAATCTGTCTCCTCATCGGCTGGGCTTGAATGCTGGGTGACTCGAGGCTGGTGAGGTCGCCTGGGTGGCTCATTTGTAATACTACCCACCTCATAAGGTAGAGTCAACACACACAGCACTTAGAACACTGCCTGGCACACAGAAAAAGCCCTAAATGAACATTAGCTATTATAACCAGCCCTTCAAACCTATGGAGTCCAGGTCTGCAAGTTCCATATTTGTGGATTCAACAAACACGGGTGGAAAATTTTTAATTGTATGTGTACCCAACACAGACATTTTCCCCTCGTCACTACACCATAAACACAGCATAACAACTATTTACATAGCATTCACGTTGTACTGGGTATTATAAGTAATCTAGAGATGATTTCAAGCATATGGGAAGGGTGCATGCACATGCTTCTCTTTAGGTAAGGAATATTAGCATCCAAGGTATGTTTTGGAATGTGCTAGATAGAACCCATCACCTGTGGATGCTAAGGGACTGAGGAATTGAGGTAGGATAGAAAAGAATGAAAACAGGAGATAAAAGGAAGAAAGAGGAAGCTAACTTTAATATGAAAGCCTTGTGCTAAAAACCTCATGCCTTTTCTCCCCAGACCTGTCACTCAAAAATTCTTGAGAATCTATCAATCTTAAAGTACTATAAATTCACTCAATTCACCCAGTGCACTGTTAATTAGCCTATACGATGTACTAACATGTTTAGAACAAAAGGGAGAAATGATAGTTTAAGAATCCTGTAGGACAGGGTACATTCCCAGCGTCACCTATTGCTGGGAGAGAAGAGACTAGGAGGAGACAAGTAAAACTAAAGGTCCTCAGAGCAGTCTTGTGATGACACCCCCACATACCTTCCACACCCTCTCCTCACGAAGTTTCCTTTAAAAGAAGAGCCCAAGACCCCAGAAATGCCGTTTTTCCTCCTTGGATTCTGCTTCCAGAATGTGCACCTCCACATTTCACTTTCTACTGAGGTTCTTCCTCTGCCCAAACATGACACATCCTTAAGTTCTTCCCTGTTATGTGTCAAGAACCTGCAAGATGTAGTAGCAATCTCCTTTGCCTCTGGAGAGGCCTCGTTGGACCCCCAAAGTGACAGGAGGGTGGTATTGGCCACCTGGTTGGAGCCTCCTGCAGGACCAGCCCTGTGGCAGGCACAGGGAATGTGGGGAAGCAGGTAGAGGAAAGAGGTCTCAGTCCGCTTTCCCCGGGGCTGGAAAGAGCTAATAACCAGGAGAACCTGCTTCCGTCCTCGTACAAGGCCCTGACTGTTGACCAGGTCTCTGTATCCATGATTGGTGGCACTGCTGCACCCATGTTCTCTGGTCTAAAGCCTGATATTAAAGCAGGGTCTGCAGGAATGGCCTTTTCTGCCCCTGAGTGTCACTCAGTCATTTTTTTCTGGAAACACGGGCTGAGGTTGACCCTCCCAGCAGGACTGTGAGAAGCCTGGCTCCCTTGACCTAGCGATCACCAAAGCCTGGCGAGTTCACTCCTCCGTCTGGAACTGTAAAACACAAACGGGAAAGAATCTTGACCAAATTGTGCCCCGCCCTCTCCAACTTATGAGATCAACCCTTACCTGCTATGTGACTATATATGGAGATGAGGCCTTCAGGGAGGTAATACATGAGGTTTAAAATGTGGGCCCTAATCCAGTATCAGTGTACTAGGAAGAGAAAAAGCATCAGAGTTTTTTTTTTTTTTTTCAGTATTGGAGATTGAACCCAGGGGTGCTCTAACTGGGTAAAAATTAGCCCTTTTTACTTTATTTTGAGGCAGGGACTTGCTAAGTAGCCCAGGCTGGTCTCAAACTTGAGATGCTCCTGCCTCAGCCTCCCAAGTAGCTGGGATTACAGGCATGCGCCACCATGCCCGGCTTCCAGACAATTATTTGTGGCACATAGAGAAGAGGCCATGTGAGGATGCAGGAGGAAGGTAGCCATCCGCAAGCAGAGGAAAGGGTCACCAGAAACCAACCCAGCCAGCACCTCGATCTTACACAGCCCCCATAACAGTGTACTGGTCGGTGGTATTCAGCAAGGACAGTCCCAGGCGACTAAGACATCACCCGAGTCCAGGCTGCCTTTGTCACTCACTGTGCCTCAGCAACCTGCCAGGGCTCGCTGTCTGGCTCTGCTGGTCTGGCTCAACCAGGACACTCCCTGGTTTAAAATCCTTCAGCACAGTCCCCACCACATTCTCTGCAGTGCTGGCTCCTGTGAGTTCTCACCATCTCCAGGTCTTAGTGGCTGCTATCCCCTCTGCAGGGGCCGTCCCCTTCCCCTCCCAGTCTCCTTACCTAGACATGTCTGCTGCCCCCTCCAGCTGAAGCTCCTCCCATGAGTCCAGGCACTCCTTCTTATATACCTGTTTTGCCTGTTTAGGCTACACAGTGGAGTCACCATTGCCCCCCAGCCACATCCAACCCAATCAGCATCACTGGGCAGGGTGGTTTTACAACTCCCCCCGGGGGTGATGCTAATATGCAGCCAGAGTTTAAGAACTTTACTTGCACATTCTGGAAGCTTCCTATGCCATGAAGATAGGGAGCAAATCTGTTTTGCTCACTGTTGTGTCTTCAGCACTTACCACTCACCGAGCATCTGTTAGGCAACGAAGAAACCTCTGCATAATGGATGGAGATGGACTCACTCTTGGCTCACCAGGTGCTCCGCCGCCTGGCCCAGCTACAGCCTCCCACCCCACCTCTCCATCCACAGCAGCCTGAAGGGCTGTGTTTTGTGTCCAGTCACAGTTTTCTTACATTCTATAGCCCACTCAGGGTTTTATCCAAAGGCCCCTGCCTCAGGGAAGCCCCCTGATCCCCAACTGGGATACTTCCCCTTCCTCCAGCTCCCAAAGCCCCCCAGACTTTGCCCTGGCTGCTGCCCATTAGGGAAATCAGTTATGTCTCTCTCCTCCCCCAGGAGCCTGGGACCCCCAGGGCACGAGGCCTTGCCGCACCCAGCCCCAGTGCCTGCCACACACAGGGTGTTCAGTCGGTGACAGTTGTTTGAGTGATTTCTATGCCCAGATATTTTTCACCCATTCAGGAGACTTCGACCTGGGCCCAAGTGCTACCCTAAAAGGCTCTCTAATCCAGAGCTGATGGGAGCTGACTGAAACTCCTTTGCTGAAACCTCCAGGGGACGCAGGAAGGATGTCATTCGTGAGGACTGACAGGCATCCTCTAAGATGGGTGTGTGGGGAGCGCACTTAGGCAGGTGTAGCCTGCACAACATGGCTTGACCCCACCTCTTTCTCCCGAAGAGACAATCCCATCCCTCCTCCTTTGATGCCACTTGTGCCCCTCCTCTGCAAATATGTTGAAATCCTAAATCCCGGGACCTGTCAATGTGACCTCATTTGGAAATAGTCTTTGCAGATATAATTAAGTTAGGATGAGGCTCACTGGATTATTTATTTGAAATCAAATTTAAATTATTTAAAATTAATTTCATTTGGGTTATTCTGTACTTTTATTTGCCAAATATGGAGACCCCACTTGGGAATAAAAAAAATAAGTGCTTTTGCAGGAAGGAATGAATACAGGTCTGGGGGAACACACGAATCCGTGTCCCAGGATGGCTCCCTGTGCGGCCCAGGAGGCAGTGCTAACCCCGTAAGTCAGGCACTGTCTGTCCCCCAGGACGACCCATGGCACAGGCTGCACTGGCAGGTGGAGGGTCCAAGCCAGGATGCTGGGTCTGAGGGACCTGTGAAGTCCTTTTGATGACTGGAATCCCATAATAATAAGAGGAAGGGGAGATAAGGAGAGGCAGAAATCTGGGGGTGTAGATGACCCAATCCAAGGCCACCTTGACATGTTAGGGCTTGTCAGAGCCCCACCCTGGAAAGCCTGAAACTGGGCTTGAGTGGGGGACTTGGGCCTATGACCCTGGGGCCCCAGAGATCCCTGGGAAGCCCTTCCTAGGAAAGAACATGCTTGTATTGAGGGCAAAGTTTTCAAACATCACAGCTGGAATGGTGGTGTTGGAGGGACTTCTGGGATCCGCATCTGGGATAGCGGGCTAGATTGAGTGACTGGAGAGCCAAGGGACAGCACCAGTCACCCCAAAAAGCACACACTGGATGGGGTCTGTTCTTTGAGGTCTCTCCTCTTCTGCTGTTATGCTCTGGATCTGGAATATTCTCCCAAAGGTAGGCCTCACTGGGGGAAGCAGTTACTGGAAGTGTGCCCTGAAAGGTATATCTGTCCCCCACCTCTCTCTTTCAACAGAGTCAAGTGACCATGAACTGAAACCTCTGAAACTGAGTCAAAATAAATCTTTCCTTCGCTAAGCTGATTTTCTCAGGTGTTCTGTCACAGCGATGAAAACCTAATACATCCTTCCCACCAACCCCACAGAAACTCTCAGCAAGTCAGGCAAGAAAAGCCACTGTTTATTTACACCTTGGTCTGTACATTACAGTTCCCTGGAAGGCACCTGCCGCTGAGATAGGAAGCAGCAGGAGGCGAGAGCTCAGGACCTAGGACTCAGTCTTGGGGCCTCACCCGCCACCCTCCCTCTCTGGGGCCTGAAAGCAGAGGTCCCAACCCAGTCCTAAAGCTAAGGCTGTTTCCAGACCCGGACTCCTGAGGCAGAAAACCCAAGTTGAATCCCATGGAGAGTCAGAAGCCATGTAACAAACCCTGGGACATGAGGCCATGGGCGCAGTTTATTCTTCCTGGTCCACAAGAGACCCAGCCCCAGATTGGAAAAAACTGGAAGGAGGGGAGTCGACATGCTGAGAGTCCTCAGCAATGTCCTGTCCCATCCAGGTCCTGACATCAGTCTGGCATTTAATGGCACTCTGGTCTGAGCACCTTGGGGCAGACTAGGAAGGGCTGGGCAGGGTTATAGCAGGCAGGGACAGTAGCAAAGTCCCCTCCTCAGGTCTGCAGCTGTTCTACACACTGAACACCTGTGGCCCTAAACCCAGGCCCACTGCCAGGCATGGGAGCCACACGGCCAGGGCTTCCTCTGGGAGCAACTGGGTGCAGGTATCTGCTGCAGACCCGCAAGACTCTGGACATCCCTGCTGGACCCGTACCCCAGGTTAAAGGCGCACTCTGCCTTCTGCAAATACTCACAGCAAGAGGTTTTGCGGGAGTTTGAAGTCACTTTACACCAAGTTGCCCTTTTCTGGGATACGAGGTTTCTAACTAGCCGCAGGCTGGGTGCCGGACTCAGTGCCCAGCCTCCAGTGCTTAAGACAATAACAAAAAATTCTGTACCGAGTCTACACAGCAGGGTGAGACTGGGTGAGCCAGGGGGAGGTGGGTCTGATCTTGGTGGGTAGTTAAAGTGCCTGCAAGTTCGGCCTTCCAGGGTGGAGGCTTGAGGCTACAAAGTAGGATGCATGTGTCCACACTTACAGGGCTGGGGAAGGCAGCGGGCACCGGAGTATGTAGAAAAAGGGGCAGTGGGAAACGGAGAATCCTGTACAGTGGTGACGGGGAAGAAAAGGCACGAGGACAGAGGCCCCAAACCATGCAGACAAAAATAGCCCGGGGAACACAGCAAAGCAGGCGGTCCCAGCAGGATGCAGGGTTGCCCCGGGCACCACAGCGAGGTGGCCTGGGCTGCCACCCCCAGCTGGTGCCTCTTGGGCAGACAGCCCTACATTACAGTCACAATGGAGAGAGAGGACCTACAAAGGTCAGGGCATTGAGAGCACGTGGAACCCACTGAAAATGGTGGCTTTGCCTTCACTGGGGTCATGCTTATAGAAACAGACTCTTCTAGAAAGCTGCTAATTTCTTAGATGGGCAGCTAGAGGATGGCACACAGGCCTTCAGGTTGTCCTGCCAGGCTGGTATGGCAGGCTCAGGATTGCCCTCCTCAGCTGCCCATCACAAGTACACAAGTCAGGACCTGAGGTCCCTAACGTCAGTGCTCAGTCACCAGGTAAGGGCATGGCTTCTGACTTCAGACCCTTTGGGGGCAGGCCTCAGTCTTAAAAGCCTGAAGCACCAATCTACAGGGGAGACCTAGGGTCCCAAAGGGAGGACGGGGAGGAAAGACCATGGAGGATGCCAGCACTGAATTCCTAAACGGCTCCTCTCCTCACTCTAGACGTCACCTCAGCCCCTTACAGAGCCACTAGGGATTTACCAGGTGACCAAAGTCATTACCTTGGTTGGCATGTGTTCACCCAAAACTTTCCCGTTCCAATTCCATCTAGAGTTAGCTCTCACATGCACCAGGAGCACACAGGGGACTGACTTGTTCCCCGCCTCACCAGGCCTTGCCATAGACTTTGGCAGGCTATTAGGTCCCTCATTGGGACAAAGAGCTCCCACTTGGGCCAGGAATCAGACCGGTTAGCAGACTAGCACCCGGAGCCTCCGAGGCCTGAGCCTGGGTCTGGTCTGGCTAGTAATGGGAAGAGCTGGGACTTCCTTACCTGCCCAGACAGAAAACAAACAAAATCCACAATGCCAGTGTCCCTCCAACTCAGCTGTGTAAGCAGATGGCTGTTTTCTGAGGCTGCTCTCAGGGAAGAGCTTTCAGCTGACTCTGTTCTGCCCCCACTTAGTTAAGGGCCTGTGGTCCACATATCTTAACACGTGTCATCCCTGACTCAGGGGCAGAGACCCCACCGCCGACTTAGGTTTGCTAATCTCCAGGATTGTGAGAACAGTTGGATCTACTGGTCCCAATCCTGGGGCAAGGGCCACTCAACATCCCAACAGGAAAAGCCACTATCCACCATCTCAGCAGAGGCCCTGGACCAGCCCGGGCTCAACAAGCCCAACAGCCATTTCTATCAGTTTTCTCAATCTCTGGCCAATAAGTTTCTAGGACAAGGTCTCAGCCCTGAACTACATGCTAACACCACCTGAGAAGGTCTTTAAAAATCTAGGTACCACAATTCACAATAGCCAGACTATGGAACCAGCCTAGGTGTCCATCAACAGATGAATAGATACATAAAATGTGGTATATATACACAAAAGAATATTACTCAGCCATAAAGAAAAATGAAATTATGTCATTTGCAGAAAAATGGATGGAGCTAGAGATCATCATTAAATGAAATAAGTCAAACTCAGGTCAAGGGTCGGATGTATAAGCTAGAGAGGAAAAAGGAAAAGAAAGGTGCAGGGGCGGGGATCTCATGACAATCAAAGGGAGATCAGTAGATGAAAGAGACCAGGGGACCAGAGGATGGGAGGGAGGGGGCAAGTGCTGGGGAGGCATATTGGTCAAATTATATGGTCATACTGTGTGTATGATGAATATGTAACAACAAATTTTTTACAGTCGAGGTGCCAGGGCCGCAGCATTTCAGTCTGGACCTGTGGAGAGTCAGCCCAGTCGTCAGAGATGCCAATTTCTCCAGATGACTACAGTGCACAAAGCTGGAAGCCCCTGTTCAGGACCCCGTGCTCTGGGAGGTTCTGAGCTTTGTGATTTTCATATATCAGAAATAAAGTCAAGAAAAGGGAATTCCCCTCTGTTGATTCCCAAAGAAACCTACCAGTTTAAAATAAAATAACCTAGGTCTAACTCCAGCTACTTCAAAGTTAAAAGACAAAAACTGCCTCACCCCCACAAAAACAAAAGAAAAAACCCAAAAGAACTCTCTAAGCTTCAGATTACTACCAACCCCTCCTTGGTAGGGTTGCTGGGTTTGGCAACAACCCCACCCCAAACTCCCACACAGGGCACCCAGTTACGTTAGACACACCTGGGGCACTCCCAGATTCAGAGGCTTGGGCCAGGAGGCCCAATCAAACCAGAATGTCCAGGGATCAGGGTTTTTTTGTTTGCTTTTTGGTACTGGGGATTGAACCCAGGGCATCGCATACACTAGGCAAATGTTCTAACCACTGACCTATACCCCAGCCCCTTCGGGGATTGAAATTTTTTGAAGCTCATTTAAAAACTGTCCCAAGTATTAACTGGAACATATTTATTCTAAAAGTTAAAAATTATTTGCTGTGTATCTGAAATTCAATTTATTTATTTATTATTTATTTATTTATTTAGGTACCAGGGATTGATCCCATGGGCACTTAACTGAGCCACATCTCTTGTCCTTTTTTTGTATTTTATTTAGACAGGGCCTTGCTACATTGCTGAGGCTGGCTTTGAACTTGATCCTCCTGCCTCAGCCTCCTAAACCACTGGGAATACAGGCATGTGCCACTGCACCTAGCCTCAAATTCAAATCTAACTGGGCACCATGTTTACCATCTAGCACTACAACAAGGGACAGCCGGGGTAGAACTCCCAGCTGGAAAATGGGCAAGGAAGGCAGAAAACAGCAAGAGAGGAACCTGCCCAGGCTGTGGGGCTGGGGCATCTGCTCCCTTCAGGCTAGTTTTCAGGACCAGAAGAGCATTCTGAAAACATACGTGGCTTTTTTTTGTGGGGAGGCAGTAGTAGGGATTTGGATCCAGGTCCTTGCACAGCGCTCTACCACTGAACTACATCTCCAGCCCCAAAACATACATGGTCTTAACGAGCTGAGGTGACAACGTTTTCTAAGAAATGTATTCTGGCTGAAGATAGTAAGGAAGTTGGGTTTAACGTGAGGTGTGTTTTACAAGGAACTCACTCCCTCATTTAAAAGTCCCTCTCAGAGGCCTCCCTGACACTGGCCCAGGTCCAGAGGGTCTTTGAGGCTTGGCATTCTTGCCACTCAGGAAGCCCATGCCAATAGCACCCCCTACAAGGAGAAGCGAGGAGAATGCAGCAGGCTGGCTGACATTTTCCCACCCCCTTTTCCCCTGGCAGAAATTCCTTCATAGTGGCTCTAACTCTGGCCCCTGTGGCCCTCTTTGGGCCACACATTGAATCCACATCAATGCAGCTAAAGAACACACACAAATCTACTTATAAAACACTCATCCCTGGGGTAAGGCCCCCACGGAACAGGGCCCTGACTCGGCTGGCCTTAGTGGCTCTTCTTCCAATATAAAACCCAGACCAATGCCAAGTCTTAACTCTTCTTTTGCCTGTAAGCTGTGGCCAGTCCTTGCTACTGGCAAATTCTCAAGAGACTCACTCCTCAGGCCACCTTTCTCTGTCTGCATCTTCTCAGACCTTTCGGGGAGCCCAGAGTCCTGAGAACAGTCTACCAGAGATGACTCCTCACCCAGTCTTCCTGGTATGGGTAATTCCAGAGTCCTGGGCAGAACCAATGCAACCCCATTATTTGCAGCATGAGATCAAACTGCACATATGATTAAAAAGAAATCACAAAATCCAACAGAAGCAAAGTTGATTGGAATGGAATGAAGATCAGTCCTGGCCACAGTCCTGCCTCTAAACCTGGGAACACACCCAAGACCCCAGGTCCCCTCTTCATCTTCCACTGCCTGCCTTCTCTGCACACAACCCGCTCTGTCCTCCCCAACATGCCCAAACCTTCCTTTTTCCACTAGATGTGCTGAAGAAAACAAGAAACTGTAGGGGAAGAAGTAAGACCATACATGTTTATACAAATTTGGGTAAAAGAAATAAATTACGAGCTATAGAAAATTGAGATAGATTGGAGAACTCAAAGTCCCATATCTACTCCCAGCTGCCTAGAATGAGAGATCACATTAAAAATCCATGGTGTAAAAATCCCACCATGTGTTAGAAGCATGGAAGACAAAGGTTTCTCTGCAACTTTCCCAACTGCATCTCCCACCAGCACAGTGGCTGCTCCCCAGGATGAGGACCGATGAAGGGGCCTTGCTAGCTCCCCAGTGGAGCCTGAGCTCGGATTCTGGAATCCATCGAGGCCCATCCTCACCAGGCTGTGAAGAGTCCACTAGCAACAAGCGACAGTCCATCTGCCAGCTGTGGGGAGCCCTGCTCCTGGGAATCATTTCTTTGGTTGCCCAACCTGCTTTGACACCCCACCCCCTAAGCTGCTTCTCTCTTTTTGCTTTCTTCGTTTGATACCCAAGTGAATACTGCTTATATTTCATTGTCTTAAAAACAAAACAAAACAAAACCAAAAAGGGGAGGTAGGTAAGCAGGGGTGGGAGGGCAGGGAGAACTCCAGAAATGCCAAGCACCCCCAAAATGAGGATGGCCTGCCTACAGCTCTGCGAACCTGAGTCCTTTGGACATCATACACCTGCTCCACAGAGAGCTGCCCGTGGGGCTCCTCGGCTGGTTTCCCCCGGACACCCCTTCCTTCTCTTTGAGCTCAAACACCTGGGCTTGAAAGGTGGCCAAAGAGGCTGGAAGAGCAACCAGACTCCTGGACAAGATCACAATTTTGCTCCTTGCTGTCTCGCTGGAGTATTTCTAATCCTTATCCCCAGAGGTAGAATCATTTTATCCAGTTCTTGTTATTGCAGGAACTCCCACAGCAGACCTTGCTCCCTCCCGCTCCCAGTACCCTCTGCCCCTTGCAGAGGGGTCACAAAGTGCACGCACAGCTCACTGCGCAGGTGCCACATAGCCACGGTCCCACGCTCAGCCCATATATACACCAGCACACGGTACGCATGGTGGCCAGAGGTACATTTACAGTGTGAGTGTGGGGCCCAGACCCAGGCCCGCCTCCTCGGGCAGGGCCTG
Source organism: Sciurus carolinensis (assembly GCF_902686445.1). Classification (NCBI taxonomy): domain Eukaryota; kingdom Metazoa; phylum Chordata; class Mammalia; order Rodentia; family Sciuridae; genus Sciurus; species Sciurus carolinensis. The sequence goes on along the minus strand of NC_062215.1, from coordinate 66,091,956 downwards.
CCCCCTTGGTCCCCAGGTCCTAAGGCCGCTCTGCAGCCAGCCCCCGCCTCAGTGCTTGATCTCCAGGATGGAGGGGTTGTGGTCCAGGATGGCCAGGATAATCTTGTCCATGTACTGCCTCAGCCGGAAGTTGATCTCCTCCTGTTCTTTTAGGGCTTCCATTAGCTGAAGAGAATGGAAAAGACAGGTCAGAGGTCAGGCCTGGACTGGGGTGTGGCAGAGTCCAGATCCACAGGCTTGCAGTGAGCTAGTGCGTGATGACTGAAGGGCCCAGGAGACCCTGGGCAAGGCAGGCCCCAGACTAACACCAGTACCTGGAGTCCAGGATAAGGGTCTTAGGCATTGTAATCAGCCTGTGGAAGCACTGGATGTACTGGATGTGGGTAATTTTTTTTTTTTTAAGGTTGAGCACACTGGCCAGAGACATTTATAATCAAGACTGACATTCATAGTTCCAGGGCACCAAAGACTCCTGAGGCTACCAGCTCTTTCCTCCCCACCCAAGTCCTGCCCTTGTCCTTCTGAGGCAATTCCTATTGTGCCCTTTAGGGTGCAGCTAAACTGTTGACTCCGTTCAGGGACTGGGGGTGCTGGTGACCAGCTCCCCAACAAGCTCCTTGAGGCTAGAGGTCAACTGTAAGTTCTAGGTCCCAGGAAGAAGATAAGGCTCAGTGACGTTGGGGTCTTAGGGTCATGTTAAAATGTGGCCAGGAATTTGGGCATTTGTAGCAGAAAGAGTGGGTTTTGGTGCTAGACAGCTGGGTCCCTCTCCCACTGCAGGTGGGTGAGCCTGTGCTATGGTCCCCTGGTCTATAATGGAGGTATTCATAAAGGCCCAGAGTTATCAGGCTGAATGAGAATTTGCACATAAGCTGATGCTCAAGAAATGCCAGTTCCCTTGCCCTCCTGCTGTGGGCAACGGGATCACAGCCTAACCTGGGTCTCCATGCAGTTGAAACCCACTGGCCACTTTGGTACTTCTTTTTTTTTTTTTTTTTGGTACCAGGGATTGAATCCAGGGGTGCTTAACCACTAAGCCACATCCTTAGGAGACTCTTAGAGACAGGGTCTCGCTGAGTTACTTAGGACCTCGCTAAGTTGCTGAGGCTGGCTTTGAACTCTTGATCCTCCTGCCTCAGCCTCCCAAGCCACTGGGGCAGACATGCACCACTGCACCCAGCACTTTGGTACTTCTCTGGCAAAGCTCAAACTCACTCCACTCTGTCCGAAACCTGTTCTCCTTTCAGCAGAAACCAGAGCCGACCTATTCCCCTGGGGTCACCTCCTGCACAGCTGTGCCTGTCATTTGGGGTTGTGGTAGGTGGGGACTCTCAGGAGTCAGGCCCTTCTCTGGCTCTGGGCAGCCTGGGCTCCTGGTCCTGGCAGGGGAAGAGTAGAATAAAACCCATGGAGGAGGGGACAGGCTACCTCATCTCGAGAGGCTGTGTCAATTTCTGCAGCCAGAGACTGGGCTTTGGTCTGGGTAGCAAAGAGGTTCTTTGCTTCATAGAGGCTGAGGCTCAGGATCTGTCCATTCAAGTCGTCATTCTGATCCCGCAACTTATGGTTCTCCTACAGAGAAAGGATGAAGACAACATCAACTCTGAGAGGCATCTGGAATCTGCTGGAACCCTCTTCTCCATACCCACCACCTCCCTAAGCCTCAGTGTGTGCTGTGGCCATTTCAGGAGGCCTCAAGATGATGCAGCCTTTGCCAGGCATCAGGGCTGACAGACTGGGTCCTGCTCTGGGGCCTGGCATCCCTTTGAGGTCATGGGGTTGGAGGGGGAGTCAAAGCCCTGCTCAGTGGGCATTCCTTCCTCCCTGGGGCCCAAAGTGGGGCACTGCCCACTGGAAGCTCATTCTACAACCTTGGCCCTTCCTGAGGAAAGCCTTGCTCTGGGGTCTGGGCAGACAGTGGGGCTTGTCTCCTCCTCTCCTTCCACAGCGGGGACTCTGGAATTCTGCAAGTACTCTGGGGCACCATCCCTCCTGAGGGGTTTATCAGCCCTAAGCGCCAGCTCTTGCTTAAAGGTGAATTAAGGCTTGCCCTCGAGACCTGGGAGCCCTTCCTGGATGAGAGAAGGGATAGGTTTAGGGCTCCAGCACCTCTGCCTCAGGCGAAACAAACTCAACGGTGTGACTTGGGTCAGTCTCCTGCCCACAGGGTCAGGCTGGGCTTGGACTTCACTGGACATCACTCCTTTGTAGGGTCACCAACCTTTCCTGATCCCACTCCCTTACCACAACTGGCATCCAACAAAGGGAGTGCTCCCAGGAACAGGTAAGATGGACCCTCAGGTTTTGTGAGTACTGCTGGGAGAACCTGGCCCAGCTGGGCACTAAGGTGCAGCTGGATTGAGTCTCAGTCTCGCCCCAAGCACCAAAGACAGGAGAGTTATAGTGATGTCCCTTTCATTTTTTCAGTTTCACAACAGAAACTGATCCTGGGATCCATCAGATATAGTCAGAGCTGTCACTTGACCAGCCCTGACAACCAGGTGGTCAAGAGAAGCAGGTGGGAGTGTGTGGGGCAGGCAGGAGGGGGCTTCCGCCCTTGGCTCCCTCACCACAGTTCCTGCACAGGAAGCCCTCGCAGCTGACCTGGGCCCCTGGTTCCGCTGAACAGCAGTTCCCAGGACCCACCTGCTTTAGCCGCTTGACCTCATGCTCCAGCTCCACCTCCCGGGCCCTGGCACTGAACTCGCCCAGGCCGGATGCCGAGCCGCGGCCCCTGCCCTGCCGTTCACAGTCCAGCTTGTACATCTGCAGGTGCTCCAGCTCCTTGCGCAAGTCCTCGATGAGCTGTGAGGGAGACAGGTTGGGTGGTGGTAACAGGGACACTGCAGGGGAGCCCTGGGGCCCTCGGGCGTGGACCCACCTCCTGCGTAGCCTCCCGCTCCTTCTGGAACTCCAGGCGGTTCTGCCGCAGCTTGTCCATCATGCGTTTGTACAGGTCCATCTCGTCCTTGAGCCGCAGGCTGGTGTCCTCCAGCCGGTCAGACATGCGCTGCCGCTCCTGGAGCCAGGAGACCCGGTCATGGGAGGGGAGTGGCCAGAGTGGGGCACATTCTGCCCCAAGGGCTTCTCTGGGCAGATGAATAGGCAGACCAGTCCCGTGGGACAGAGCCCTCCAAGTCGTGGCTTAAAGAACAGGCAGGTCCCCTAGGATTCTAGAAACACAACTAAAAACATCTCGGGCCCGAGTCCTTCAGGGAAGTCGGGCAGAGCCTGCACAGACGCTGTTAGTCCCAACAGAGGCTCACCACTCTCTCGCTTTTAAGACTATCATTCCTATTATACAAGGAATGTGTGATATATATTCACTGTAGAAAACTTGGAAAATCAGCAATACAGAAACACAAGTCATTATTCACAGTTTACTTTCTTTTTTGGGGTACAACTCTTTTTTAGAGTTTCAGAAACTACGAATTCAAGTCCCCCTTTGGCTAACCTTGCTTCCCTATGGATTAGGCTTCTCGCCCAGGCTGCTGGCTCACCTCATCCAGTTTCTCAGTTTGTGACTTGAGCCGCGTCACCGTCGTCCTGAGCTCAGTATTTTCTTCCTCTAATTGTTGCACCCTGAGGAAAGGAGAATGTCATGAATTTCAGAAATCTGGAATGCAGACTGTCTCACAAGGAAATGACAATCTGAAGTGTTTTCTGCTTTCTGGAGGGAAGATATCAGAAACCAACTGAGAGAAAGAGATAAGAATTTACTGTGCCAAAGGATAACACAGGTCGAGTATCCCTAACCCAGAAACACAGAAACCTCCAAAATCTGAAATTTTTGAGTACTGACATGATGCCACAAGTGGAAAATTCCACACCACAGAACTTTGTTTCATGCACAGATTTAAAATCTTGTATAAAATTCTTTTCATGCCAGGCATGGTGGTGCACAACAATCTCAGGGACTCGGGAGGCTGAGACAGGAGGATTGCAAGTTTGAGGTCAGCCTCAGCAACTTACTCAGACTGTCTCAAAAGAAGAAAAATTTTTAAAAAAGGATGTGACTCAGTGATAGAACACCTCAGTACCCACCCCCAATCATTTTTAGGCTATGTGTTTAAGCCACATATGAAACATATAGATTTCACGTTTAGGCTTGGGTTTAGCCCCCAAATCTCTTTATTATGTATATGTAAATATTGCAAAATCTGAAAAAAAAAAAAAAAAAAACCCTGAAATCTGAAACACTCTGGTTCCAGGCATTTCCAACAGGTATGTTCAACCTGTGTCGCCCTGAGCTTTCCATCAACAGAAGCAAAATAGTAAAGACATTGAGTTATCACTTATTTTTTCAAAAGGAAATGTTGATTTGTGATAAGAACAAGAGATTCTTTTTGCACGCATTCTTTGAAGGCAGAGACATCACAGGGGGGCTGTTTTCTCCTAGTTGGAGAGAAGAGCTTCCAGCAGCCGGCTGTGACTGTAGCCCTCGTGTCTACTGTGAAGGCGATGACTGTGTATTTGCCTTCCATTCTCTGCGATGGTGTCTCACAGGGCTCCTTCCTCTGAACGCTCCCTGAGGCTGCCATTGGGTCCTCAGGCCTTGGTTCTGATGCAATAATCCTCTGTTAGTATCACAAAGCCCTATCCTCAAATGATTCCCTAAGATGACAGCCAGGTACTCAGGCAGAGCTCCACCCCACTGTCATCTCCTGCAGAAATGGTTTTCTGACCTCCACTTTACCCCTCTGGGAGTCCTAGGAGAGGCTCCAAGGCCAGGGTCAGAGAGGAATTCAGACACCAGGCGGAGCTTGTAGAGGCAGTAAGGAAAGAAGCAGGCCACGTGACTCTGGGAACACCATTCCCCCTGCCCCTGGAGTTTCCAAAGGGCACCAGTAAGAAGGCTGCGGGGGAGGGCAGGGCCTTTTTGCATTTTGTCCTCTGGCTCTCTGGCCAATGCTCACACTGTCTTCTCCCATGTGTCCCTTTTACCTCTAAAGGGCAAAAAGCAGGCTGAGTGAGCACAGGAACCCTCAAGGAGGGAGCGGCTCCCAGAAACAGAGGCAAACAACAAATTCTAATGCACAAGTCCAAATATGAAATCCACCCCTGGTGACAAGGTTAGTCTCAGCACAGGGATCCAGGAAGTTTCCTCAAACTACTCTAGGGCAGGTGCTCTTGGGCCTGCCTGGCTGTAGGGAGGGGTGCCTGCCCAAGAGCCTCCAGGAACCTCACATGGGCCAACTCCCAGCCACCTCCCCTGCCCAGGCCAACCTGGGAAGGCTCTGCTCAGAGACAGCCCCAGGGCCTGAGGAGCACCAGGACAGTGTCTCCTCTGTCAGAGGCGGAGGAGCCCTCACAGTATGCATGGTACGTAGCATCTACCCCAGCCTCCTTGGGGCCCTGGGAAGCAGACAGGAATGGTGACAGACAGGGAAATGATATAATATGTCCCGGGTTGGGGAGCTAATGGGTGGCCATCGGACTCATGGGCCGTGCTGCCCCCTGCACTTTCTGCCTTGGGTTCTGACAGTGAAGCCACAGGTACACCCAGGGTGCAGGAGCCCATACAAACAGGGACCCTGGTTTTCTAAAATTCTCTTGGCCTCCAGAGTCCAGGCTCAACCCACCCAAGTGGATTCAGGGCCAGAGAAGTTTTGACAGCAGGGGGAGCTCCAAGCCTGGATGTCACACCCAGCCAAGGACACCAGGTAGGAACAGGTTTTTGTTTTTTTAATTTTTTTTTTTTTTTAAATGTACTTTTTTTTTTTTTTTGAGGTGCTGCAGATTGAACCCAGGGCCTTGTGCTTGCAAGGCAAGAACTCTACCAACTGAGCTATATCCCCAGCCCCTTAATGTACTTTTTAAACCTATTCTCTTATTGATAGACATTTTTAGTGTTTGTTTTACCTAATACGAATGAGGCTACAAATTTTCTTTTGCATGCTCCTTAAAGAATAGGCCCATGGTGAGTGAGTGAGTGAGTGTGTGTGTGTGCGTGTTTTGAACCCAGTGCTTTACACAAACTAGGCAAATACTTTACCAAGCCACATCCCCAGCCCTATCTATCTATCTATCTATCTATCTATCTATCTATCTATCTATCATCTATTTATTTAGAAACGGGGTATTCCTATTTGCCAAGACTGGCCTTGAACTTGTGATCTTCCTGCCTCGGCATTCAAAGTAGCTAGAATGGCAGGCGTGCACCACCATGTCCAGCTTGCCCACGTGTTTTTAAAGCATCAAAAGTGGGCCCTTAGACTAGAAGCTCAATTTGGCCGCCTGCAGATGGGAAGAAGGCAGACGGCTCAGGGCACCTGGTGTTGAGCAGCTCCAGCTCAGTGCTCTTCTCCCGCTCCAGCTTGCTGTAGGCTTCCCGATGTCGCCGGGCCTCCTCTTCCAGTGCCTGCTCAGCCATGGTCTCCTGATCCTTCACCATCTCCTCCAGCTCGTGCACCCTGAGGAAGGGGCACAACTATGGCCTGTGCGTCTCATCCCAACCCAGTTGGCTGCATGGGGAATCCTGGACTCTGCTAAGTCCCAACATGCCTACCCAGGGAGGGTGGAGTGTTTGCTGGGTCTGCCAGTCAACAAATAAATTAGGGACACCATGACATCTAAAGGGAAGTGAGCCAGTCATGCATGCCAGGGGCAGACTTGGTATGGGTCCAGAGGGCAGTGAGACCACACCTGGGACAGTGGGATGCATAGGGCCCCATGGATAGGAAGTGCCAGCCTGGTCTCAGCTGGACACATGGGGTCTCAGGCCTCACCTCCTCATTTTTGCTACATTCTCCTGGCCAGTGTCACTTCCATCAACAATTCAGGTGACTAGGCACCATGCCTCCAAAAACAGGCACATCTTGGCTAGTGGCCCCAGATATGCCAAACCAAAGGGCCAGGTCCCCCTGTGGATGTTATAACCCACTACTGGTGGCCTAGGTAGCATATCAGTCTAATGTGCATCTCACTGGCAACCCAAGATATATACAAAGGCCCATCTTGGATCCCACAAGGTAGAGGACCAGACCCTGGGGTAATTCTACCAAGTTTCCTGCATCTGGGAGGACAACCGGATGCAGCACCCACTGCTGTGTCCCAGTCAGCAATGGGGAATGTTATGCTCAGTGGGCCTCTACCTGGACCCCTCCCGCCACCTCTTCCTCTGCAGAGCTTGATCCCAGGAGGGAGATGAGGCTCTCGTTACTATAAACAGTGAGAGACCATAGATCCCAGCTCCTGTCTTAGAACTGCACTAGGGCTGCAGGCCTGGGGAGGGAACCATCGGGCCTACAGTCAAGGTCAAGCTCCTCTGCCCCCAGAGCTGTAAGTTCTGCCTGTCAGCTTCTCTCGGAGACCTCGAAAACAGAGACAGCCCCACGTTCCCCGGAGCTGATGCTCTGGCCTCACCTGTGCACCAGCTGTGTGTTCTCCTGTTTTAGCTTGCTCTTCAGGTCCCCACTGGTCAAGCTGTCATTCTCCAGCTCTGTCACCTTTTTTTCCAGGAAGCTCACCTACAGCGGAGAGTAGGGATGGGGCAGAAAAGACTTTTGAGGCCACAGGACTGAGAACCTAGAAACTAAAGTTCATGCCCAAGATCTTCAAATGGCAGTACATGAAAGGAAGTCTTGTTTGGGGAAGACGATGGCGAGGGGCCCACGTGCCTGTCACCCCTACCCCCAGCTCCTGGACAGGTACAGGATCTCCTGTGTCCCCAGACAGCAGCCCAAAGCACTCCCCGCTACTCCCAGAAGCATGCACACACTGACTCCCTTCCTTCTCCACCCACCCAGGGCCCACCTTTTCTGTGATGTCATTGTCACAGGAGTCAATGCTGTCCCGGAACAGGTCCTCAGTGCTGCCGTTACTGCTGCTGAAGTTACTGTTGTGCATGAGCTGCCTGCAGGGGTGGGCGAGGGCATGTGGCTGAAAGGGCCCTCCAGAGGTGGGGTCCAGACTCAGGCTATGGGCTGGGGGAGACTGCAATACTCTAGCGGCCCCAACGAGGAGGCCACCCTCCCTCAGCCAGGGGAGGAGAGCATTGCCTGCTCGGAAGCTGGCAGAGGGGCTGCTACGTCCCTCCCTGAGCCCCTAGCATTCATGGCCCGTTGATAACTGCCCTTCCCCGCTGTCTCCAAACCCTCTCCACAGCAGCATCCAGACAATAGCTACCAAGTGACCAGAGCTGGCCTATGAGGCCCTTTATCTCCACTTAGAAAACTGCACTAGAGGGAGCCTGGCTCCACAGGCCCGGCACAGGGTCTGGACCTCCTGAGGCTGCCCAGTCAGGCTCGCCCCCCTCCACCATGCCGGCTCCTGCTACCTCTCAGGGGACTCTGGAGGAGGGTGCAGGGGAGATCCATCATACTTTGCTGGGTACTGAGTTAAGGCTGGAAATAGGTGGACATTTATAGAGGTCACCCTTAGAAATTCCAGCTGCCATCCTCTAGTGACACCCCCTTCCCTACTCTCTCAAAAGCAGCAGCCAGGGTCTGTGCCAAGAGGCTGTCCCACCCAGTGCTAGGCCGGAGCCTGGGTGCTGGCAGCTGATCACCCGGGTGTGGACCTGCACCAGGCTACAGGAGCTGCAGCACAGGACCCCAGTGGCAGGAAGGCAGCTGCTGCAGGACTCAGGCTGGGTCTCTGCCAGCAGGAACCTCAGGGTCTCTCTGGTGTGGCTGCCAGCTCCAGAATGGAGGCAAGGGCACAGATAGCTGTGGGGTGTACTCTCAGGGCATCTCTACCGGGTCCACCCAAGACAGAGGCAGTCAAGGGTTTGAAGACACTGATTGAAGCCAAGAGGGGACAGGGAAAGGGGAAGGAGAAGGGTGAGGAGGGGCTTGCTCTTCTTTCCCAGAAGCAGACCTCTAGCTGCTGTGCCACAGGACCTTGGGACAGCCTCATAACCTCAGCTCATTCAGCCACCCACAGGGTGCTGGTTGGGTCTGGGCTGCTGGCACAGAGCCCTGGCATTCAGGCAGCAACAATATAGTTAAGGGGGACAGCACTCAACTCATTGTCCCCCAAGAGGGTCCTTACCGTCCAAAGGCTGTGCTAGAGATTTTTCGGTTGGGGCTAAAGAGAGAGAGAGAGAGAGGAGAGAGTCACTGACCAGAGGGATTCTGGTCCATTCCTTTACTCCACCCACTACAAGACACCAGGTGCAGGATGAGGCTTGTTCCTCCACTAAAGAGACTCTGCACATCAGCTTGGCCCTGAGAAAAAATGGCTTGATTTCCCATTGCAGGAAAAGCCCCAGGATCAGCCCTGCTCTGAGCACTCTTATCTGCTAAGACAGAGGGGACTGCCCTGCCTGGGACTTCTGCCTCCAGGATCCACCTGGCCTCCCACCACCTCTGGACTGTGGGCCTCACCTGTTGGCCTTGAGGTTTTTCAGGCGGGCTTCCAAGTCATTCAGCAGGTTGATCTTCTTGCAGCACTGAGAGCAGTACACGTCCAGCAACTCACTGTTGTAGGGGTGCCGCATCTTCCTCGGCGTCTGCCCCGCACTGATCCAGGGGAGGGAGGAAATCACCTTAGCTGTCAGGCTGTGCCCTGTCCCACCCTGCTGAGCTCACTTCATTTGGTTCCCCGAGATCTATAAACTTTGTGGGGTGGGGCAGGGAGTGGAAATAAAGCAACAGAGCATCCCCTCACCAACAAGCTCAAAGAGAAGCAGCCGGTGAGATGTACCCACTTAACCTGAACAGCACACCCAGAGCTAATGTCAGAGGAAGTAATGCCTCAGGTAGGGGGAAGGGATCACAGAAGGAGGTTCTTGAAGCAAGATGACGGAAACCCCTGCCAAGGCCTGTGGCCTTCCGCTTAGCTAATTGTTTCTTTCCTAAGATGGAAGGAGGGAGGAAGAACTCCAGCCTCCCAATCAGGATGCAAAGGCAGCACCCTCAAGCCCAGGTCAGAGGGTAGGATGGTCATTTCAGGAGTCTGTCTGATCTCCTGGGATGAGGCTGGATTGGTTCGGTCATTTTTTCTGAGTCCCAAATACCATCCCAGATCAAGGGGCCACCTGGAAGACACTGAAGACCCCAGGTCCGAGTAGACGTTGGTCCTGGTCTCATCGTCGGGGCAGGGGCTGCTGGGGGCACAGTCCACGTCCTCCCCCTCCCCGTAGTCTTCAAACTGCTCCTCATTGCTGATGAGCGAGGCGGTGGAGTGTGTGGAGAGGTCTGACGTCGTCATGGATGGAGTGTGGACCAGGGACCTGAGGGCCACAGTACCCATGTTAGTGACGGGCTGAGGGTCCCCCTGTAGCTCCTGCTGGTGGAGACCAGCCAGGCCTTCAGGAAGGTCCCTCGGCACTACAGACAGTGAGAATCTCATCGAGTTTGCACCTTTTGACACAGGGACCCCATCCTAAGGGGAACACTTCACCATAGAAACTTTCTGCAAGAGAGAGAATGCAAACCAAGTAGCAAAACACTGGTTACAACTTGAATGGTTTAACTACAGCCAGATTAAATTATAATTATAGTTATAATTATAACTAGTATATTATACTATAAGTATAACTTATAGTATAAGTTAAACATATATTAGTGAATCAAATATCAGTGGATATCAAATGGTTGTTGAAAGCTTTGTAAAAATATCAGCAATAATGTAGAAAAATGAATTTAAATAAAGTTAGGTAAAAACTTTGAGACTTTTTTTAAGACTGAGTACATAAGCTAGATGCAGTGGCACACACCTGCAATCCCAGTGACTTGGGAGGCTGAGGCAGGAGGATTGAAAGTTTGAGGTCAGCCTCAGTTACTTAGGGAACCCCTGTCTCAAAATAGAAAATAAAAAGAGCTGGGGATATAGCTCAGTGGTAAAGTGCCCCTGGGTTCACGTCAAAGGTCTATACAGAAAAAGGAAAACATTATAATAAACATTATAATAAGTATCATAATAAAAACATTAAAATGGTAACAGGACTCAGGTTTAGGGTAGTGGATTTTTTTCCCCCTCATTCTCACTTTTCCTAACTTTTTCAAGTTTTGCTTAATTGGCATGCACACCTTTTATAATGAAATGGTAGATAACAATGAGCTACCAGGTAAGAAGTGTTTCTTGTGTTAGGGGATTTCTAGTTCAAAGATGCTTAATCAAAAAACAAAACAAAACAAAACAAATCACAGGTCAGAGTCTCCAAGGGTGACCCACTGTGTATCCTATAACATATCAGAGCCTGGCTGTCCCCATCTACCATCTAAGAACAGAGCACATCCCCTGCTGAACATGTCTTTCCTTAGGTCACTATGCAGTAATTTCCCTACTCAGACATCATGATTTCCTGACTTCACTGAGCCTCAACTCAAAAATGGGGAGTCTGGGGCTGGGGTTGTGGCTCAGTGGTAGAGCACTTGCCCAGCATGTGTGAGGAACTGGGTTCAATCCTCAGCACCACATAAAAATAAGTTAAATAAAGGTACTGTGTCCGTCTACAGCTTAAAAAAAAATTTTTTTTTAAATGGGGAACCTGAACTAGGGAAAGAAGTGCGTAATCATGGGTTAAGGCAATAATTCTCAAACTGTACCCCTGAGGAACCCCAGTTTCTATCTAAGGATCTGAGTTAATGATAGGGAGAGTAAACCTTGAGCTTCGTGGCATCTTACCCCATGTTTTGTTTATTTATTTACTTAAAAGTCTGCCCTTGTGCTTCTCAGCACTTCAGGTTGAATTAATCACATTGCTCAGTTGTTTCCTTATAAATTTGACTGAAACTCTTGGCAGCCAGGCTGCCTCTTGGTCATTCGTTCTAGAAGACAATGGCGCCAAATGGCAGATGACTGGCTTCAAGATTGACAGGTCTGTTGCCTTCAGCGCTTTGTTCTGGGGTGAGCTGGTCCCTGGTGCAGTTGATGCACTGCTCCTAGAAGCCGCCCTGGACCCCTCTCAGTAGACAGACCACTTCAAGGGGCCACCAAGGGTTTCGTGACTCCCAAACCCATTTGAGTGTGAGAGGCCGAGCTTTGAGGGCGCGTGTTAGGCTGAACCACGCAAACCACCTTTCGGAAGGTTGAAAACTGATGAAAAGTTGCAACTTCATGTGGTTTAGCCAATACTGGAACACCCCTCCCTTCCCTCTCCAAATATCTGAGTTGCCCTGTCACCTTCTTCCAATACTGGGGCCACCACTCCCAATTGCCATGGCTCCTCAGCCAGCTGGTGGCTGCATCCCATCACACTGCAAGCACATATCCCTCCAGAGACGTCAGGAGAGCTGAAATGGAAGGGCCTCCCTTCTGCTGACACCAAACTAACCTATCAGGGCCTGGCTGACCCCATCTACAACCTAAAACAAACAGAGCTATAAGAGTATGTCTTCCCTTCGTCACTATGTCCTAATTTCTATTATTATATTGGGAAGTCACTAGGGCTTTTTTCCCTTCTCCTGCAGTGCTGGGGATTGAACCCGGGGCCTTGAGCAAGCCAGGCAAGCACTCTACTGCTGAGCTACATCCCCAGCTCTACTTAGGTATTAATACTGTTTTTAAACAATTCTGATAAAAGAGCGTATATCCCTGATCATTAAATAGACATTAAAACTGACTTGGCACAGCTTCCTGAAATCCCAGAACTCATCCTACTGTTAAGCATTGAGGCTGCTTAGAACTGCTATGCAGAATATGCATGGAAGTAATGCCTGTGATGCAAAGTTTTAGCATCCCACATGTTCTTTCTGGAACTGCATTTCTGGGCCTAGAAGTCACGTACAGAGCTCCCATCAGTTTTCACTCACTTGTCCTCTGGCAGAAACAGGCCCCCAAGACCCCGCTCCTTGTCCTCGGCAGGACTCCCGACAGACCCCTCCAGGCTCTGGGTGCTCTCCATGGGGCTGTCCATATCTGACTCCTGGGAACCCTCAGGTGGGGCCAGTGTCATCATAACCTCCTCCTCGTCCTCAGGAAAGACGACAGGCTCCCTGGGGATGAGCTCGCCATCAGCAAAGGTGGAGCCTGGAACCTCACTGTCCTGGGAAAGACAGGGGAACAGAATAAGTAGGGATATCAGCTCATCGGAACTCAGCACTCCTCATCCAACTTCAAGGGCATAAGCAGGGCCAGAGACCATGGAGCCTGCAGTTTGGGAAGGCCCAGACCAAGACCACAATCATGAGAATGCCTGACAGGCAGATTAGTTTGGGGCTTCTTATACTAGACCACTCATGACAGTCCAGTGAGGATCCAGACAGGGACAGTCATCCATGGAAAAGGGCCACAGCCAGGCCAGACACATCACTCAGAACACCTGGATGGCACGCTGGAGCCCTCATCACAAAGTCTGCACAGAAAGACAAAATGACAGAGCAGGCTCCCTGGTGATCTGCACTAGGGGCTTATCCACACTGAATGGCCTTCAAGACAACCCTGACCTCACAGAGTTTGACACGGCATGATAGAGTGAAGTCTGCACAGCTTGGGGTCTACCCTCCATAATATTGGGCATGTCACAGAACCTCGGTTCTCCTTCGTAAAGCCAGAATGGCAATGAAGTCTCACAGAACTAACATGTCCACTGTATGAGGAATTTCATGTTAGCCTTTGTCACTCAGTAGGCCCTCAGCGAATAAATTCTGGCCAGAGGGCATGATGCCAGGCCAGGAGATAAGTGCCTGCCCTGGCCCTGCCACAGCCATGCTGGGGAGTAAGAACACCTGGCCTTTCACTCCTGAGCTCTGGTCCAGTGCGAGCACAGCACCCTGCCCAGCATCAGTGCACAACAAAGATCTGCCTACGCCTTCTGCTGAAGCCATCTTATGAGAAGAGCTCTGGCTTTGTTCAGAGTGGGCTCATAGGAGGGACAGCTTTCTGTGAGCCATTCCTTGGGATGACTTTGCTTCTGAGGAGGTGGGTGCTTCCCAGGTGACTTGGCTTCTACCTGTTCCCATGGGGATACCAGCCTATCCCCAAGGTTCTGAGGTATGCTCCTTGGCAAGGGCTGCCAGAGGGCTCTATTAAATGTGTTTTCTCCTCACCCCAAGTTTGCAAGGCAGGTACTGGGAACAAGGGCTATGAAAAGCCTCCGGTGGTCAGACAAGAACAAGTTCCAGGAATCTGAGGAAACCATGGAGAGAAGCTCGGCATTGGCCAGCCAGGCATGTGCACACCTCCAGGCACTGATCGCCACCAGGAGACTCCTGAGCTGGGAATAGGTGACGATTAATGAGTTTGGCTCCTGCCTGTGCCATGACTTGGACTGAGCACCAGAAGGACCAATAAAGTCGGCACCAGGCACCCTGACCGTGGAGAGCAGGCGGCTAAGTAATTAAAATCACCCCCAGTGTCCACAGGGCTCTTTCCACCTGGATGTCACTAATCAGATTCTACATGGCTCTGAACCCATCAGTTCAAAGACCCTAAGCAAGCTCTTCATCAGCAAGCATGGAATGACACCCCAATGGTAGCAAAAGGAAACCAACATTATCGAACAACCACCTCATTTCAGAGACCGTGCTGAGTTCATATTTTATTCCATTTGTGTTTCATGACAACTATTCTGGACAGTTACTGTTATTCCATTGTACTGATGCTGAAATTGTGACTTAAAAAGTAACTTCCCAGAGTCTTCTGGCCAGTAGGCAGAGTACTCTTCCTGCATCTGGCCACCAAGCACTTGGTTCCATTTATCATTGAGGTCCCCACACTTCACGGATTTTCACACCTGGAAGGAACAAGGAGGAGACTGCACTTTAGAGTTACTAATTCTGACAGCTAGGTGCTCTGCCTAATGTAGCAGCTTCCACATCTGCCCAGAGCCAGGGCTCGCAGGGAGGAACACATGTGATCTGTGCGCTACCTGCCTGGGGAAGAACTACAGACTTCTCCTTCCTGGCCGCATGGTGGGGAAAGTTAACCACAGCTCTCCCATGGCTCGCCACAGCCCCAGGCCTGGGCCTCCTCTCCCTGTTCTGTGGGTGGAGGGTCTTGCCTGGGAAGGCAGGGGCTGTGAGTCACCAATACCCACTCTCCCCTAGCTGGGGTCCTGAGGCAGTGGCTGCCCACCTGGATCCCAGAAGGCACACAGTATCAGAGGGACCACCATCCATGCTTTTCAGGTGACCAGCCTGGCCTCTGGTCAGCTTGGGTTTGGCCCACTGGACTCTGCCCTGCTTAAACACCAACTCATGGTATGCAGGAGGGGGCCCGCCAGTCTCTTCACCTGATTATGTTCTGCTTCTTACAGCTGGTTTAAGCTCCTGACCTGGGCAGAAAGGGTGACTTCAAGTGGTCTCAGTCACAGGCCAGGTAGAGGAAGGGGTACAAAGGTGCCCCTGCCCTCCCGAAAAGACCATCTCTTCCTTAGGCAGATCTTTAGCCTTCAACAAAGCAGAGTCCATATCTGCCTGCCCTTCGCCTTTTACGAAGGGCCCTCTGTCGGTCGGACACGGACCCCTCTGAGGGCTCCGTGAGGGGTAGAGGGCAGAGATGCCTGAATCCTGTCTCCCTGACACCTGGAGAAGATGAGGTTCAGAGAAGGCAGGTGGCTGCAACTTCCCTGTCCAGAAGGCCCTGAAGCCAGGCTCAGGCCAGCCAAGTCCAGGCCCCGCACCTACCCTGTGGCTACACACACACTCACTCCAACTTTTTCTCTTAAAAATGAGCTACTCCCTCCATTAATACCTTTTCATTTAACCCACAACTGTGTACTCAAGGCAAGTGGAAATTATAATTACTACTTCAAAACCATTTCTAGTAGTTTCCCCCCTAAATTAAAATAGTATAAAGATAGTTATGAGAAAAGTAACTGTATACCTTGGTTAGTCTGGGAGAGTACCAATCTGTGCCTGTCCCAAGGTCTTTTGGTTTGGCAACTATCCTGGACAAAAGCAGTCCTGGTCACCCTGGCTCCACATCACTGTAAGCCCCAGTCCCTTCCACGATTCTTATTCCCCTGGGCCCCTGGACCCAGCTCTTCATCCACTGGGCTCAAAAGAAGAGCAGCCTACTCTGATCCCACACACCTCAGGCAGAGAGGCAGAGTCGGGAGAGTGGCAGAAGGTGCTAGAAGGCAGCCTCTTATCCCCTCCCCGAGTTTCTCCTCATGGCTGGAAGAACTCAGAGTCATTTTAGAGCCCCTTCTGAGCCACTGTCTTTTTATGATTTTTAAAGTTGCAGAGGAAAAGAATGAACTTGCTTATAATGAAGTCCCTCTCCCAGGGTTCTAGGTGGCCTGGGGACATGGGCTTCCTGAGACTGTGAGACACCTTCCAGCCTGAGGGGAACAGCTGTACGGGGCACCTGTTGTGCACACAAGAGGTCACCTTGCTATGCACAGGGGAGCTCTAGGGAACGGGAAGGAGCAAAAGATGAATTCGCCAGGTGGTGAGGCAGAGTCTACTGAGGCTGATGCAAGATGCCCGCCTCATTACCAGACAAACTCACGACTGGTTCTGGCCATGGGAATCTAGGCTGCAGCACCTCCTAGGATGTAGGTCCTTCCCTCAGGAGCTGGAGGCATCGACCTACCTCATCATCATGCTGATGCTCTCCTGCTCGGATCAGGGAGTGGAACAGATTTCCAAGAGCATGCATTTTCAGGAACCCAGGTATCAGTGAGCAAGGCTGGTGCCCAGGACAGCTTCGGAGACTCTGCCCCTCAGAACTCCCCTTTCCTGCCCTTGTCCCCAATATGTGAGAAAGACATGCATGCAATTCCATCCAGACACCAGTCACCATCCAGAGGTCCCCTCATCAGGGACAGATCCAGGCTTGGCACTTAACAAGGCCTCCTCAGAGTTTGCAGAGAAAGGTTGTATCTGGTCTTCTGGGAGACTTTAGGGAAGGGACAGTGACTTCAACTTGCAGCAGAGGGCATTCCTGGAAGTCCAATCTTAAAGGGAATGGAGCCCAGATGCTCCCCTGAGCAGAGCTCCCATCCTCCCAAGGCACAGGGCCAGCTCTTGTGACCACCTCAGCTTGGTTTGTTTATGTCCAGCCCCAGGCTCACCTTCCCTTGCAGGGGGCTTCTAGGAGTAGAGAGTGGGTGAGTGGTACAATGTGTTCCTCTGCAAAGCCACAGAGAACCCTTGTGGGTGAAATTAGGTGAGGGCACTGTTCTGGAGCCTGATAGACTGAGTGCCAATCCCAGCTGGCCCAGCTATCATAGGCTGTGTGCCCTGGGTCTTCTCCTTCAGAGCGGCAACTGTCACCTCTACCTCAGAGGCTGCAGTAAAGGCTATGCATGACAATTTGCACAAGCACCAGAGAACAGCTGTTAGAACCTAAATCCTGCCCTGGCCTGTGTGTGTGACAGCAGCTGAGCTGTCCCTATGGTCCATGAGTCCCTGGCTGGTCAGTCAGCAAGGTCCTGCTAGACAAGCATTCAGGCCTGGAGGATTATTTGAGGCCAGGAGTTTCTGGAGAGAGTTCTGGGGAAATGGGACCCAGCTGGCAGCTCTGGCAGGGCAGGTCTGTGCCGCCAGCATCCCCAGCTGCGTTGCCATCTTCCACTTTTCCACCCTGTCTCCAGGTGGGGCTGGACAGTGCGAATGCCAGCTGGAAATGGAGCCTGTAGGCACGGCGCCTGCCCACAGGGCCCCTCTCCAGTCTCAAGAGCTGCTTTCACCCACCAGCAGACCCCAAGGTTGCCTCTTCCTCTCTGGGAAAGTTGGCGAAGTCTGAATTCAAAAGCTGCTGAAAAAGCCAAGTAGCAGTACATACTGGGGAGGGGGGCCCACAATGGTTCACTGTCCCCACAGTCAGAGGGGGTGTGGGCCAGGCCCAAACTAAACACCTTTATTTGGCCTTGGCCTTCACCCCCTAGTCTGTCTCAAAGTCACACACACCAAGGAACTGCACTTGCCTGGTAGCTAAGGTACAGAGGACAGTGACTCTGAGTGTCTATATTTCTACATTCCCTGTGACAGGGAAGCCATGACATGGGTAGCCATGGGGATTTCTAAGTCTGAACCCCAGTGGTTAGTATCCTAGGGAGCACATGGTAGGTGATTAAGAGTGTTGGCTGAACCAAGAAGCACAGTGAGCTGAGAAGGACCCAACCACAGGACCATAAGGCCTCATGCCAATTCCGGTGTGGCCTCTGCCCAGCTGTGTGGACACTGGATAAGCTGTTCAATTTCTGAGCTCCATCTAAAAACAATGGTGTGAGCACCCATGTGACAGGATTGCCATGGTGAATCTAGGGCAGCATCTTGTATCTCAAGAATGCTGAAAACAGGGCAGGAAAGAGAGGGACGAGTCAGCCTCAGGGACTCGTGCTGGGATGGGCTCAGCTGAACCTCTCAGAGCCTCGGCTTCCTGTCTACAAACTGGAGTTGGCCATGATTAGAATTAAGCGAGTTGGTAAGCGGTCTAGCACTTTTTAATGTCTTAGCATGTATGGAAAATGCTCAATAAATGTGAGCTAGCATCATTACTGTGTTGAAGCACACCCAGGGGTGCTCCTGAATGACTGGATTCTATCCAGACCCTGAGGACCTTTCTCACTGACCCCCAGAGGCGTGCTAGGCTGGAGGAAGGGGAGACTCAGCCAAACCTCTGCAAGCTATACAGCCTACCTTCCAAAGGCCAGATGCCTCTCCTTCCTCTCCAGGGTCCTCTCCTGCCCACTCTCTTGGAAGGTCAATGTGCACATTAATTACACCCTTTAATAAGTGTTAAGGCAAGATGCCGCCTGGGGAGGGAGTCCAGGAGGCTCTGAGGCTCCGGCTCATCCACCCCCAGCCCTGGCAACAGCCCTGCTCCATAGGCAGGAACTCAGAGCCAAAGAACAGCTCTGTGGGGACAAGGCTGGGTAAAAATAGCCTGGGCAGGCACATCCCAACTTCCCTCGCAGCCAGGCACCCGCGGGCACACGTGGAACACCACCACAGGGAAGGGGTGGGGGGACTGGACACAAACCAAGCCTCGTAGGGGGAGACACGTGGCTGGCTACTGGGCTAGGCCAGAGATGGAACCCCTTGTGCATTCCCAGCCAGTCGCCACCCAGGAATGGGGATAGGCCCTGGTCAGGGTCTCACTGGGACTTTCCTATGGGTGGCAGAAGCTTCAATTTAGGGAGCAAAGTCATGGGTGCCAATGCCCCCAAGCAAAGTCACAGGGGCTGAGGATGGGACAACTGTAGACATGCGATCCCCTAGAGTCCCCTGCGGCTCAGCTGCTCAGCAATCCAGGCTGTAACCACTCCTGCAGTGACTGACAGTGGTGGTAAGAGTTCTGACTCCATAAAGGGAGGCCCAGGTGCCTGCTGGGGGCAAGGGTGGGAATTAAGGGGGGCAGAGCATCCACACAGCTTTGGCCTTGCTGCTGAACTAAAGCAGCTCAGCTCAGTTACAAAGCTTTGGTTTACCCCAACAAGGCCCAGGGGAAGCATGGGAAAACTGATCACTAAGCCACCAGGGTTGTCCCACATCTCAGCTGCTCTGGGGACAGCCGCATACTGCGAAATCAAAGCTCTACAGCACTGCGCTTCACATTCTGGTGGAGGAGGCCTGGCTCAGGAAGACAGGACAGATGCCATGCTCCCAACCCCAAGGCTGATCTCTCTCTCCCCCGTGTCCAGCTCACTCCCTCTCAGGGGATGGCAGTCAAGACAGCTCTCAGCCAGAAGCTCCAGGGTCTACCTCCTGAGGGAGGCTCATTGTGCCCCTCAACGGGAGCCCCTACGAGCAAATCTCAGTGCAGACACCCCAACAACTGCACGTTGCTGTCATCCCAAGGTGGATCTGCAGGTTCCAGGAGGGGGACACTAGTGACAACTGGTGTTTCCTCATTAGTCTGAAGTAAGAAGGCTTGGATCCTCCCTCACCTCATCCCTGGAGGGAGGAACTCAATCATCTCATTTTACTGATGGGGAGACTGAGCTGCCTGGGTCAACACACTGAGTCTAACCTGGACCAACTACAGAGTCTCAGGCTGGTGCCGAACAGAAGGCCACGCTGGTGTTTCTCAAGACTCCCATGCCACTTACATAAAGTAAAGTTGCTCAGCCAGCAAGCCCTGCAACTGCACGCAAGAGGCCCACACTACCTTCCTTCAACTCCTTCCCCAGCCCCACAACCCTCCACCAACCACCCCGCCTGCTGATAAGGTAGGGGGTGGAGGAAGGGAGGCAGAAAGACTTAAGACAGGAGGAACAGCAGACAGCCTCCTGGGGCTAGATCAAAACCAGAAGGGTGGATACAGAACAGGCAGTCTTAAGGGATCTAAAGACAGAGCTCAGTGGTAAAGTGCTTGTCTAGTATGCTCAAGGTCCTGGGTTTGGTCCCCAGTACCATTAAAAAAGCATGTGAGGGGCTGGAGTGAGTGACCTTCTGGGAAGCACCAAGAGGGAATGTCTGTAGCAGACCCCACCCAGGAAATGGACAGAAGCGCTCTGTCTGGCTGACTAGCACGTCCAGCCCATTCTGAAGGCTATGGGGTCTGGTTTAGCCAGCACCAGAGCTGGAGGCATTTCAACATCTATCCGACCTCCAGCTAGGCTCTGCGTCCAAGTTCACTACCACCCCTCCCAGAGCCTGCTGCCCTGAGGGAGAAAAAGGGCCCCCACACTTGCTGCCAGGTGCATTCTTATTGCAAAGGAATCGCTGGCATTCTAGCTGTTTCCTTGTGTGTGTGTGGAGGTCTTTTTGTTTACTTGCTTTTTGTGGTGCTGGGGATTGCACTCAGGTTCTGCATGCTAGCCCAGTGCTCTACCCCTGAGCCACACCTGACCAGTCGCATTCTGCTTCTGTGTATCCATAGGGACGTCCCGAGCGGGAGTTGACCTGAGTGTGGGGGCGGGGCGGGTAGTAAGAGCTGGTTTTTCAAGCCTGTTGTGCTACAGGCCAGACTTTGGACTATAGTGAGCCGCGGCCCCCCAAAACAAACAAACAAACAAACAAACAAACTCCCTCCACCTTTAAGGAGACCCTCTGATCCCTCTATCCTCCAGTACCACTTTCACTCCAGGAGCATGTGAGCACATCAACAGTTAATAAAAATAAAATGTATTACTAAAACTCTAACAGAGGAAGGAAAAAAGGAATTAAAAGTATGAAAGGACACATGGGGGGAAAAAAAAGGAAAAGAGGATCAGAGATCAGATGGGAAAATAAAGAACAAATCATATCAGTAACACACGAAGTACAAAATGGAGTAAATGATCTAATCAAAAGACAAATAGTGTCAGATCAGACTGGGAAAAGAAAAAAACAAAACATTTGCAGGAGACAAGGAAAATGTGGAAGAATGAAAAAGATAAACACCAACCAAAATAAAGCTGGAGGCCGCGTTCATCTCAGGTGAAGAACTTTAAAGCAAGAGATGTGATCAAAATGATAAAGGATCAATTTCACAAGATGTAATACTCCTGTCCAGGTTATAACACTGCTTCAAAATACACAGAGTCCATGCACATTTATGACTGCATGACCGATGTGATCCTCCAGTACTAATAATCAGAAAAATGGGAGATTACACTCTATTTATGTACGATCTATCAAAATGTATAAATGCATTCTACTGTCATGTACAACTAATTAGAACAAAATAAATTTTTTAAAACTTAAAAAATTAAAATACAGTATCTCACACACACACACACACAAAGAGCAAAACTTAACAGAACTAACAGATTTCAAATTACCTCCCTTAGTAATGATGGAACAGGCAAATGAGGAGCAGAGGGGATGGGGAAGAGGTGGGAACACCACAAACAGGACCCACACAGGCAGAGCACTCCCAGCCGCCGCAGACCAAAGTCAGATCAAAGCGAGGTGAGAAACTGCACACTCACGCAGAACCAAAGAAGCACCCCACAGATCCCTGCCACACACAGAAAAGCCCCTGCATTTCTCTACCATGGAGGAAACAGGCCACTGTTCAAATCTTAAGACAGTGACCAAACCCGGCATCACTAACTGAGAAGAGCCAGCCCCTGGTCCTCTGACAGGCACCAAAGGAGGTACACAGCAGCACCCATGATGCAGTCCTAACAACATATTTAAAATTCAATCAAGTCTTAGGATCTCATTTCCACTAAATGGAGAAAGAGGTCAAGGGGAAAACAAAACAAGTACACGGGATCATCTATGAGACCTTTGGTTTTGTCTATTACAAAAAGAGAATGTTCATAAAAGACAGGGCGGGTGAGGTGAGGTTTCCTAGACCAGTGTTCTCAAACGTTGGTGTGTATTGGAAATCACATGAGGGTGGGAGGAGGCATTAAAACTCAGATTAAATCAGTTTCTGATTCAGTAGATCTGGGATAAGGTTGAAAATATGCATTCCACGGGCTGAGGACAGAGCATTGGTGGTGGCTCAGTGGTGGAATTCTCGCCTCCCATGAGGTTGAGGACAGGTTAAATAAAGCATTTCTAACAAGATCTCAGGAGATGGTGATGCTGGTGCTGCTGGTCCCGGACCACACTTTGAGAACTGAAGGATCTATTCTCCATTAGATCCCAGATCAAACAAACAACTCAGCTGAAGAAGATATATAAAAATGATAAAGGATCAATTTAACAGTCTGTAACACTCATGTACATTTATGCATTGAATAACAGCTTCAAAGCAAACTTTTGGGGGTAAAAAGGAAAGCTGGAACATGGTCTAGATATTGAGTAATACTAGGGAATTATACTTTATTTGTTAAGTTTGTTAACAGAGTATTAATTATGAAGCCAGGGAGCTGTGAGGATGGGGAGGGACAGATTGCCACCCCTTGTGCTGGGCTTCGGGAACTTTGGGGAGTTACACAGGTCGGTGTTTGAAAATAGCGGCAGGCCGACCCTCAACAGCTTCCCAGGGCAGACGGTGGCCTGTAGCCATGATTCTCATAGGTGCCCTTTTTCAGTCTGTGAGAAGTAAACTTTATATGGAAGACGGCTTCCCCCGAACTTGCTGAACTAAGTAAGGAAAAGTATAAAATCCCTGACCAGTTCAGCTCCATTTAAAAGGAATATGAACAAGACAAGTCATCCTTGCCCCAGAGGTAGAGCCTGCACAAATACCGCGCCTGGAGGCCTGTGGCACCCTTTGCGGATTAAATGATGATGGCAGTCGAGGTTCCAAATATCAGATCCAGAGGCAAAGACCACTTAAGTCACAAGCATCAGCCAGTCTCTAAAAGATGACTCAGGCACCAGAACACTACTAGAGATGGTTCCAGAGTATCGGGTCAAAAGCCATCTGCAACCGGTCTTTGCATGAAAGTGCCTCCCCTCTCCTGAGATGCCAAGCCTTGCTGCCTACCCACTTCTCCCCCACCCCAAAACTCAAGTTCCCAAGACCTTTTTCTGCCTTGGGCTGAGTTGCTTCCTCTTAAAATGTATAAGTTAAAGTCCAACACCAGCACCTCAGAATGTCACCATTTTTTAAGACAGGGTCTTTAAAGAAGCAATTAAATTAAGGGTCATTAGGATAGACCCTAATCCACTATGACTAGTGTCCTTAGTAAGGGAAGATGATTAGGACCCAGATACCCAGACACAAAACACACACACATACACAGGGAAGACCATGAGAAGACACAGTGAGGAGATGGCTATCCATAAACTGAGAGGCCTCATGAGAAACCAACCCTACTGGCACCTTGATCTCAGACATTAGTTTCCAGAATTACGAGAAAATACATTTCTGTTGTTGAAGCTGCCCCACCTGTGGTACTTTGGCACAGCAGCCCATACTCCTTCCTTCTTTCTGGTAGGAGGCCTACATGGAAATCTATACCCAAGCTCAGCCTGGGTTTTAAACCCACCTCCCCACCCAGATAATGAAAGTGAACTCCTTCAAAGTCAATTCCAACTCCAAGAGAACGACTGACTCTCCAGGTCCTTCTTCAGGAGACATGTGGCACAGTGGTAGAGCACCTGCCAAAGATTCACGAGGTCCTGGGTCTCGTCATTCATCTATTTACTTTTGGTCTTTCCTCAAGAAAAATGCTCCATGCTTTTCCATGGTCAGTTTTTTATATACTGCTGCTCTTAAGAGACTATATTTTGCTGAAGCCAAAGCCTGGTGGATCCATGCTCATCGGGATGTTGTTTTAGAAACACTACTCACATAGGAGTCTAAATCCATTACTTCCATTTTCTTGTGTTCTCTCAATAGCATAGCTATATTTTAAAGATGTACATGTACAGTTCAGAGACATTAGAATGGCAAACACAAAGGCAATTTTTGTTTGTCTAGAACTGTATTTAGTGTACTTACAAGACAGATGTAAAAGCTATTTTACCTAAATAGTGATTGGTTTACAAAAGAAGAGACCGGCAGGCAGCCTTGGAATCACAGGCCCTGCACACACAGCCTCTAATCCTGGGTCAGCCGCCTCTGTGGCCGGAAAGGCCCAGTAATTGAGCAAGAGATTTCCAGTTTCTCCATGCCAGACAGTATTTCTGGCTACTTGAAATCCAGAGCAGATTTCTTCCCTCTGTTGTGGTCAGAGTGGGAAGGATGGTCCCTACTGCTCCTGGGACACGTGGGCACCCAGTTCAGCTGTGATGCCAGCCTTGTATGACATGGCTGGAACCTTAGTATCCCCTGGTCCCCCTGCCAAGACTGTCCAGGGTCAATGACAGTGACTGAAGGTAATGCTGAATTTGGAAGACTCATCTCCAAGGAAAGCACGCAGGAGTGAACCCACTGTGAACCCATTTTCTGATCAAACCCTGAATGAGGTACGACTGTCCCCAAAAGCCGTGGGTCTCAGATCCAGGTGCCTCAGTGAACCCATTTCCTAAACAAAAGGGATTCAAAGAGGCCATCTGGCCTACCCTTGCCCCCCAGACAGCCAACAGCCTTGATTTTTAAGTGAGAATGTGGACTTCAGAGGCAAACTGTTGGGGGATTATGAAAACAGAATTTAAATTGCTTCCACATCTGGAAACCAAAGCCAGCAGCCAGCCCCAAGAATTCCAAGCATGCCAACCAGTGAGAAGCCACAGGTCAAGGGAGGCGTTTCCTGTTAGCTGGGAGTCCCCTCACCCACCTACCTGAATCCACACAGGAGACCTTGTCTACAGGGAGTGACTGGTGGAGCTGCACCCCCGGGAGGGGAGAGTATGGAGACTATATGTTTTATCTTCATGGAACTTAGGGGAATTCATATTTTATCATCATGATAAAAGGAGAGGAGAAGAAGCTAACATTCTGGAGCATCTCCCATGCCAGCTGGCTCTATCCATCACAGAAGGGCTCCCATTTTCTCCCCTGTAAGTCCCTGCAAGGAAACAGTCTCCTCCCTAGAGATGAAGAAGCAGTGTCCAGGGAGTTTGACCCGCTTTCCCCTGAAGTTACACTGTGATCTTCTTTACTCCCCTTTGTCTTCTCTACAAAGTTGGGACCCCTAACACCAATCGCTCCATCTACATTCCCAAAGATTTCTCCAGTGCCCAGGAGGAGCTCCTGTTCCCAAGCAACCTCCAGCTCTCCTGAGAAAGCCGTGGGCGGGAGTCAGGGCGACACACCTGCAGAGCACACAGGCTCCTCACTGAGAGGACCACATCCAGGGCTCTTCTCGCTCTTGGAACAGGCAGTTATTCTGGGCTACAAATTATAGCTTTTCAGGACATGGTTGTTTGAAGTGAGGGCTTAATTACTCACACAGCCAAGAGCTTGTGGGGCTTGCTTTGGGGGCTCCATACTTTATCATCATGAAAAGGAGCTTGGACTCAAAGTGAAGGCTTGGGCCAACTCTTTCCCCTCTGATGAGAGTCCACTAGAGAGACACCCATCACAAGAGGTGACATGGGACTTCTGAGAGAGAGGCCACTATCTGCTTCAGGGAAAGCACACCTGGGTGGAGTGACACAGTCTGAAGTCAGAGCAGGCACCTACCTCAACCCCCTCTGCCACAGACAGCCTGGAGGACCAAACAGGGTGCCAATGCTCATCACGGCTAATGGCCAAAGCCGCCCTTGACCCACCCCTCTGGAGCAGCAGATTGGACGAGGCCTGGACTTGCCCCCTGGCACCTGCACGGCCCCTGCCAGGGCTTGTTTTCATAGCCCTCCCCTGCCCCATTTTCCAGAAACTCCCATCAGCCCAGAGCCCCAGCAGTCCTCCTAGTAGACTCAGTTCAGGGGTCCTCTGTCCTGCGGTTTTGACAGCCCAGCTACCCAGGCTGTTATTTATTTATTTTTGTGGTGCTGGAGATGGAACTAGGGCCTTGGGCATGCTGGGCAAGCACTCTGCCAACTGAGCCATATCCCCCTACCCAGGTTGTGTGTACTGGAGGTCATTC